>NC_080675.1:19189740-19492770 GCF_030445035.2 Dasypus novemcinctus
AAAATATTGAAAGTCGTGGAATAAATACAGGAGGCATTTCCCCAGTGAAGATATAGTTTAGGGAAGTGGATGTGGCATTTCCCACAGTGAAGATATAGTTTAGGGAAGTGGATAGAGCATCTGCCTACAACACAGAAAGTCCAGTGTTCAAACCCAGGGCCTCCTGACCTATGTGGTGAGCTGGCCCAAATGCAGTGCTGATGTGTACAAGGAGTACCGAATCACACAGGGGTGTCGCCTGTGTAGGGAAGCCGCATGTGCCAGTAGTGTGCCCCTCAAGGAGAGCTGCCCTGTGCGAAAAAAGTGCAGCTTGCCCAGGAGTGGCGCTGCACACATGGAGAGCTGTTGCAGCAAGATGAGGCAACAAAATGAGACACAGATTCCCAGTGTCGCTGACAAGAATGCAGGCGGACACAGAAGAACACTCGGCGAATGGACACAGGGAGCAGACTACAAGGGGAGAAGGGAAGAGAAATAAATAAAAAATAATTCTTAAATAAAAAAAGATATAGTTTAGAAACTTTGGTGGTAGACTGGGCACAGAAAGACTTCCTCCAGATCATTTAAAAAAAAAAGGACTGGGGGAAGCAGACTTGGCTCAGTGGATAGGGCGTCCATCTACCACATGGCAGATCCGTGGTTCAAATCCTGGGCCTCCTTGACCTGTGTGGAGCTGGCCCACGTGCAGTGCTGAGGCATGCAAGGAGTGCCATGCTACGCAGGGATGCCCCCGCGTAGGGGAGCCCCACATGCAAGGAGTGCGCCCGTAAGGAGAGCCGCCCAGAGCGAAAGAAAGTGCAGCCTGCCCAAGAATGGCGCCGCACACACAGAGAGCTGATGCAGCAAGATGACACAACAAAAAGAAACACAGATTCCCGTGCCGCTGACAACAACAGAAGCAGACAAAGAAGAACAGGCAGCAAATAGACACAGAGAATAGATAACTGGGCTGGGGGTGGGGGGAAAGGGGAGAGAAATAAAATAAATCTTTGAAAAAAAAGGACTGGGAACATGCAGAATGGGTGCTATATAAGTTAAACAAACAAATTGTGTAGAGAAGGTGATGCTCTGAGCCTCCTTAATTTACTTTTTTAAACAGGACTGGCAGCAAGAAAATGTTTTCCCTTGTATGTCAGAGAATTTTGGGGCTAGAAGGATGTCTGTGATCACTAAGCCAAAACCCTCATCTTAGAGAAAAGAAAACGAGCCCAGAAAAGTTAGTCAATACAACTTGGCTTTCTGACTCCTGATTTGGTGCTTATCTCAATCAGAAAATAAGGAGCAAAACTATAGTCTGATTGCTTTTTGACCTTGAATAAAAGGGGGAAATGGAAAGGACAAATGAGTTTATATGGCTATGAGTCTCCAAAAAAGAGTTGGGAGGTCATCAGAGGGGTCTCGCTTACGCATGCCTCAGCAGGGTCCCAGAGACAGCCAAAGTAGATACAACCCCAGGTACTGGTTCTCACCATGGCAGATGGCTCTGGAATTCAGTGCCATGTCAGTTGGTCCTACTTTGGAGTTTGTGTTCCTGAGTGTGATGGAGCTGGACTCAGATGTGACCTTTCTGCACATGCTCTTCTGTCACTTTTATTGGACCTGTGGTTGGTACTGGGGTTGGTGTATACTTAGGAGACCTGAATCTCTGGACTGTCCATGTGACAGTCAGGCCCTGAGCCTCAGTAGACTTGCAACTCCTACCCTCTGGTTTATTGGACTTGCCCTGGCCAGCTAACAGGGAGGTGAAGAAGGTCAAGCACCACACCAGGGAGCCAAGAGTGCCTACAAATGCAAGCAGGATAATTGCATCCATCATCCATGTGGACTCTAAGCCCCCTCTCAATATAGAAGTGGAGGGGACATAACCATCCCAGGGTCCGTAGGATGGAGGAATAGAATATGGATTAGAGTGGACTTATTGATAATCTATTCTGGAACTATTGTGATTAGTAATGGAAGAAATTGTAGCATTGATGTGGAGAAAGCGGCCATGGTAGCTGCTGAGGGTAGGAAGAGGGAAGAGGAGATATGATGTAGGGCCATTTTCAGGACTTGCAGTTGTCCTGGGTGGTACTGCAGGGACAGATTCTGAATATTGTATGTCCTGCCATAGCCCACTGGGTGGACTGGGGGAGAGTGTAAACTACAATGTAAACCACTATCCATGTGGTACAGCAGTACTCCAAGATGTATTCACCGAATGCAATGAATGTCTCACGATGATGAAAGAGGTTGTTGATGTGGGAGGAGTGGGGAGAGGGAGGTGGGGGGTATATGGGGACCGCATATATTTTTAATGTAATATTGAGAAAAAAGAAAGAAAAGAAATAGGAAAAAAAAAAAAAGGAAACAAAAACTATAGTCTGAGTGACTTTTCATTATGCATGTTTATTCTCTTTGCAGGTGCTACCTAAAATAATGGAAGAAATATTTTCATGTGCAATCCTGGTCATATCAAATGGAAAAAGTAAGTGAGAGCTTAAGTACCTTGTCTTAGGCAAGGCTATACCTTAAGCCGTCCAAGGTCAATGAGAATATGTGTATTTGAAAGTTATTTTTTGCAAAAGACCAACATATATTATTTTTCCAAAATTAAATAGAGCACAACTGAACCCCAATTTTTCCGACCTTGGAGATGATTACTTTACTACACTCCAGAATGACTGTCACTCCCATTGGCGTTAGGAACATTTTACCCAGGAGACTTATTTTTCAATAGGGGCACTTTTCATAGTCAAGGATGGTAGTAAAGAGCAACATTAATGACTTCTGAAAACGGCCACGTTCCTCAATCAATATTAGTGAGCACCTACTATATGCAGGCACACGAATATTCAGCTCATATTTCCCCCTCAGATTCTACAGGGCACAACAGGACCTTCCCTAGTTCATTTATAACTTCAGTCATCCTCTGTGCTTTTACCTGCTCTGAACAGAATCACTGGAGGTTGGATGTTTATAAGCATATCGTAAAGTATAAAGTAACATAGAATAATGATTAGGTGTGTTTTGGAATATACCTACTTTTGAATCTGGCCCTGTTGTTTTCTAGCTCTATGACCTTGACCAAGGGCCTCATTTTCTTCATTTTTTTTTAAAGATTTATTTATTTATTTAATCCCTTCCCCCCCCCCCCCCCCCCCCCCCGTTGTCTGTTCTTGGTGTCTATTTGCTGCGTCTTGTTTCTTTGTCCGCTTCTGTTGTCTTGGGCAGCACGGGAAGTGTGGGCGGCGCCATTCCTGGGCAGGCTGCTCTTTCTTTTCACGCTGGGCGGCTTTCCTCACGGGCACACTCCTTGCGCATGGGGCTCCCCCACGCGGGGGACACCCTTGCGTGGCACGGCACTCCTTGCACGCATCAGCACTGCGCATGGCCAGCTCCACATGGGTCAAGGAGGCCCGGGGTTTGAACCGTGGACCTCCCATATGGTAGATGGTCGCCCTAACCACTGGGCCAAAGTCCGTTTCCCTTTTTTTTTTTTTAGATTGATTTATTTATCCCTCTCCCCCTCCCCTGGTTGTCTGTTCTGTGACTATTTTGCTGCATCTTCTTTTGTTCGCTTCTGTTGTTGTCAGTGGCGTGGGAATCTGTGTTTCTTTTTGTTGTGTCATCTTTTGCTGCATCATCTCTCCGTGTGTGTGGTGCCATTCCTGGGCAGGCTGCACTTTCGCGCTGGGTGGCTCTCCTTACGGGGTGCACTCCTTGCGTGTGGGGCTCCCCTATGTGGGGGACACCCCTGCGTGGCACGGCACTCCTTGCGTGCATCAGCACTGCGCATGGGCCAGCTCCACGCGGGTCAAGGAGGCCCTGGGTTTGAACCGCGGACCTCCCATGTGGTAGACGGAGGCCCTAACCACTGGGCCAAGTCCGTCACCCTTCTTCATCCTTAAAATGACCATAATAATCGTGTCTACTTCATCTGGTTGTTATAAGAATCAAAAGAGGTCACACATGTGTATTAGTACTATGACACAAAGTTCCAGATATCTACTGGCTTTTTTGATTGTTTTTGTTGGCTTTTATAAAGGGTATTTATTTGGAGTAGAAACTTACATTCGCAAGGCCATAAAGAATAAAGTTACTTCCCTCACAAAAGACTTGCCACGTTTTGGAGCAAGATGGCTGCTGGTCTCTGCGAGGGTTCAGGCTTCCTCTTCCTCTTAAGGCTCCATGGCCCCAACTTCCGATCTCAGCTGTAGGCTGGCATAAGGCTTGTCTCTCTTCCTAGGGATTGTCTCTTTCTAGACATGGCTGCTCTGCTCTCTCCCTAAGCCAGCTGTAAACTGTCAGGCAAATGACTTGGCTCTTTCCCTGTGGCTCTAGCATCAAAAAGTAAACTCTTCCCTCTGCCCTGTTGTTTTCTGAGTGAAGTGCAGGGACTCAACATCCTACTGATGTGACTGAATCAAGCCCTAATCTTAATCAAGTAAAAGTGAAACCTCTGAATTTAATACAATCAAAGAGTATTACACCCGGAGGAACAGACCAGTTTACAAACATAATCATGTTTGGAATTCATCGGTAATATCAAATTGTCAAAATATGTAAATGCCTTTTCACAGTGCCAAGCTGTCATGGTTTAAGTTCTCCCAGACATAGACCCTAAGACAAAGATTCAAGTACAAGTAGTTTATCAGTACTTGCAGCAGTAGGAGGACACTGAAGTGAGACAGATTAGGGAAGGAAACCAATAAAGGGGTGCTGTCAAGTTACCACGGTGGGACACTGGCACTCAATCCTGGCAGGGATCTCTGGGAAACAGTGCAGACCATGCACCTCAGAGTTATCCTACCCAAGTGGGAAGGGGCTGGGGTATTTATCCCCATCTACCATCACTCCTTGTTTAAGGGCTACTGAGGGAGGAGGGAGAGAGTTAATTCCCTGGTCATCTGGCCTGCCCCAAAAGCAGGCAAAGTGGGCTTGGTGCAGAGAAAGCATTAGACAATAAGATACAGGTGTTGGCAGTTGAAAGTTGGGGCTGTCGTGCAAGGAAATTTTAAGGGCTGAGGAGACTTGCGCAGAGCCTGGACAGTGTCTGCTGTCCTGGAAACAGTAACTGTACAGGATGCATTTACACTTTGTATTTTTAAATATTATTATTATTAAATGAACTTCCAGATTCTTTTCAAATTGAATAAGACTGGCAGAGAAGGCATTTGTTAGGAACATCTGTTGTTTTTGTTTACCTAGCATCTTCCCTCTTCTCTTTTTTTTTTCTGTTTTTTTTTTCTCTCCCCTTCCCCTCCACCCCAGTTGTCTGTTCTCTGTGTCTGTTTGCTGCGTCTTCTTTGTCCGCTTCTGTTGTTGTCAGCGGCATGGGAATCTGTGTTTCTTTTTGTTGCGTCATCTTGTGTCAGCTCTCTGTGTGGGCAGCACCATTCTTAAGCAGGCTGCACTTTCTTCCACGCTAGGCAGCTCTCCTTAACGGGGTGCACTCTTTGCGCGTGGGGCTCCCCTACGCAGGGACACCCCTGCATGGCCTGGCACTCCTTGCGTGCATCAGCACTGTGCATGGGCCAGCTCCACACGGGTCAAGGAGGCCCGCGGTTCAAACCCCGCGGTTTGTCCGCGGTGGTAGACAGATGCCCTAACCACTGGGTCAAGTCCGCTTCCCTTCCCTCTTTTATTTCTGTGGGAAACTCATTCCATGTCCTTTGGATGATACTGTCTCGACTTTCCCTCCTACCCCAGTCTCCTCTCTTCTTCTGCCCCCTCCCTCCATTACCACAGAAAGGGGAATGGGACCCATGTCTGGCCAGAATATTCCCAGCAAGCTGGGTAGAGGGTGCCGGACTCTAGTCAGTATCCCACTCTATCAGCTTCCTCCTTGGGACTTAGCTACTAGAGCTATGAATACTGAGTCTTTCTGCTGGTCTACTAGGCTGGGAAGAAGTGAATTCTGGGCTGCTGGCAGCCATCTTGCTCCCACTGTAGAAAGCACGAGTCTAATAGGAGGAAAGAAAGAGAACAGGTCCTAAAGACATTATCAGAACCCCTAAGGTGAACTGTGCCCCTGGACCTCCCAATTATTCTTTGACTGTCATTTTTAACAAAGGCGTCCTAACAGATAATAGCACTCAATACATATTTGTAGTATTTTGTGCTTGGAGATTCTAAGACTTATCTTTAGACAAGTCACCTTCACTGCCACTAGCCTATAAAAATTCCCCAAGAGTTGTAAGAGCTCCTTAGCAAGATGTTGGAGGAAGGAATGTTTTGTGCATCCCAGGGCCTCCTTCTTCTCACTTGAGGTTTTGACATTTTATTTGTTTGCCGTGTCACAGTGTTAAATAACTTTGAATCACTGGGTAGAAAATTCATTCCCTTTGCAAATCTTTCAGTCCTAATTATAACCAAGAGAAAGTCTCAGTTTGATACTAGTATGTCTTTAACACCTCTCACTGTGCTAATCTCCCTTCCAACTATGAGAACTCAGGCCTGAGCCTGACTAAATGGCATTGAGAACATCCTTTTTGTCTTTGTTGTGCTTATTTAAGAGATTGCTTCCTATTTTTTTTGTAAGTGCCGCTGTTTGACTTATTATAACTGAGGCATGGGTTCCTTTAAAAAGATGTTTTAATTAAAGAGCAAATTCGAAGGAAAACTATAAAGTAAATATTAGTGTGAGTGGTCTAAGAATATGGCAAAAGTCATTTATTTTAAAAATTGGAGTTTGGGGATCACTTCCTAATTATAATGATATTTCTGCTCCCATCAGGGAAAATGGATTAAATGAGGATACACTCAGATTTGTATGAGACTGATTATCTAGTGTAATTCTGACGTAAGGACAATTTCCTTGCAATTCATTTGAGGGCAAAACTCTTCTATTTTTCCCAACTACTGCTTTCAACTGTGCTCTAATGGATCCCCTCTCCACTGGGTTGCACAGGAGTACTTCATCACATTTAAGCCTGAGTCCTTAGCTTTTTGTCACTTTCAGTAATTAAAAGTCACCTTCAGTTTTTTAATTCAGTCTTGTTTATTTGTTTATTTATTTATTTATTTTTATCTCTTTCCCCTTCCCCGCCGCCCCCCCCCCCCGCCAGTTGTCTGTTCTCTGTGTCCATTTGCTGTGTGTCCTTCTTTGTCCACTTCTGTTGCTGTCAGCAGCACGGGAATCCGTGTCTCTTTTTGTTGTGTCATCCCGCCGTGTCAGCTCTCCATGCATGCAGTGCCATTCTTGGGCAGGCTGCACTTTCTTTCATGCTGGGTTGTTCTCCCTATGGGGCACACTCCTTGTGCGTGGGGCTCCCCCACGTGGGGGACACACCTGCGTGGCACGGCACTCCCTGTGCGCGGGCCAGCTCCATATGGGTCAAGGAGGCCCGGGGTTGAACCGTGGACCTCCCATGTGGTAGACGGACACCCTATCCATTGGGCCAAGTCCACTTCCCAGTCTTGTTTATTTTAAAATTTGAACCTTCTGTCATATCCAGAGTTCTCTTCCCTTTCCCCAGCACAGACTAGATGGTGGGTTCCAGTGGCTGGTATTAGAGGTGGCGTGATCAGCTTTCATACAACTCCCTCTCTCTACCTCCTTGCACTGGCTCTCCTGGTGCTGAAGTGGAGAGGAAAAAGGAATAAAATAATTGAATTGATGTCTTTACTTATCTCTCCAGGATGGTCCACATTACTCTTCTGGTACTTTGCTTCTGGACTCAGTATGGATGAGTGGTGGCTCCAGCACATCTCTCTGATGGCGGTTCAATCCAAGCAGCTTTCCCAGATCTTGACAGTATGTTGCAATGGTGGTTCTAGATGAACTCCATTGGGCTGCATCCCTCCCCACTGCTTTAATGCCCTTGTCCTTTTGCCCCTGCTACAACAATCCCCAGCCACATGGTTGGTAGGTCCCTCAGTCTCCTGGACTTGCAGAAATACTTCTTGGGAATTGGAAAGATTGGGGGTTGTGTGGGAGGGGAGTGACCTCTCTCTGTTTGACAGCCCTCCATCATGCCTTGTCTCCTCAGTTCACTACCCGCCCCCGCACCGTCTATAACACAGGGGCAAGTGAACAGATCCATAACAGAGACATTTAATCACAGAGTAGCATCAGAGTTACCCCTTTCATTGGCGCACCCAAATCTCTGAATGATTGTTTTGGGACCTGCCTACCTTGGTTTCCAAGAAGGGAAGCAGCTCTCCCCTTCCAGAACACCCAGAAGAGAGGCAGGAATTCTCTGTGTAAAAACATTACACTCCCCCATTTAGTTTCCTAGCTGCTAATATAACCTCCACACAATCAGTTGGTTTACCAACAGGAGTTTATTGGCTCATGGTTGCAGAGGCTAGAAGGCTTGTTTCCTCTCAGGGTTGGTACCTTCTGGTTGGCCTGCAATCTCTGGAGTTCCTTGACTTTTCTGTCACATGGCAATGCCCACGGCAACATCATCTCCTTTTCCCTCCAGGTTCTGTTGGTTTCCAGGTTCTTTCCTGGCTTTTTCTCTACAGATCTGAATTTCATTCTGTTTACAAAGGGCTCCAGTAATCTGGATTAAAGCCCAGCCTGATTCAGTTGGGTCACACCTCAACTGAAGTAACATCTTCAAGATCTTATTTATCGTGGGTCGACATCCACCAGAAATCAGAATGTGGACCAAAACTAAGAAGAACATGTCCAAACTAGGACACACAATTCAACTGACCACACCCAGTGAAAGTATTTTCTTCCTTTTTCTCCAATCATCCTTGAGTGGATGTAGTAAATTGAATAATGGCCACCCAAAGATACCAAGTCCTAATCCCTAAAATCTGTAACTGTTACCTTATAAAGCAAAAAGGGTCTTTACAGATATGATTAACTAAAGGATCTTGCGATGGAGAGATTATCCTGGTTGGGCCTTAAATCCAATCACAAGAGTGCCTATAAGAGAGAGGTAGAGGGAGATTTTTCACACGCACAGACACACACATACATGCACACATGTATGGGAAAGAGACAGAAACAGTGAGAAAGAGGAGAAGGCTATATAATGACAGAGGTAGGGATACGAATGACACAGCCACAAACCAAGGAACACGATAGCCACCAGAAGTTGTAGGACACAAGCAACTGTCTCCTAGAGCCTCCAGAGGGAATGCTGTCCTGCCAATATCTTGGTTTTGGCTCAGTGATACAGATTTCAGACCTCTGGCCTTCACAATTGTGAAAAAAATAAATTTCTGTTGTAAGCCATCCAATTTGTGATAATTTGTTACTGCAACCACAGGAAATTAATACAATGGGATAGGACTTTTTTTTTTTCTGAAATGATGCATTAGTAACTCTTCAAGACATGCATTTCTTGGAAATAAAAGTGTAAGTACCCATCACTTTCTGTTCTGATTTTGGGTTGGGGTCACAGTTCAGGAAGCCCAGGAAAAAAAATCCCTCTAAGCACTTAACATCATTCTGTTCCAAAATGGAATATCACCATTAACACTCAGCATGGAGATTTAAACAAAAATCTTGCTCTTCCAGATCATTTAGAATGTTGGTTTTCATTTATATATAACAAAGGAAATGTTCTCTCAGAAGTCATAGCAGAGAATACTACTATTTGTTCTCAATATATATTTTCATCAAATGATAATAAACCTCCCAATTTTTAGTTAAGTCTAAGAAATAAAAACTACATTTTTCATCTTCCTTTGCAATTCTGAGGCACTTATAACAAGATTCTTGTTAATGGGACACAATGAAAGAGGTTTATGCAGTATTAGGCATGGGTCCTTAGAGGAGGGAGTGGGCCCTTCTTTTTTTCTTTCCTCATCCTTACTGGCTAGAGTGTGGATAAGGTAGCAGGACCTGGAGCAGCCACCTAAGACCAGGAAGTGACTCTGGAAATGAAGGTAACAAGGTAGAGAAAGAGCAAGAGGGAGTCCCAGTCCCTGATACCTTGGAGTTTCATACCAATCCTAGAGGGTCTGCCTTTAGATTTCCATAAAATGGAGAACTAAACTTCCAGGTTTTCTGTTATTCACAGTTACACATAATTCTAGCTAATCATAGTTAGGATTTTTGTAATCTTCAAAAGGAAGATTACGGACTGTGGAAAGGATTCTCCTAGAAAGTACCCTTATTGACCATTTGGATCAACAGTGATGGTTAGGCTAATATGTCAACTTGGCCAGTTGATGCTGCCCAGTTGTTTGGTCAAGAAAGCACTGGGCTAGTTGACCTGCAAGGACATTTTGTGGACTTAAATAACAGTGAGTTGCTTGTGTCTATGGCTGATTACACCTACAATCAACTGAGGAGATATCTTCAGCAATCAGAGATATCTCACCCAATCAGTTGAAGGCATTAAAAAGAGACGCGACTTCAGCAGAGTGAGAATTCCCATCTCTGCTTCAGCCAGCCAGCTTCTCCTTGGCAACTCATTGAGGAGCTTCATTGGAGTTCCTGACTTGTAGCCTACCCCCATAATTTGGACTTATGCACCTCCATGGTTGCGTGAGACAATTTTATAAATTTCAGAATATTTACTCCTATCTCTTTGTTGGTTTTGTTTCCCTTGAGAAACTTAACTAATACATCAACCAATGGAGAATGCCTACCTCAACTGGATTGAAAATATAAAAGCACTTTTACCCTTGTACTTGAGTATTTCTATAGTTTCTGAGATGGGCAATTTGAGAACTGACTTGAAATAAACCAAACCTATATTCGAATTTTATATAGAGGCTGCATTTTCTCCATTGTATTCATATCTTTGAGACTTAGTAAGAATAGTGGTTCTAAGACCCCTAAAGGTTTGGCTAATGGTGGCATGGAAACAGTATGGAATGAATTATGAGATTAGGATCCTTGTGCTTTTGACCTTAACTAGTTGTATGAATTTGAACAAGATACATCTCTAAGCCTTAGTTCCCTAACTTCTAAAGTAAAAGAGTTAGGTTGTAATAAATGTTGCTTTCAGCCCTTTAATTCTATGAAAACCTGGGTATTTATTTTAAAGGCAGCCTTTTCTTAGTGTTCTGACAAAGGCCAAGTCTCTAAAACTTTGGATTTATTTTAGGACTCATCCTATCAAGTTGTTCAAAGAAAGATGGCAGATTTAGTGTTAGTGATTTCACTGATATTTTGTTCTTAGAAAATCATTCATGGTCTTAAATCACGATTCAAATGTCCAGATTGTTGACAGTACCATTTATTAAAAAATGAAGTATTATGAAGCAAGGAAGTATATTATTCTGCCTAGTCCTTCCTTGACTGTTTGAAATGGGACATCTTACAGTAAACCTATAAGAAGTTGTTTTCTTTTACCTGTTTTCATCAAATGTGCTTTTACAAAATCTTCGTATTATAACTCAGTGTCTCTTTGCAGTTACATTCTAAACCAGACACTACAAAAACCTGCAGGGGGCAGGCAGTAGACACAAATGTATGAGGACAATAGGTTCCATGTGGCACTGGTATTGCTACCAGGTGTAACCACTAACCAGTTACTTTGCTTTTTCAGTGACAGACATAATCAGGCACATACCCAGACTACACATGAGACATAAGCACCAACTGGTAACCCATGATCTGAATGGGTTGGTGCCCATACCTAGCTGCTTGTTGGGGATCTCCTGGGGAGCTTTTCATAAATACTGATGCCTGGAGCCTGGGCTTTCTCTCCAATGGCTCTTCTTTAATTAGTCTTGGGTTGGAACTAAGCATTGGAACATACCCCTCCCTGTCCCCACCACGTATCTATTTCTTCAGCTGATTCTAATATCTGCAGGGTTGAGAAACAAACAGGAATACTCTGTTATTAGGTCTTTATACTACAATTGAAGCAGTAAAATATATTTGTAGGTAGGCTATGATAAATTAAAGACATATTGAAAACCTAGGACAATCATTAAAATTTTAAAAAACTGGTAGCAATAGTAAGTCTATAGAGGCAATCAAATAGAATCAAAAATACTCAAAGAACTTGAGGGTAGGCAGAAAAAGGAAAATAATGATAAAGAAACTACAGGAATAAAAAAGAAACTATAGGGGAAAAAGTCAATAAGAAGGCAGATTTTATTTTATGTATTTTTTTTTTAAAGATTTATTTATTTAATTCCCCCCCCCCCCCCCCCCCCGGTTGTCTGTTCTTGGTGTCTATTTGTTGCGTCTTGTTTCTTTGTCCACTTCTGTTGTCGTCAGCGGCACGGGAAGTGTGGGCGGTGCCATTCCTGGGCAGGCTGCTCTTTCTTTTCGCGCTGGGCGGCTTTCCTCAGGGGCGCACTCCTTGCGCGTGGGGCTCCCCCACGCGGGGAACACCCTTGCGTGGCACGGCACTCCTTGCGCGCATCAGCACTGTGCATGGCCAGCTCCACACGGGTCAAGGAGGCCCGGGGTTTGAACCGTGGACCTCCCATATGGTAGACGGACGCCCTAACCACTGGGCTAAAGTCCGTTTCCCAAGAAGGCAGATTTTAATGGAAATCATGTCAATAATCACTTTATATATGAATGGTCTGAATACCATTTAAAAGACAGAGATTGGCAGATTGGATAAAAAACAAGACATGATTAGATGCTTCTTTGTGAAAATCAACTAGGTGGTTCTAAAGTTTATGTGTAAATTTGAAGGAACTAGAGTAGCCAAAACATTTCTGCAAAATAAGAACAAAATGGGAAGACTCACACTATCCAATTTCAAGACTTATTTGAGTTGTTTGTGTATGTGTATACATATATATATATATTTACATTTTTATTTAAAAATTATTTCAGACTTATAGAACAGTTGCAAAAATAATACAAACCCCATATAAAGAACTTCAATATGCCCCCACATCTCCAGACACCCAGATCCACCAATTTTAACATTTTGCCACCTTTACTGTATCAGTCTGTCTATCATCTATCTTCTGAACATTTGAGAACAGGGTACCCACATTATAGTCCTTGAACACATAATGCATCCATGTACATTTCCCATATCCAAGGATATTCACTTATGTAATCACCATAAGGGCAGTTAACAAGTTCAAGAAATTTAGTATAGAGCTTACATCCTATATTCTAATTTTTTCTTATGTCCCAATAATGTACTTTTGAGCCTTTTCTCCTCTGTTCTCAGATCCCATCCAGTATCAAGTATGGCATTTAATTGTCATTATCTCTCTAGTTTCTCTCTCTCTTTTTCTTAAATTGTGGAACATGTATACAACATAAATTTTTCCATCCCAATCCCTCCCAGACATACCATTTAATGGGATTAATCACATCCACAATGTCTCAGTACCCTCACCACCACCCATTACTAGAACTTTCCCTTTATCCCAAGCAGAAACCCTACAGTTATTTGCATTAATTCTCATTGCACCTGCCCCCCCCACCAGGTGGGTCCCAGGTATTGAACCCTGGACATCCTAAATGGTAGATGGGAGCCCAATTGCTTGAGCCACATCCACCTCCCCCTACCACTTTTAAGAAGGCTTTTTCTTAATTTGGCACTTGCCCTGTCATTGCAATACTTTAATCGTTTTCTGGAGCTCTGAGAAAGATAATTCTGCCAGTTCTTGCTAGTTGTTCAAATCTTCTGTGGGAGATAAAGCCCTGAAGCTTCTCACTCCACCATCTTGATTCCTTGTCTACGTATATATTTTAATATGTGTGTTGCATGTGTATGTGTGATGTGTATACAGAAATAAATATAGATATGGGTTAGTAAATATCAGTACATTTCCTTGCTCTGACTTCTGAGGGGGTACAGAAGCAGTGAGAACTTATTATAAGCCAACATATTGCCCAGATGTTGGTCTTTCAATACCACTTTCCAATAAAAGAACCAGTACTCCATAGAGAAATAGCCGATTTCAGGGCTGAGGCCTGATCCCAGAGCATCTTGTCATGCCAAAAAGTGAGGAAGTGCTGAAACAAACAAAAAAAGCAAACAAAAAGGATGTGGGCCCACCTGTTAATAGGACATGGGAGTTAACTTGAAAAAGCTTAAATGGCTGAAGTTGGAATAATTTGAGCAACCAAACAAATAATGATAATATTGTATTATAATCCAAAGAAAAAATATGAGGATAAATATATAAAAGGGGAGAAAGGACAACTCTTTCTTACATAAGGTGAGAAGGAATTAGAAAATCACCATTAAAACCCTTTAGAGGGAGGCAGATTTGCCTCAACTGATAGAGCACCTGCCTACCACATGGGAGGTCCAGGGTTCAAACCCCTGGCCTCCTGACCCGTGTGGTGAGCTGGTCCATGGGCAGTGCTGATGCATGCAAGGACTGCCATGCCATGCAGGGGTGTCCCCCATGTAGGGGAGCCTCATGTGCAAGGAGGGCCCCCCGTAAGGAGAGCCACCCTGCACGAAAAAAGCGCAGCCTGCCCAGGAAAGGCACTGCACACATGGAAAGCTGACACGGCAAGATGGTGCAACAAAAAGAGACACAGATTCCCAGTGCCACTGACAAGAATTCAAGCAGACACAGAGAGCAGACAACTGGGGGGTGTGGGGGGGGGGGGGAAGAGGAGAGAAACTTTAAAAACCCTATAGAAATATCACTACAGGCAAGATTAATCAGTGAATGCTACAGTAAGTACTCAAAGGTTTAAGGAGAAACAGAATATTTGCAATCTCAAAGTATTTTCCCAAAACAAAGAATGGGCTGGACTTATTTACTTCTATTGAATAGAAAATTGAAATGGAAAAACAGTAATTTTACATTGGATAAACCTGGTAGATACCACCTTGACTGAGTGATCAAGACAACATTGCTAATAATAAGTCATGTTGGTCACATGTGCCTCTGGACATGACGTGATCTGAAGGGCAACTCACCCCTGTAGTTTTCTTCCTCCAAATCTATAAACCCAGTCTAATCAGGAGAAAAGACCAGAAAAACCCAGACTAAGAGACATTCTGCAAAGTGTGTGACCAGTACTCTTCAAAGTGTTAGATCCCCCCAGGGCCCACTGGATGGAACGTGTGAGAGAGTCTGGGCTATGATGTGGACCACTGACTATGGGGTGCAGTGATGCTCAGAGATGAACTTACCAGGTGCAATGGATGTGTCATGATGATGGGAGAGAGTGTTGCTGTGGGGGGAGTGGGGGGCGGGGGCGGTGGGGTTGAATGGGACCTCATTTTTTTTTAATGTAATTTAAAAAATAAAAATAAAGTGTTGAGGTCATGAAATACAAGGAATACAAGGAAACTCACAGATTGGAGGGGACCAAAGAGACATGACTCAAAAATGTATGGTGGTATCCCAGGATAGGATCTTAAAACAGAAAAAGAACATTATTGGGAAAAAGGGAGAAATCCTATTAAACTCAGTAATTTAGTTATTTGTACTGAGCCCATGCAAATTTCTTGGTTTAGATAATTGTACTTTGGCTAGGTAAGTTAACATTAGGGGTAGCTGGGTGAAGGGTAGATGAGGACTCTCTTGCACCTTTTCTATAAGTGTAAAATTACTTCAAAATTAAAAGTTAAAAAAGTTAACCCTTTTCAGGTTCATAGATAAAGAAACTGAGGCTCAGGGTGGTTAAAATTTTTTCTATAAATTTAATAAGTGACATATCTGGTATTTCAACTAAGTTCTGTCTGACCATAAAGTTTATCATCTTTTATTCCAACTATCTTTTAAGTCATGTGTGACAGTTTGAAGTTATGTTATGAATCCCAAAATGAAAAGATTATGTTCTTGAACTAATCCATTCCTGTGGCTGTGAAACATTTTTGAATGAACTATGACAGTGAGGTGTGACTCAGATGTAAACGGAGACACACAGAGATAGACACAGAAAAAGGAAGTTGCCATTTTTGATCCTGCCATGTTAGAGAGGACTTGAGGATCACTAGGAACCAAAGGTTAAACCTGAAGCCCCCAAGACGCTGGGCCCATGGAGCAACTCAAGACTGAAGAGACAAGCTATGCCTGGTTGCCCACAGTGGAGCTCTGGGAGATGGTAGATTCCGGAGGGGAAAGCAGGGACCTTGGCAGAGACTGGCTACCATCTTCACTAGAATCACCAGTAGCTGACTTGGGTGAGAAAGCATCTCTGGTGGTTTGATTTTGACATGTTCAATAGACATTTATTGATTGGGATAGCGTTTTCCTTCTCAAGAATGTGTGTTCTTCCCCATCTTCACATTCTCTTTTCCGAAGTCACATGAGCATGCTATTATGTAACAACCTAACGTGTTTCTCCTCATAATTCTCTAGCTGAGGTTAAGTTACTAGAGAGAGCAAGCAGAGGGGGAAGGCAAAGAAAAGAAGATCTGAACAGCTGCTAGAGTAGAGTCATTCAGTGTGAGTATCACCCACTCTTTCCATGGGTTCTTGCATGCTCTGTTAGTCAGGGTATGCTAATTGCTGTAACAAATATCCCCTTCAATTACTCCATCCAAATTTCACAAACCTGATCCTAGAAATGTATATTGTCTTTATGTAAATTCTAATCAGTAGGGGAATTGGTGTTGGTGGTCTCAACTCCACACAGTCATTCAAGGATCTGACTTACAGAGGCACCACCATCCTTCAAAGACAACTTTCAAGGTTACCTAGGTACAGACCTCCAGCTGGCAGGTGGGAGGACAGAATGAGGATTATCCATGGAGGTTTTAATGGACCAGGTTTGGAAGTGACCCATATCACTTCTGCTCACACTCCATTGGCTCTAACGGTGAGGGAGGCTGGGAAGGAGAGTTGAGCAGTGTGCATGGGAAAAAGAAGTTAGGGGTTTTGTTGTACACATGCATATTGACATCCAAACTTGGCAGGGAAAGGCTGGACTCAAATACTCTAAAAACAATCATAGCAGGAGTCACTGAAAACAGAACTAAAAATAGAACACCTGACAGCCCATCCTTCCTCCTCAGTGTTTAGTTGGAGAGTATCTCTCACCTCTTTGCTGTTGCACTGTTGTATCACCTTCTCATTTGCTCTCTGTATGAGCAGCTGCCGATGACAAATGCAGCGGAACAAATGGTCATGAAAAGAAAAGCTGTACTTGTTCCAATAAACCCCAGCTGTCAGGACATGTCTCTAATGCGGCAAGTACTGATCCCGAGTGTTTCTTGGAAGTGATCTTGTTAAGCCAAATCAAGCCAGAACACACTTAATAATCACCATCTCCTGCTTTAATGTAGCTCAATAGTACGAGCTCTGTGGGATATTGTGAGAGCTTTTTTTTTGTTGAGTAATAATGCATTTGTCTGAAAAAGAAAAAGGTGGGAAATTAGAAAGGAGAGCTTGAGTCTTTTGCAGCCATTGTAATAGGCCCACTCTTCTTGGGAGTGGGCTGTCACTATAATCTAAGTGTTCTCATCCATGGTCATTCTTTCTCAGACAGAGTGTAACACAGTGAGCTCATCCATGGTCTAGGCCTTGTCATGTTCTAGATCCTGGAGAAACCAGTGGAATTGACTAAAGACAACACGTTCCCAACTTAATCAAGGCACACTTAATCATGACATGGAGTATGGCCCAGCTTTCAACAGGTGAAGTTTACAAAGTAAATGTGTACATCTTTCTGGCTGTTTTTTGGGGCTCTTTCATCTGCAAAAAAAATTGAACTGTAGCTTGCCATATATTTAACAAACCAAATTAAAAAGCTCTTTTGTACTGTGTAATATAAAACATGCAATATATGACCTCCTTGCAAGGGTGATTCTGTAGAGTTGGATCCCAGGCCATTGTGACTGCACCTCAACCACTGACATTTGGATCTGTCAATGTAACCTGTCAGTAGTCAGTAACTTCTTGGTACTGAACTGCTCAATCACCCTGTATGTTTTCTCTTAGAACTCAGTAAATAAACTAGACATGTAGCAGTTGGGATATGCCATTTTAATGCAGCATTGAAGAATAGAAAATGTGTGTTACCCATGGTTAGTGATTAATAACAATAATGATGATGATAATAATGTTGGTTAAGTCTAAAGACACTAAAAATGTTAAGGGACTAGAGAGGAAATGATAGAGGTATAACATGTTTTAATGAATGTAATCAGGTTGTATGGAAGGTAAGGGCAAAACTTTGAAAAAGTACCACTTGCTTCGTTCATGCCTTTAAGCTGAGTGTCTTTCTCTCTTTGGGTCTCAGTCTGCTTTTCTGGGCTCACTGCTCCAAACTTGGCAGTGTGGGGAGGAGGGGGGTCATTTAAGTGGTACATCCAGTCCTGAGGCTAAGAGCCTCCTCGCTTCCAGCTTATCATTGTATAGTACAGTGAGTAGGGACTACCTTGTCCACACTGAGATAACTCAACGCCACCCAGCAAGGCAAGCAGGCAGATAAGGGGCTACATGAACAACATTAATTAAACATCCATTTAATGAATAGCATTGTATTGAATGCTGTTTTAAGTTTCCTAGGATGCTGAAAGCAGATACCATGAAATGGGTTGGCTTAACAATGGGAATTTTTAGCTCACAGCTTTGAGGCTGAAAAAATTTCCAAATCAAGCCATCATCAAGGTGATGTTGTTTTCCTCAAGAGTGGCTGCTGGTGATCCTTGGACACATGGCAAGGCACATGGCAGTGTCTGCTAGTCTCTCTCTTCTCTTCAAGGTTTTCTGCTTTCAGCTTCTTCTGTGGCTTTCTTTTTCTTCTTTCTCAGTATTCATTGCATTTATAAAGGGCTTTAGTAAGAGGATTAAGACCCACTCTGGGCCACGCCTTAACTAAAGTATCTGCCTCAAAATGAACTACTTAAAATTGGTTTACACCCACAGCTTTAAGAACATGATTTTCTGAGGGGTACACAGAGTTCCAAACCACCACAAATGCTGAGTGAAGGACACAAAGCAGTGGGTGGGGGGCAGCTGGAGGAAGACAAGGTCTCTGACCTCAGGAATCAGAAGATGTGACTTGTATTATTTTTATGTGAGTATGAACTTCCCTGCAACTCCCATCACTGCCCCAGAGTTTAAGTTCCTGTGGGGCAGGAACCCCGATGAGATACAGAATGGGATAGGGGAAAAATCCTCAGCTTTCTAGTCAGATTAACCTGCCCTGACTCTGCTCTTATTTAACCCCTTCTGAGTCCCATATTTTTTCTCTATAAAAGGAGTACAAAAACAGCTATCTCAAAGAATTGTGTTTCACATACTTTAGGTGCTTAAGGTTAGTTTCTCTTCCCCTGGGGCCTTGCTCATAGGAGATGTCTGATCAAGCAATGAATTTAGGAAATTTTCTAGAATTGTAGCATGTTAATGGAAGAGCCTTTTAAAATCATCTAGTTCAACTATCTCATTGAATTTAATTATATTTCTCAGAATTATGAATTAATGTCAAAAAAGGTTACTACCTTCAAAACATAATAACATCTTGTCTTTTAGATGGAAAAAGATAAAAACGACTGAGATACCCAATATTGTATTGAGGGTGTAAAGAAACTTTACTCTCATGCATTGTTTGTTATGTATAAATTAGCTCATCTTTTCTGGAGGGCAAGCTGTTTGGTAGGACCAAAAAGTTAAAATATGCATACTCTTTGATCTAGCAATCTCATTTCTACGAATCTGTGGAGATAATTGGCCAATTTAACAAAGTTATATATGTGAATGAATCTTCTTTGTACTGTTGTTCATAGTAGCAAAAAAGCTGGAAATACCCTAAAAATTCCTAAATAAGCTATTAGTTTAGTAAATTATGGTACATCGATACACTGTAATATATACATATATATTAATTATCATGGAAAGATCTTCATAATCAACTGAGTGGGCAAAGCAGGCCACAAAACATGAAGCAGAATACCAATTCATGCTTATAAAGCTATTAAGGCATCCATGTGCTGTATACACATAGGGATGTTGGGAGGATGGTCACCAATTTTAACAGTTGCCTCTGGATGATTCAGGTTGATTTTTATTTTTTTCTGTATACTCTTCCAAAATGCACAAATTTTTACTTGAGCATGTATTGACTTTAGAATCAGAAGAAAACCATGAAACTATTTTCATTTTGAAACAAAAGAGAAAAGTAAAGGTCCTTTCTTCTTTTCCAATTTAATAATGATACTTGGGCGGTTGTCACTGTGTGGAATCCAGTTTTATTTCTATTATTTACCTTATCAAACCAGTTGTGTGCACACTTATGACTGTACAAAGCCCACACCCTAATATTTCTCACTTTTCCTTCCTCCCTTTTGGGGATTCTTTGGGCTTATATCAGACTGTTATTATTTTTAAATAAAGCAGTAAATAAATAAATAAATATTACTCTCCACTTTCCCTAATTGTAAAGCTCACACTATTTTAAATCCATTTTTTCCCCTAAAAAAAGCAGACAATTGACCATCCTATATTATAAATCTACCCTTGAATGACACCCATACAAAACAGATTTTCCATCTTGGGTTAAAGAATTTTAAGAACTACCAGACAAGATTCAGGATGTGTAATTGGTTGCCATGGTTTTGACTGAGGATGGGCTATTTAAGCTTATCCTTAATTTGGACAGGCATGAGTCTCAGCTTTGCAGGATTAAAAATGGTGCAAAAGACAACCTGTTTTTAGACTGAATGGGAGCTTGGCTATAGTAAGAGTTAAGATTAGCAATTACTATGTTTAATTAACCTTTTGACTACCAAACTTGGTAAAGAAATTCATTGAAGTAGATTCCCTTTCTTTTAAAAATAAAGCTGGCATGACAGAAAGAAAGCGGATATCTAATTATGTAGGCATTTTAAAACCGGTATCTTGATATTTTAAAAAACTGAAGTGTATATTAAAAAGACTTCTGTTTAAGCTTTAAAATCCACTAGTCAGTGCCCATGGCAGCCCTACTCGACTGAAGGATTCAGATTGTAACCAATTAATATTTTTAGCAGCAAATTAATTTTTCCATTTGCAAACAGTGCTTTGGAACAAATGGGTAGTTCATCCTTGATTCTATTATTCATATTATTTCAGAGGTGCTATGCATTAATAAGATACAGATGGCCAAGGTATTTAACACAGAAAATAAAGGAATCTACAAAGGCTGTATAAATATTTTCAGACTCAAGACTTACATTCCCTCTTTTGGGACACCCAAGGTCTCTTTGTAAGTAGTTGCTGATGGTTTGGAAAGCCCATTCAAATAGGAATCCGAGGGCAAAGGTTCTAGTTTCAGTCCTACTCCTGGCTAGCTCTGGGATTTGGAGCAAATTACTTAACCTGTTTGGGCCTCAATTTCCTTGATTGACAATTCTTGAGTTTTGTGGAAGCTTGAACCGGATGAGTTGTCTACTTTAAAATTTTTATTTTTATTTTTAAATAATTTAGTGCTCTCTTCAAATGAAACCTATGAAAGTGCATTACAAAACAAGAAAATTGAAGTTTACTTGTTAAAAGTTGACTAGCATGGGAGAAGGTCCTGAAGACACACCATTCACCCTGCCCCATCAAATCTCCGATCTGCCTCTAAAACACCCAGTAGGAGTCCCCAGGGTTCCACAGGGCACGATGTGATGACCTTTGGTTTAGATGTGTTTTAATATCTTATTCAATTAGAAAAGGCAGTCCACAGTTCTGAGAAAGCTCAAATATGGTATTTTCTGCATGATTTTTCTGTAAACTTGCAACTTTTCTAATAAAAAATTTACAAAATTTATTAGAAAAACAATACCATAAAAGATGTTTAAAAGGAAGGGAGTCCTCATATTACACTAACAAAAATATAGCAACTTCCAAAAGATAGGAATTACTCATTTAAACAAGAAAAACTCTTACCTTGATTTTCTTGATATTTGACCCCAAGGGACACTGATGTGAGTCCTTTCCCCATCCCTTCTTTGTCATGAAACCTTAGAATATAACAATTTACTACCTGGTGCTTCCCCTTTGCTTTTACAAATGTCCACCCATTAATTCACTGTTTCATAATTTTTAAATTTTTATGTTCTTTCTGATTTTTTGTGGCTTTGCACGACCCTGGAACTCCATTATTATGGATAACAGAAGGCTGCTTATAGGGATAACTTGTTGATCCTCAGTGTTAACCCAACCTCTATCTGTGTTTCTGTAAATCTTTTTCTTTTTTTTTTGTAGAGGAAGTTGCACTCTAAGAAGAACTCTGGTTGGATATAAGACTTGTGAGCTCACAGGGAAGAAGCTGGACTTTGGGATCCCCAATGGAGATTTTAATTAAAACCCAACTACCAGTTATTTCATATATACTAGACATAGGTTACTAAGAGGAAATAGCAATAGTATAAAAAATATTGGCAAGACTTGTCAGACTTTCTTCATTATCCCAAAAAAGATTTCAGGATCAACAATACAGGCTTTATCTGATTCTTGCTCTACTTTAACAATTCTAATAGTCATGATCTTCATATGACTCAATAGTGGTATAATCTGAGGCTGAAAATTATAAGTACTTCTTGGTGCTATGCTACATGTGTGAAATAAAGCTAAGTAAAAGTACTAATACCCAGTAATGTGATGTCCCTGAGGAAAAAATATTGTGCACACTCCCAAATGCTGAGAACTAACATTTATATTGAGATTCACAAACCACTATACAAACTATTTATGGAGAAATCACACCAACCACCCACCACTTGTTAAAACAGAGCAAGTATTTTAACATTGAAAGGCAATCTTATAAAGCAGCAAGGGAATTGGAAATGAAAGGAAATGTCAGGCTGGAGACTTATCTGATTTCTTCCCTTTTTATTTTTAACATTTAAAATGTAATATGCATATAGAGAAGTGCCCATAGGGTAAGTTAGCTGAATTTTCACAAAATGAACACACTTTTGTAACCAGCACCCATATCAAGAAAAAAAATATGCTCAGGACTGGACAAGCCCTGCTCTTTCCCCTTCCAGTCACTGGCTTCTCCCAAAGTTAACTGGTACCGTGCTTTCTAAATAGCATAGTAAATAGCATAATAAAATAGTTTTGCCTATTTTAAACTTTTATGTAAATAGACTCATACAATGTGTACCCTTGTGTATAGCTTCTTTTGTTCCATTTTGTTTGTCAGACTCATCTATGTTGTCATTTGTAATTGTTCTTTGTTCTTTTGCTGAACAATACCACTATTGACTATACCACAATTTATTGACCCATTCTACTGTCAATAGAATGGGCATTTTGGTGGTTTTTATTTTTGACTACTACAAATTGTGCTTCTATGAACATCCTAGAATGTGCCTTTTGGTGAACATATATAGAGTTGGGTATATATTGAAGAGTGAAATTGCTGTGTGATAGGACAGGTATATACTCACTTTAATAGATACTGCCAAATAGTTTTCTAAATGGTTAAACCAATTTACCCTTTTACCAAGCAGTCACTTGATATTTTCTGGGGTGTGTGTAGTGGTATCACATTATAGTTTTGATTTGCATTTCCCAGATGACTAATCAGTTGAGCACCTTTTCACTTGTGTATTGGTCAGTTGAATAACCTCTTTTTAGACTGTTCAGGATTTTGCCCAATTTCCTATTGGATGTCTTCTTTGTTTTCGATTTGTAGAAGTTCTTTTTATATTCTGGATAATTTCTTCAATTTCTTATGTACAATGTGATTTTAAGTGTTCAGATTTAAGTTATGTACCTCCATCATCATGAGACATTCATTGCTTTTGGTGAATACATCTCTGAGCATCGCTGCACCTCATGGTCAATGGTCCACATCATAGCCCACACTCTCCCACATTCCATCCAGTGGGCCATGGGAGAACCTACAATGTCCGGTAATTGTCCCTGCAGCACCACCCAGGACAACTCCAAGTCCCAAAAACGCCTCCACATCTCATCTCTTCTTCCCATTCCCCACACCCAGCAGCCACCATGGCCTCTTTTTCCACACCAATGCCACATTTTCTTTGATTACTAATCACAATAGTTCATGAATAGAATATCGGTAAGTCCACTCTAATCCATATTCTATTCCTCCATCCTGTGGACCTTGGATTGGTTGTGTCCATTCCACATCTATGTCAAGAGGGGCTTAGATTCCACATGGATGCTGGATGCCATCCTCCTGCTTTCAGTTGTAGGCACTCTTGGCTCCATGGTGTGGTGGTTGACATTCTTCAACTCCATGTTAGCTTAGTGGGGTTTTCAGGTATTCTATTATTATGTACCTCATGCCATTATATACTGAGGTCTGGAAAGCTATTGATGACATTTAGGTAGAAAAACTAACATTATTTGAAAATTGAAAGTACTGTAATGCAATCAGCTACCAAAAAATGTATCAACATGGTTTCATGAAAAATTTAAGTCATGATCTAATTTTATTTTATAGTCTTTTCAAACTGTTTTGATTCATTGCTTAAAAATGAATAGAAAAAATAAAGACAAAAACAAAACAAAATTAAAGAAAACCAAAGACCCAAAAACCATGAGGGGGAAGCAGGTGTGGCTCAAGTGATAGAGCTTCTGCCTACCATATGGGAGAACCTGGGTTCAATCCTTGGGGCCTCCTGGTGAAAAAGAAGAGAAAGTGTGCCTGCATGGTGAGCCAGTGCCCACACGAGTGCCGGCGCGATGAGCCAATGTCCCAAGCAAGTGAGCCACACAGCAAGATGATGACGCATCAAAAGAGAGACAAGGGGAGAGTCAAGGTGAAGCGCAGCAGAAACCAGGAAGTGAGGTGGCACAATTCACAGGGAACCTCTTTCCCATCAGAGGTCTCCAGGATTGAATCTAGGTGAATCCTAGAAGAGAGAAAATGAGAAGACAACACAGACAGCAAAAACAGCAGGGCGGGAGGAGGGGAAGGGGGGGAAATAAATGAAGATTTAAAAAACAAACAAACAAACCATGAGGAGGTAATGATCTTGATAAAGAGGGGATAATGAGCTCTCCTTCTGGGATGTAACTATAGTGAAGTAAACAAAAAGATAAAAAATCTTGCGTTTGGATTTCAGCTTTGCAACTTACTAGTGTTTCTTGGTCAAAATAGCCTTGGGCTCATCATATATTGTGGAGGATATTTCCATTTTATGACTGTCCAGTATCTTCTTTTTGGTAACAGCACCCAGTATCTTTTTGGAGAACTATATTTGATACACTGTTGCTCCATATACATGGACTCCACCACCAGCTCCAGTGGAAAGCATGTGCAACTGATTCCAGCCAATCTGAGAATCACATACCGTGGGGCACAGGGATTGTTTCAAGGATGAGCACATGACCCAGTCAGAACCAATGATGTGTAAGAGACCTGTTCTGGGACTGCAGGGGAGAGGAAACCTCTTCCTTGCTGGGCTTTGCCTTAGGACAATATGCTGTGGAATTGCTGAGCCACCTTGCAGTCTTGAGGGGGAGATCCTGCTGAAAATAGAAACGGCCCAGAAATGAAGCTGAGAGATGGTCAGAAAGAAATGGGATTGGAGTGATTCTTTGAGCCCTTTGGAGCAAACCATGAATGAAATCAGCGATATCCAGGCTTTTCAGTAACTTGAGCCAGTAAAATCCTTGCCTGCTTAGGATAGTTTGGGTTGAGTTTTCTAACACTTGAAACCTCAAGAGCCTCAGCTGATATAAATATATCCCCCAGATGAAGTTTTCTGCATTGCATGTGATATAAAAAGTGAGGGAATGATATAGTTTTAAGCAAAGCCTTCTTTCTGGATGGAAAGTATTGTTTCTTTACTTTTCTTCAGGGTCTGTATAGATTTTAAAACTTTAGCACCACTAACATGTTTGGTTAGGGTTCATTTAGTGGTGCGAGATGGGAAAAGAGAATGTGTGCCCTTTTCTATGGTCAAGAATAATCACTGTGATTTATGATAGCAGTTTCAGGCATTTGTCCTTGGACCTGCTCCATCAGAACTGCTTGAGGAGCTCGTTACAAATACCTATATTGGGGCGCCACCTCTGGAGATCTGGGTCACTACATTTGTCTCTAATTTTAAACAAACTCCAAGGTTTGGGAAATGGTACTTTATTATATGATTTCCCCCTAACCCTGAGACATTGATGGGTCCTCCTTACCTTCTTGCAGGAATCACACCAGGTGAGGGAAGAGGCTGAGCAAGAGAAAAAACTCAGAGAGGGGATGGAGAAATGCGTACAGTGTGTTAGCGAAACAGCCACTGAAAGATTGAAGTTTGCTGGGGCAGGGTGGGGAAGGTAGGAGGTAAGAGAGACTTTATATTGATATTTAAAAGGAATTTTCTTTTTTTTTAAAAAATGGTACAACCACTTTGTTTTTGTTTTGTTTTTAATTAATTTCTCTCCCCTTCCCTCCCCCCCTCCCCAGGTGTCTGCTTTCTGTGTCCATTCACTGTGTGTAGTTCTGTGTCTGCTTGTATTCTTGACAGTGGCACCGGGAATCTGTGTCTCCTTTTGTTGCATCATCTTGCTGCATCAGCTCACCATGTGTATGGCACCTCTCCTGGGCAGGCTGCACATTTTTCATGCTGGGCAGCTCTCCTTATAGGGTGCACTCCTTGTGTGTGGGGCTCCCCTATACGGGGGACACCCTTGCGTGGCATGGCACTCCTTGCACACATCAGCATTGCACATAGGCCAGCTCATCACACAGGTCAGGAGGCCCTGGGTTTGAACCCTGGACCTCCCATGTGGTAGGCAGATGCTCTATCAATTGAGCCAAATCCACTTCCCTAAAAAGAATTTTCTAAGAATAAAAATAAATTGCTCTGGGGATTGAAGGGTGTGTGCATATTCCTCTTTCTCCCTGATTGCTTCACTTATGGGGAAGAGAATGAGAAGCAGGCCATCCCAGCTCTCTTTCCTGTGATATTGCTTCATATTCCTTTCTAGAAACAAGGAGCAGTGTTCCATCACTGCCACTGTGGGGGTGGAGCAGGGAGCATTAGGTAGAGCAGACCAAGTACTGAATCAAATAGCCCCTCCGTTGAACAGCAGTTTATTTCTTACCCGTGTAACTGGGCAAGCAAACAGAAAGGTAAGGTCTCCTCAACGCAGCCCTTCAGGGTCCCAGGTAGATGGAGGCTCACCATCCTCAACCTGAATTTTGGGGAGAAGTCTCCACTCCAGCCAGGCAGAAAGGGGGAAGCTGATGGAGGAGAGCAGGTGGGAGGTCTTAAGGGCCACTCCAGGAAGTGGAGCACCTCTCTTCTCTTATATCTCCCAGCTAGAAGTCAGTCTCACTACTGCTTGGCTGAAAGGAAGGCTGGGAAGTGTAGCCTTCTGTGCATCCAGGAAGAGAAGAATGAGGACTTTTGTGAGCAGCCATTTGCTTCTGGCACAGAAGGATTCCCTCAAATGTGCTGTGTCAGAATCTCCTGGGGACCTAATTACAAATATATTATTCCTAGGTCCCCCCTCCAGCCAAGTGAACTCATATTCCCTAAGAGCTCAGAAATTTGTATTTTAAACAACCCCTCAAGGAGATTCTGGTTCAGTCATCCAGGCATTGGTCCACAAACTGGTGTTTGGGGCACCGCAGAGTTGTTTCAAGAAAACATTTTAATATTTGCACTGGAGAATCAGCTCCAAAGTCTTCAAAGTTCTCTCGTTAGACAAAAATAAAACAAGCTATTTCTATGACATGCTTTTATGAACTGAAATATGTATTTATGAATATTGTTAAAAGGGGTAATTTTAGCTTGTAAATATGTTACTAGAATTAAAAAACAAGCAGAAGGAAGCGGACTTAGCCCAATGGATAGGGCATCCGCCTACCACATGGGAGGTCCGCAGTTCAAACTCTGGGCCTCCTTGACCCGTGTGGAGCTGGCCCATGCACAGTACTGATGCGCGCAGGGAGTGCCATGCCATGCAGGGGTGTACCCCACGTAGGGGAGCCCCACACGCAACGAATGCACCCCGTAAGGAGAGCCGCCCAGTGCGAAAGAAAGTGCAACCTGCCCAAGAATGGCCCCGCATACACGGAGAGCTGACACAACAAGATGATGCAACGAAAGGGAACACAGATTCCCGGTGCTGCTGATAAGGATAGAAGTGGTCACAGAAGAACACACAATGAATGGATACAGAGAGCAGACAACTGGGGTGGGGGTGGCGGGGGAGAGGAAGGGGAGAGAAATAAAAAAAAATATCCATTACCCACAAAAAGCTTAAAAAACAAACAACAAGCAGAATTGTACCATACAATGAGCCCTAACGTAAACCACAGACTTTAGTTAATGGAACAATTATAATAACGTTCTTTCATCAATTGTAACAAATGTAGTTCACTAATGCATAGTGTTAATAATGGGGGGAGGGTATAAGGGAACTCTGTGTTTACTGTGCAAATTTCTGTAAACTGACAACTTCTCTAATAAGAAAAAAAAGCTGCCGGTGTGGTAATATTATAAGTCATGAAGATCTGTTGAATTTCCTGCCTAGTAGTCATTTCCTCTTCTTCTAAGAGCAGTGTTCCAAGTTTCCTTTGAGAAACCACTCCCATCTCTACTCTCAACCTGTCAGGTTTGAGTGATGCAGTTCCACTCCCTTTTCCAATGAGGAGTTTGTCTCTTGCTTCCCTCCCAGGCACAGAGGCTGGTTTAGGCAAGTGACCCAAACCCAGCCAATCAAAGCCAGTGAATATGGGTCAAGCAAAAGGTTTTGCTAGATCTTTGTGAAGTGAATTGCTATATGGTATGTCATAAGAACACAGGCTTAGTCACCGAAAATACTTTCAACAAGTGAACACTCTATTACTTATACTGTTAAAAAGGTCCAAAAGAGCAGGGGAAGAGATCTCATGCTGGTCAGACCCTTGGGGAGGCCAAACGCTCAGGTCTGGGTCAATAGCATCAGAGATGAGGGACCCCTATGTTGCTAGAGTGGTTGGGATTTTATACACCCTGGTGAGGTGGTGGTGGGAGGATCTCTACCAATGAGCAAAGAGCTTTCATCAAGTAACCAACCCTTGTGTCCTGGCAAACAGTTGGTCCTGGTTAAGATTTAATGTCTTCCCCAGGCTGCCTGCAGTATTTTGTGAAACAGGAACCTACCAGACACCTGTATGTAAATGAGCAAAAATGGAAACTTACCAAATATCTGCACAGAAACAAGCAAAAATGGAAGCACCTGTATGCAAACAAGCAAGAGGGAAAAAGTGACAGGTAGGTGAGGGCAAGGAGATGGCTTCTGAGTGTGTCTGTGATGTCCCTAATAGTCCACCTCTTGACTTCTTGGTCAAGTCTAGCCTACCCTTCTCTGAATTAGCTTTCACAACGTAAGCCCAACTTCCACCTCAAACACACATGGTGATTGGCCCATAGCTCTCAACAATGTAAAGCTTTGGGAGCACCAGTGGATGCGGCACATTAAGAGGGCTTTCATGATTCCTGTGCAGACCATTACTCCAAACAGGGTCCATCAGGCCTGTCTGGAGTAATGACTGTATCCATGCTCCTCAATCCCTTGGGAGGCAGTTAAAGAGGTCCCCCATACAATCTGTTTGTACCCTTTGCAGCTAGTGGGCTTGCTGGTAGATTTCAGTCAGTTCCTGTTCCACCTCCCCTGAAGCATCAACCCAAGTACAGCAGGAGGTGTTAGCAATAGCACACATGCCACTTGTTGGCTGGGAGATATCGTCCTGCCGGACCAACGACCTGTGCTGCGAGTGGCCCAACCTGTGGAAGTTTTGTTTCCTCCACAAAGGAAGATAAACCCTGGAGGGGCCCAGCCCAGCCCTAGATCACTGGTCATCTTGGGGGTGCTAACACAAAGAAGACGGAGTCATTTGCCAGCGTCCTTGTGTAGGGAGTTATTGCTGCCGACAGGTTGTCCAGGAGTAGGGAAAGAAGGGTGCATTGCCAGGGACTCTGCCGTGATCTTTGTTACAAATACAAATAAAGGACTTCCAGATGTTAGTACAAACAGGAGCCAGGAAAATCATCTCCTTGAGTGGTAAAGAGGGGAGAGTGAGCAAGGTCCAGCAGTAGGTCAGGTTCCTGCTGCTGAGACAGCCTGGGTCAGCTGGATGAGTGTGTTTCTCTTCCAGGTTGCTACCAGGCCGAATCTGAAGAAACAAAAGGGGGGACCAACAACAAGGTCTGACAGGGTGGTTGTGCAACTTCTTCAAGACACTTTTCTCGACCTATCTGCAGTAACTTATCTTTTTTTTGTTAAAGATTTATTTTTCATTTATTTCTCTCCCCTCCCCGCCTGCCTCCCCCCACCCCAGTTGTCTGCTCTCTGTGTCTATTTGCTGTGTGTTCTTCTGTGTCCACTTATATTCTTGTCAGTGGCATGGGAATCTGTGTCTCTTTCTGTTGCATCATCTTGCTGCGTCAGCTCTCCGTGTGTGTGGTGCCACTCCTGGGCAGGCTGCGCTTTTTTTTCGCACTGGGCGGCTCTCCTTACGGGATGCACTCCTTGTACGTGGGGCTCCCCTAGGTGGGGGACACCCCTGCGTGGCACAGCACTTCTTATGCACATCAGCACTGCGTGTGGGCCAGCTCACCACATGGGTCAGGAGGCCCTGGGTTTGAACCCTGGACCTCTGATATGGTAGGCAGACACTCTATCAGTTGAGCCAATTCTGCTTCCCTGCAGTAATTTAACTTTTCCATCCAAGGCCACCCAGTCTGCCTGCCCCTTGCCCTGAGCTATAACCCCACCCCTTTTCCACTGATCTGAGTGCTTTGCCCATAATTTCTGGCCCATTTCCACCCCTTCCTGATAGATGGGAGTTGTCAGAATTCCTCAAAGCTATCCCATGACTGTTCAAGGGAACTGGTGGCCCAATCAGGGGTAGACTTCGCCCACTAACCTCTAGTATACATGTGTCGGCCACAGACCCAGTCCACTGGACTGTCACCCCATGTGTGTTAAGCACTTCTAGGTCCACTTCCATCATCCCACCCCTCCACCTGACAGCCCTAACTGCCCATCATCCTGGGAATCATATAGAGGGTGTAATGGTGTAAAAAGTGAAACGATCCCTTGACAGTGGCTGGAAAGTGGTGTGTTTTTGCTCTCATTTTTGGGCCAATCCTCATCTTCTTGGGTGTAAGGGTGGATGTGCAACAAACAAAGCCTGGGTTCCTTCCTCACTCTCAACTTTCCCCTTTACAAGGAAGCAGCCGGGTTTCCTTTCTGGGGAACTGCTGGGTTCATGCATATCAACATGTATAACATAGATGATACCTTTCCACACTGCCAGGTGTTTCCAAAGGCCCCTTTCCCACACTGGGGAAACTTTGATTCTCTAGTCATGGTCTCTCCATAAACCCAACCGGACTGCTAAGCCATTGGCAACTGCCCATGTGTCAGTAGACAGATATACAGAGGTGCTTGGGTCTGAGTATTCCAGGGCTAAGAGGACTGCTTGCAGTTCAGCACAAGGGACACCTTTTCCAGTGCCAGATGTGGTATATGGTCTGCCCAAGGCAAGAGAAGCAGTGACTGCTGCCCAGTGAATACCAACTGGCTTCAGCTTGGCCAATCCATCAGTGAACCAGTGCTGAGCATCTGGTGGGGCATCCTTGAGTCAGGGTCCCCAAGATGCCAATGCAGGGAGGGAAGGGCCCTCATCTGGTGTTACAATAGGATTATTATTGAGGGGGGGCCTCCACCACTGCTCGTGCAAGGGGTGTCACTCCCTAGGGGCACAGGCAAGCATGATCCGAATGTACCACTTCCATTTCATGGTCCTCTGTAGCTGGTCTCCTTGATGAGTGCAGTGATTCCCCCGGACCAAGGACATGATGGGGATTTCCTGGGTTCAGGAAGACCAGGGAGCTCTCTGTGACATTTCCCACAAGGGACCAGTCAGCCTGGATCTGAGTGGTGGAAACCTATAGCTTGAATGGAGACCCAGGCTTATAAGGTCATAGAGAATCAGCCACTTTTACCTCTTTCAGGGCTTGATCCTCTCTGTTTCAGAGTGGAAAGGACATGCTTTCCATGTTCCCTGATACGGAGCTGCCAGGAGGATAGAGAGATGAGGAATCAATTGGTGCCAATATGCAAATTTCCCAATCAATTACTGGACTTCCTTTTTGGAGGTGGGTGACTTTAGGGATAGTAATTTGTTCCATACTAGGTCAGAGATCCGGTGCTGGTCTTCAGCCCATACGCTGCCTAAGAAGTTAAGCTGCTGGGGTGGTGCTTGTATCTTGTTGGAATTTATGGTCCAGCTGGACTATCGAGGCCCAGTTAGCAAAGTGTGTAAGTCCTAGGCAGTTTGCTCCTCACTGTGTCCCACCAACTTGAGGCCATCAATATAATGGAGTGTGTAGAGACCTTTGGGTAAGGGCAACTCACTCAAATCCTGTCCCATACATTGGTGGCAAATAGTGGGAGAGTTGAAAAACTCCTGTGGCTGTACAATGAAGGTACACTGTAGGCCTTGCCACATGAAAGCAAACTGACCTGATCCTCCACCTGGAATGGGATGGATTAAAACATTTGCCAGGTCAACGACCACAGACCAAATGCCAGTGGAGGCCATGATGGCTTCCATGAGAGTCACAGTACCTGAGACCATGGGTTCCAATGGAGGCACTTCTGCATTCAAGCACAGATAGTCTATAGTCAGACACCATGCCCCGCTTACCTTTTTCAGTGGCCACACCAGGCTATTACAGGCAATGATGGTGGAGCCGAGGAAAGAAAGTTCTTTATGAGCTCAGTCATGCCTTTTTCTCCACCAGAGAGGCAGTTTTGCCACTGTTGGACAGTGTAGTGAGGAGGTGGGAGAACTGGGGGTGCATCATCTGTCACCCAATGACCAGAATTCACTAGGATGGCGGAGTATATCCCTGCACCAATTGTTGCGATGTGCAGTATTGCAAGGTGTCAATCCCTATAATGTATTCCCCAGTGGGAGACCTGACCTCAGGGGCATCCAAAGAGCCAAAGAAATCAATACTCAGCGTAGTAGTCACCTCCTGTCCCAACACCCATCTGGCATGCCTGAACCATCCCAACTTTATTTGTCTCCTCCTCCCCTCTGCATCTCCCAGAATGATGATTACTTGGGTGCCTATATCCAAAATCACCATAAAGATTTGTTCACTGCTCCCAGACTGTACATGCACTGGGGCAAATGGCTTTCAGTCTCCAGGGGGTGGGCAGGACTTTTGGCCCCACCCCAGGCCATTTTCTTATTTAGTCAAGTCTAAGTAAAGAGGTCCTTCCCAGGGGACAGATTCCTCGTCAAGGCTGAAGGAGAGGCAGGAGATCTGCAGATCTGGGGATGGTGGGGGGTCCATGGCCCTCCTTCTAGTTTATATTTTTTTCCAAAGTTCTCCATTGAAGATCCTGTCTATGGTGTCTTTTTAAAAATATATATATCTTTAATTTTTTTTAAGAAAATATTTTAGATTACATAAATGTTGCATAAAAATATAGGGGATTCCCATTTGCCTCACTCCCCACACCTCCCACGTTTTCCCACATTAACAACATCCTTCATTAGTGTGGTACATTCGTTATAATTGATGAAAACATTTTGGAGCATTGCAACTAAGTGTGGATTATAGTTTACATTGTAGTTTACAATCTCTCCAGCACAATTTTGTAGGTTATGGCAAGATAGGTAATGGCCTGTATCTGTCATTATGATGTCATTCAGGACAATTCCAAAGTCCTGAAAATGTCCCCATATTTCGCCTTTTTTTCCCTCTCCTTGCCCTCAAAACCTCCAATGGCCACTGCCTCCACATCACTGATATAATTTCTTCCATTGCTAGAATCACAATAAGTCTATAGTAGAATACCAGTAAGTCTACTCTAGTTCATCATTCATTCCCCAATCCTAGGATTCTGGAATGGTGATGCCTACTCCATCTCTAATTGAGAGGGGTTTTGATCCCGTGGGGCAGATGGATGGGACTCTCTTGCTTGCAGTTGTAGACTCTCTCTGTTCCTTGGGATGGCTGTTGCCCATCATCATCTCCTCGTTGTCCTGGGTGAGTCCAATGAACTGGAGAGTAGGTGTTACAACTCTGTTGAGATTCAGGGCAGAAGGAAGTCCAAAGATTTTAGTCTCTTGGACATAAATCTATGCTGTCTTTTGGGATTTCTTGCTGTAGTCACAAGAACATAGCTCAGTGAATGGGGAACATGAGAGGAAGGGGTGAACCATCTTGTGGGTTTCAGGATTTACTGGGTTAACAAGTGGGTACCTGTTTTTGGTCAGTTATCATGGTGGCCACCCTCCTAGTAAGGGAGACTTTGTTGCAAGCTAGGAAGACATGAAAAACTGACTCAATTGCACAACCCAGAGGAAGACCTTGGATGAGAACTAGCTTGTCGCCCCACTCAGGGGCCATCAATATCCCGCTGTGAAATGGAACCTGGTGGGGATGGAATATCCTTGCATCAACACCCAGTTGTCACAGCATGACCCCAGCTTCCTTCTCTTTACTCCAAGGCTTAGCTGGAATGCAGGGAAGGTAAAGAAGGGTGGGGTATGCTCATCTTACTTCCAGAAGGATCCAGTCAAACAGAGGCTGTGGTTGCAGAATGGCAGTGGCTACACCATCAGCCCCTCTTTCCCCACCCCCACACCCACCTCCTCTGCCCTCATCTGACCAAGAGTTTTTTGGAGGGTGGGGTTGGATATCAGTCCACCAAGATTCCTCCATTCAGGGTGGTGGTGGTGCCATCATAGTAAAGTCAGGACAGCCACAAGAGGAGATCCTTCCCAGGCTGCTGTGAACCCTATCTTTCTTATCCTGATGTCTCCTTGTCCATAAAAGCTCATCCTTTCACTTTCACCTCCAGGTGAAACTGTCTTCAGTTCTGAGTCTCCTGAATAATGACCAGCCTCACACTAACCTCAAGATCAGTCTGGAGGGCCTGGGTGCAAGTAGAATGAGAAGAGATATAAGAAGCCATGAGCCAGTGGAGTACAATGGGCAGTATAAGCCCCAACCCCACTGATCTCAGCATGGAGCCATCTAGCCAACTCCCTGCCCTTTGTGGGGAGAGTCTCAAAATCCTATTTATCTCCGTCCTTCCCCCAAAGGAGGGAGACAGCATACCCTAGTTTCTCCAGCAGTGGGTGGGTGCCTCTACCTGGGCTGGTAGGGCAGAAGCCACCTTTCAGTTCAGCACAGAAAGCATGAATCCTGTGTTGCCAAAGATGCTCCAGATGACATATAGCAAAAGCAATGTAAGAGCAATGAAAAGAACCACCAAAGGATCAACTCCATACTTCCCCGTGCACCTGCTTATCATGCCCACCTTCTGGGAAAGAGTTACTCTCTCTGTTGAGGTGACCAGACTGGTAAAATGGTATCTGGGGCTGCTGGTGGTCATCTTGGCATCTCTTGGGAAAAGCTGGTCTGAAAATGGAACCAAAACAGAGGAAAATGGTTGCAAGGTGGAGAGAGACACAGTCCTAACAACATTGCTCAATGCCCTCAAGTTCTCCAGCCCTGCCAGGGATGTGAACTATTCTTCCCATGAGCTTAAGCCCATTTGAGTTGGGAGAAATGAAGTGAAATGAAAGCATCTTGACTAATGCATCATACAGCTTTACATGTAGTGTTTAGAGTGTTCAAAGACCTGCTACCTATGTTATCTCATGTGCTCTCTGTAACAAACCTTGGAGGTTCAGAAAACTGAGATTCAGAGATATACATAAAGATGAACTCTCTGTGCCACGGCTTCAACTCTTATTTTCTGACTCAGAGTTTAATATTCTTTTTTCTATATTTGAGTAGGCAAAGACCATGAATAAATAAACATTATTGACCCCAAGATTCTACTGGGAAAAAGATACATACATAAATTACAACACACATACATACATATATACCTTGTAATGTCTATGATACATATATAGATACAAGGAAACATATACAAAATGCCAAAGGATTTGCTATTTCTTGGAGTTCAGAGAAGGAAAAATACCTTTTAGTAAAAAATTGGGTGCTAATTATGAGTAGAGCATTATGCTAGGCCCTGTGAGGGATACACAGTTGAGAAGATATGATCCTTACCTGTAGAAGATCAAAATTTAATGGCATAATTCAACAGCTGCAACTTCCTCAAGGGAATATCTATTGTTATTTCTCCCAGGGAATCACAGGAACCTAGCTAGAATTACACATATAAACCAGATCTTCCTGCTGTCCAGCGTTTCAGTGGACATGTAGGACTCTTCCACATCATGGTCACTGGTGATCAGCTTAGAAGGAAACATTGATTAGATCAGCACTGGCCCATGGAAATAGAATGGGAGCCATATAAATAATTTTGAATTTCCCATGAGCCACATTACAGAAGGAAAAACAAATCAGTGAAATTAATTTTAATAATAGATTTTATTTAACCCAGCATATCAAAAATATTGTCATTTCAACATGTAATCAATATAAAAATACTAATGAGATATTTTACATTCTTTTCTTTATATGAAAGCTTTGAAATCTGATGTGTGTTTTTGGCATACAGCACATCTCAATATGGAGTAGCCATATTTTAAGTGCTCAATATCCCAAAATGTCAATTGGCTACTGTATTGGACAGCACAGACATAGACTAATGTAGACTCTATAGGTCTATATCCAATTTATTAAGACAGAACACTAAAGGCTAACAGAGTCAGAAAAACTGCTCGTTTATTCTGTATATAAGCACTGATAGGCCTGTGTTAATCCACTGCAGTATCTGATTTGATTTCATCAATTACTGGAATTCAGTCAGATAGCTGACACAGAATTGCAAATATACCTAAACTGTATGAGTGTGTGTGTATTCAATTAATGATCAATTATTAATTCACTATGCACTCCACAAACATTTATGATGCCCCATCATGTATCAGTAATATTATTGGCACTGGAGATATGAAATTAAATTAGACATCACTCTTACCCTCATGGAATTCTCTGTCTCATTCAGACAGACCATACGTGCAGGAGGTGTCCTAATAGAGGGACACAGGAGCACAGAGACACATGAGACAGTCTCATGCTGCCCTGGGATAACCAGAGAGGAAATCAGGATAGAAGCCTTCTCAAGAAATCATGGCTATCAAATTATTTTTTGAATAATTTATTTATAATATTCCACTGTACTTCCTGCTGTGTACTGGCACTGTTTGTAATTTTTACTATTAAGAAGGACCTTGGAAATTCTCTGGTTCAATCTTGTATCTTATGGGGGAATCCAATGATAGCTTCTTTATTACATTTCCTTGCAGTTTTATTTGGATACACCCCACAATGGGCAAATCAGTACCTCTGAAGTGAGCCAGCCCGATTATGATGAGGTCTATCCTTCCTTTGAGTTATGTATATGTTATACCTTTTCACATACATTGACCATTGTATGGAACAACAAAGAAAATATTGAACTTCCTTTTCTACTTTGACAAATTACCAGGCCACTCTGGCCCTCCATTTCTTTATAACAAGAGAGACTGGAACTGATGTTTTTTTGTACAAATATGAGAATGAACATGTCTAGGATTTACTTCTAGACACCAGCTGGCTTCCAGGAGAAGCAGCCAACAAGGAAATAGTACGCTTGTGGCAAGAACCCATGAATAAAAAAGAAAATAAAAAATAAAGTAAAATTCATGAATTCCTAATGATATAAAACAAAACAAAGCAAACAAACTCCACTGGTTATCTTTGTAGGATGTTAGAGATCAACACCTTATTCTGGAAACTGGTCCATAAAGAGAAAGAATTGAGCATTTATCCTATTTTTCCTATATGGACTATACCTCAGGGTGACCAAAGAGTGTATGGTAGAATGTTATTCTTCATAGAATAATTCCAGCTAATATATAGAGAATGATAGAATTAGAATATCATTTTTCAACCCCAAAATAATGGATGGATCTATGGAATGGATGCTAAAACAATTGGTGGAAAAAGCTAATCAAGACCTTTATAGTGGGTAGATCAGGTTAATAATACCTGAAACCACTGGTCAATTTTTTTTTCCTGTATGTGTTTATTATTATTATTATTTTTAAAAGATACATAGACCACACAAAATGTTACATTAAAAAATGTAAGAAGTTCCCAAACACCCCCACTCTACCCCCCCCCCCCCCACTTCTTTCACATCAACAACCTCTTTCATCAGTGTGGCACATTCATTGCATTTAATGAATACATTTTGGAACTCTGCTATGAAGCATGGATTATAGTTTACATTGTAGTTTACACTCTTCCCAGTCCATTTAGTGGGTTATGGCAGCCTATATAGTGTCCAGCATCTGTCCCTGCAATATCATTCAGGACAACTCCAAGTCCTGAAAATGCCCCCATATCACACTCTTCTTCCCTCTCCCTGTCCTCAGCAACTCAGTTTAACTTTTTTAAAACTTTATTTCTAAAGAAGTTTTAGGCTACAGAAAAGTATATCAAAAGTATAGGGGAGGGGAAGCAGACTTGGACCAATGGATAGGGCATCCGTCTACCACATGGGAGGTCCACTGTCCCAACCCCGGGCCTCCTTGACCCATGTGGAGCTAGCTGGCCCATGTGCAGTGCTGATGCGCGCAAGGAGGGGTGTCCACTGCGTAGGGGTGTCCCCCACATAGGGGAACCCCACACGCAAGGAGTGCACCTTGTAAGGAGAGCCGCTCAGCGCGAAAGAAAATGCAGCCTGTCCAAGAATGGCGCCACGCACATGGAGAGCTGACACAACAAGATGAGGAACACACAGCAAATGGACACAGAGAGCAGACAACCGGGGTGGGAGGGAAGGGGAGAGAAATAAATAAATAAATAAATAAATAAATAAATCTTAAAAAAAAAAGTATAGGGGACTCCCATATATCTCACTCACTGTCCCTGTCACATTCTCCCTATTAATAACATCATATATTTGTGTGGTACATTTGTTACAATGGATGAAAAATATTGAAGCATTGCTACTAACCACAGTCTATAGTTTATACTATGGTTTATACATTGTATTGTACAATTTTATAGGTTTTGACAAAATGTGTATTGGCCTATGTCTTTCATTGCAATATCATACAGACACTTCCAATGCCCCCCAAATGTCCCATGTTCCACCTAGTCTTCCCTTCCACTTCCCTCAGAACCTCTGGTAGCCACTATCTTTATATCAACGTTACAAGTTCTTCCATTACTGTAATAATAATAGGTCTACTTTGGTCCATGTTTGTACTTCCTCCTTATGTTTGTTCATTCCTCAGTCTTGATGCTTCAGGTTGAGAGGGTTTAAGACCATTTGAAAAAAAAGTCTTAGTCTCGGTTTCCAGATCTGGTCCACCTCATTTCTGGTTCCTAATACCGGGCCATCACTTTCTGTTTGTTTGTTGCAGTCTTTTGTTAGTTTGTGTGTTTTGCTTGAATTTAGACTATGAGGCTTCTCTTCTTTAAGCTCGTATCCAGCTAGTGTTAAGAAAAAGAAAACACCTTTCCTAGTCTTTGCAGATTGAACTGAACAAGAGTTCTTCAGGGCTTAGTCATACAATGAATTGAGACTTAGCTGAAAGAAGCCTCCCTGATCCTTTCTGCCCAAGCGTTTTGTCTTGGAGGTGCTCATGTAGCCCGAGGAATTCCCTTGTTTACATAGAATTTCCTTGTTCCCTGCACCTCCTCTTCCCTGGGAAGTTTCCTCACAGTTTCAGGCCCTGTACTCTATGTTCTACAGCCAGCCATCCCTGTTCCCATCAGCATGACTTCACTGCTCCCTCACAGCGTTCTGTAAGAGCACTGAGCTGGTTTCTACATTCAAGGCAAGCTCCTCAGGCCGCCACCAGTCAGACTGGGCCAGATATACAAGTTCTCGCTATGTGCAGGAGGACCTTGTAACAATTTTTTTTGACTTAAAGTCTATTTTATCTAATATTAGTATAGCCTCTCCAACTTTCTTTTAGTTATTATTTGCATGGTATATATTTTTTCCATTCTTTCACTTTCAACCTGCTTATGTCTTTCAATTTAAGGTGAGTCTCTTATAAACAGCATATAGTCGGGTAGTGCTCTTTTATCCATGCTGCCAAACTCTGCCTTTTGATGGAAAGTTTAATCTATTTACATTTTTTTAAATAAAAATTTTTGAAGTATATAATTCATACATGAACATACATAAACAATAATTATATAGCAAATGCTGTGAATGTACAACACAAACATGCATATCATCACAGAGTTCCCATACATCACCCCACCACCAACACCTTGCATTGCTGTGAACCATTTGCTACAAACTTTGAAAGAGCATCATCAAAGTATTACTATCGAGAAGCGGCTGCAAAGCTGAGTGGAGGAGGCAGGACCCCGAGCGTGAGCAGTGTTGAATGGATGACCACCATCTAGGTGGTGAAGCACAAGATCCAGGTTCTACAGCTGCAGGCTGATGACACTGAGGAGAGAGCCTAGTGCCTCCAGCAGGAAGTGGAGGGAGAAAGGCCGACCTGGAAACAGCCTGAGACTCAGGGGGCATCCTTGAACCACTGGATCCCAGCTGGTTGAAGGGGAACAGGAACACACTCAGGAGTCCTGCCTCTGCTCTGCAAAAGCTGGAGGAGGCATCGAAATCTGCTGATGAGAGAAAAGAAAGGTATGAAGGTTATTGAAAAGTGGGCTTTAAAAGATGAAGAAAAGATAGGACTCCAGGAAATCCAACTCAAAGACACTATGCACATGGCAGAAGAGGCAGACTGGAAGTACGAGAAGGTGACTCCTAGGCTGGTGATTATTGAAGGGGACTTGGAACGCACTGAGGAACGAGCTGAGCTGGCAGAGCCCTGTTGCCGAGAGATGGATGAACAGGTCAGACTGACGGACCGGAACCTGCAGTGTCCCAGTGCTGCTGAAGAAAAAGACTCTCAAAAAGAAGACAAATAAGAAGAGATAAAGCTTCTTATTGATAAACTCAAGGAGGCAGAGACCTGTGCTGAGTTTGCTGATAGATGGGTAGCCAAGCTGGAAAAGACAATGATGATGTGGCAGATAAACTGAAATGCACCCAAGAGGAGCATCTCTGTACCCAAAGAATGCTGAACCAGACTCTGCTCGACCTGAACGAGATGGAGAGCGCCCCAGTCCTGCCCTGCGGCTGCTCCCCTCTTTGGCCCCCGACTCCGCCTAAGGCCAGCCTGCCCAAAGCGGACCTTTAAACTGAAGGCTGATCTATAACTGGAAAGCTGCTTTCTCCTCTCACCATACATCTGCGCCTGGCTCTGGGTCTTTTTCACCAAACTGTCTCTGCCTCTCCCAGAGACTGCAGCTGGGCTAAGGGCTGAGCACCTTTGAGAACAACATTTAAGGGAATGTGAGCACAACGCAAGTGCCTTTGAAGTCACGCAGCAAGATGATGAAGCATCAAAAGAGAGACAAGGGGAGAGTCAAGGTGAAGCGCAGCAGAAACCAGAAACTAAGGTGGCGCAATTGACAGGGGACTTCTCTCCCCATCAGATGTTTCCACGATCGAATCCTGGTGAATCCTAGAGGAGAGAAAGTGCGAAGAGAAGACAACACAGACAGCAGAAACAGCAGGGTGGGAAGAGGGGAAGGGGGGAAAATAAATAAATACATAAATCTTTAAAAAATATAAAAGCGTCTTGTTCAAGGTGTTCTACTATAGACTTTTTGTGATTCTATAATGGAAGAAATTATAACATTGATGTGGAGGCAGTGGACACCGGAGGGTCTGAGGGCAAGGAGAGGGAAAAACGGGTAATACGGGGGTATTTTCAGGACTTGGGATTGTTCTGAATGACATTGCAACTACAGATATAGGCCATTATATATTTTCCCATAACCTACAAATTATGTGGGAGAGAGCATAAACTATAATGTAAACTATAATCCATGTTCAGTGGCAATGCTCCAAATGCATTTATCAATTGCAATGAATGTACCACACTAACGAAGGATGTTGTTAATGTGGGAAAATGTGGGAGGTGTGGGGAGTGGATCACGTGGGAATCTCTAAATTTCTTATGTAACATTTATGTAATCTAAGTATCTTCAAAAAAATAAAAAATATATTTAAAAAAGGCATATGTGATTATACATTTTGTAATTATCCCCCCTTTTTGTTGTTGTTGTAGCAACCCTTTGTAAAACATTCCAAATAATTCCACAGCTCTGAAGCAGCAATCTAATCCCTTTCCCACTTTTGGAAGGAATACATATTGCTCTCTCCAGAGAGGAGGGAAAGAGGGATGAGCCTTCGCTGAGAGCTGTGCATAGCCCAGGGGAGAATGCATTGCTCTACACAAAGCACCAAGCCAAACCAGAAAAGTGATCCCAGGAGATAGCCCCCATCAAAAAAAAAAAAACACCCCCCCCACAAAAACAAATGCGGCTCAGGTTTTCAGCTTTAAAATATCCTAGAGCAAATTTATTATTATTGTTATTATTATTTTCTTATCAGAGGTGACCAAATTAATATTGTGAGAGCTCTCTCTGAGACCAAATCTTTGGCCCATCCTTCCTCTACCCCCCTCTCAATGACTCACAGAATGGATCATGTGCCCCTTATGTTGGGCGTCACTCTTGATTTACTCTCTTGCCTCTTTTTAAAAAAGGAAAGAAAATAAAATTGTGTTTTGGTCACTAATTTAGCCACATGAAACATCTCATCACCGTTTTCTGGGTCGGAAGCTGCTGTCTCTAAAAAGTGCCATCTCATGGTTTGGATCAGGCAGTACTGGAGAAATCTTGAATTGCTTATCGACAAAACTTTGTAAAAAATTTATATTATTTTGAAACTTTGCTTCTTTGCACCGGCCACCCTACCTGGCTGTGAGTGCTCTCTAAAGTCTGGGAGGCAGTGTGCTGATCTTTTACAATTCCTATCCCCACCCAGTTCCCCCTTTCTGGTGAGGGTTCTGAGGTCTGTTATGTGTGTACCCTGCAGTTTATTGGCTTAAAATGTACTCTTCTTTGGTGTGGTCTCTTTTGGGGACCTTGGGAGAAAGAGAAACCAATAATGCAAATGTTTTGATACTGAAAATTGACAAGTTTCTTTTTGAAATAAAGAACCAGTCTTTCCAAAAAAAATTGCTATTAACTGTAGCCCATATCTTACATTTGGTGTATTATCCCCCCAACCAACATCAATACAGCTGATGATTAAAACCCTGTATTAGTATTATATACTTGTGTAGTTCAATATTCTCATATAACACTGGGTTCCCTGTATTATATCCCTTGCTTTGTACAATCCATTCAAAGTGTATGCTCAGTGGCTCTCTTTTTCATTACAGAGTTGTGCTGGCATAAACTCAGTCAATTTTAGAACATTTTCATTACATCAAAAGGAAAAACTCCATACCCATTTCTATTCCCCTATCGTTCCTTAGTATTGAAAAAATATCTTCTTGAGATGGCTGCAAAATATTACAAAATTACTGTTAACTCTCACCTGTAAGTTACATTAGTTGTAATTTCCCCATGTAACACCATATTCTTAGCACTTGGTAAAAAAAGAGCATTCTTATATTTATGAGGTCTGACAGGTGTGCATCCTGCAGTTTATTGGCTTAAAATGTGCTTTTCTTTGGTGTGGTCTCTTTTGGGAAGCAACCGAGAGAAAGAGAAACCAATAACCTTCATCCATTACCGAAATTACTATGTCATACAGTCCTTAGACTTCTCTAGTTTCCTTTCAATTAACATTTACTTCCACATACTACCCCTTTCGTACAATCACATTTATAAATCAGCAGTGTTAGTTATACTCATTATAATGGGTTACTCTCAACTCTTCATTTCCACACTTTTTCAATTAACCTTATTAATGTTATATACAGTAAGCATCATCTCCTACTCTCAACCCACTTTCTGTTTCTTAGTAATCTAGAAGTTTACTTCCATGAGTTTACTCATTGTATTTAGTTCAAAATAGTGAGACCATACAATATTTGTCGTTTGGTGTCTGGCTTGTTCCACTCAACATAATATCATCTAGATTCATCCATGTTGTCATATGCATCCCAGTTTCATTTCTTCTTACAACTGAATAGTATTCCATTATGTGTATATACCACATTTTGTTTATCCATTCATTGGCTGATAGACACTTGGGCTTGTTTCATGTTTTAACAATTGTTAATAATGCTACTATGAACATCTGTATGCAAATATCAGTTTGTGTCTCTGCTTTCAGTTCTTCTGTATATATTCCTAGTAACAGGATAGCTGAATTATATGGCAATTCTTTATTCAGCTTCTTGAGATATACTGCCAAATGGGCTTCTTCAGAGACTGTACCATTGTGCATTCCCACCAGCCGTGAAGGAGTGTTCTAGTTTCTCCACATCCTTTCCAGCACTTGGAGTTTTTTTGTTTTTTAATAATGGTCATTCTATAAGATGTGAGATGGTTATCTCATTGCAGTTTTGCTCTCCATTTCCCTAACAGCTAGTGATATTGAGCATTTTTTCATGTGAATTTTGGACATTTGTATTTCCTATTTGGAGAAATGTCTATTCAACTCTTTTGCCTGTTTTCAAATTGGGTTGCTTGTGAGTTGTATGATCTCTTTATATACATGGGTATCAAACCTTTATTGGATATGTGGTTTCCAAATATTTTCTCCCATTGAGTAAGCTGCCCTTTTACTTTCTTGGCAAAGTCTTTTGAAGGTCATAAGTGTTTAATTTTGAGGAGATCCTATTTATCTATTTTTTTCTTTCATTACTTGTGCTTTGGGTATAAGGTTTAAGAAACTACTGCCTACCACAAGATCTTGAGGATGTTTTCCTATGTTTTCTTCTAGGAGGTTTATGGTTGTATCTTTTGTATTTAGGTCCTTGATCTATTTTGAGTTAATTTTTGTGTAAGGTGTGAGATAGTGGTCCCCTTTGTTTCTTTTGGACATGGTTATCCAGTTCTCCCAGCACCATTTGTTGAACAGACTGTTGTGGCTCAGCTGCGAGGGCTTGATAGCCTTGTCAAAAAAGTCACTTGACCATAAATATGTGGGTCTATTTCTGAGTTCTCAATTCAGTTCCATTGGTCAATATGCCTATCTTTATGACAATACCATGCTGGGTTTCTTTAAATCACTGTAGCTAAGTAATATGCTTTTTTTTTTTTAAAGATACATAGATCACAGAAAATGTTACATTAAAAAATATAAGAGGTTCCCATATATCCCACACCCCAACTCCCTTCCCTCCACTCTTCCCACATCAAGAAACTCTTTCATCAGTGTGGCACATTCATTGCATTTGATGAATACATTTTGGAACACTGCTACACCTCATGGAATTATAGTTTACATTGTAATTTGGTCATATGCTTTTAAAGTCTGGAAGTGAGAGTCCTCCAACTTCATTCTTTTTTAAGATCTTTGTGTCTATTTGGGGCCCTTTACCCTTCCAAATAAATTTGACAATTTATTTTTCCATTTACCCAAAAACAGCTGTTAGGATTTTTATTGGTATTGCATTGAATCTGTAAATCAGTTTGGATAGATTTGACATCTTAATGATATTTAGTCTTCCAATCCATGGACACGGTATTGAGGGCTGTGGGTGGTGTTCCATAAGTATTGATACATTGTGTTCTCATTTTCATTTATCTCAAGATATTTACTGAATTTTCTTGCAATTTCTTTGACCCACTGATTATTTAAAGGTGTGTGTTTAATCTTCATATATTTATGATTTTTCCCTTTTTCCATCCGTTATTGATTTCCAGCTTCGTTCTGTTATGGTCAGAGAAAATGTTTTATAGTTTAAATCTTTTAAAATTTATTGAGACCTGTCTTTTAACCCAACACACTGTTTATCTTAGAGAAGGATCCATGAGCATTTGAAAAGAATGTATATCCTGTTGTTTTGAGGTGTATTGCTCTATAAATGGCTGTTAGGTCTAGTTCATTTATCATATTATTTAAGTTCCCTGTTTATTTATCTTCTGTCCAGATGTTCTATCCAGTGCTGAATGGTGTATTAAAGTCTCCAACTTTTATTGTAGAGATGTCTATTTCTCCCTTTAGTTTTGCCAGTGTGTGCCTCATTTATCTTGGGGCACCCAGGTTAGGTGCATAAATATTTATTATATTTATTTCTTCTTGGTGAATTACTGCTTTTATTAATATATAGTGACTTTCTTCATGTCTTATAACAGTTTTGCATTTAAAATCTATTTTGTCTAATATTAGTATCACTACTCCAGCTCTTTTTTGGTTGCTATTTGCATGGATTATCTCTTTCCAACCTTTCACTTTTAACCTGGTTTTGTCCTTTTGACTGAGGTGCATCTCTTATTTTTTTGTTAAAGATTTATTTTTATTTATTTCTTTCCCCTTCCCCCACCCCGCTGCCCATTGTTTGCTCTCTATGTCCATTCACTGTGTGTTTTTCTGTGTCCACTTTTATTCTTATCAGCGAGACTGGGAAACTGTGTCTTTTTTGTTGCATCATCTTGCTGCATCAGCTCTCTGTGTGTGTGGTGCCACATATGGGCAGGCTGCACATTTTTTGCATGGGGCAGCTCTCCTTACAGGGTGCACTCCTTGCGTGTGGGGCTTCCCCATGCGGGGGACACCCCTGCGTGGCATGGCACTCCTTGTGTGCATCAGCATTTCATGTGGGCCAGCTCCACATGGTTCAGGAGGCTGGGGGTTTGAACCCTGGACCTCCCATATGGTAGGCGGATGCTCTATCAGGTGAGCCAAATCTGATTCCCGAGGTGCATCTCTTGTAGACAGCATACACATGGCTCATTAAAAAAAAAATTCCATTCTATCATTATATATCTTTTGATAGGGGAGTTCAAGCCATTAACATTCAATGTTATTATTGTAAAGACATTACTTACTTCATCCATTTTGTCCTTTGGCCTTCAGTTGTCATATCTTACTATTTTTTTTTATGATTTAATTTACCCTTCTTAACAATCTTCATTTCTATACTCTTCTTCAAGTCTCTCCCCTTGTTTTTTCCTTTCAGGTGCAGCACTCCCTTTAGGATCTCTTGTAATGCTGGTCTTTCGGTAACATATTCTATCCATTTTTGTTTGTGAAGACTTTGAACTCGCCCTGATTTTAAAAAGATATTTAAAATTAAAAAAAAAAAATACATAGATCACACAAAATGCTACATTAAAAAATATAGGGGATTCCTATGTGCCCATACTCCACATTTTTCCTGTATCAACAACTTCTTTCATTAGTGTGATGCATTCATTGCAATTGATGAATATATTTTGAAGCACTGCTATACAGCATGGATTATCATTTACATTGTAATTTACACCCTCTACCGTTCCATTCAGTAGGTTATGGCAGGATATATAATGTGTTGCATCTGTACCTGCAATATCATTCAGGACAGCTCCAAGTCCCCAAAATGACCCTATATCACATCTCTTTTTCTCTCTCCCTGCCTTCAGCAACTCCAGTGGCCACTGTCTCCACATCAGTGATACAATTTTTTCCATTGTTAGAATCACAATAATTCTGTAGTGTCTTTCATAAGGGTTGGGAAATTTTCAGTCATTATTTCCTCATATATTCTTTCTGCCCCTTTTCCTTTCTCTTCCTCTTCTGGGACACTGATAATGCAGACGTTTGTGTGTTTCATTTTGTCACTCAATTCCCTGAGACCCTGTTTCATTTTTTTCTCCTGACTTTTCAAGTTTGGATGTTCAGTCCTTAATATCACTAATTCTGTCTTTGATCAGTTCAAATTTGCTGTTATTTGCTTCTAATGTATTTTTTAAAAAAGATTCTTTGATTATATAGATGTTACAGAGAATATATAGAGGATTCCCACATGCCCTGCTCCTCATACCTCTCACATTTTCCTACATTAGCAACATCTTTCATCAGTGTGGTACATTCTTTGCAATAGATAAACACATTTTGGAGCATTACCACTAAGCATGGATTATAGTTTACGTTGTAGTTTACACTTTCTCCCATTTGACTCTGTAGGTTATGGATGGATATATAATGACCTGTATTTGTCATTGTATTTCAGATTGATTTCCAAGTCCCAAAAATGCCCCCCATTACACCTGTTTTCCCCTTTCCCTAACCCCAGGACATCCATGGGTCACTGCCTCCACAACAACGGTATTTATTCTATTGCTAGAATCTAAATAAGTCTATAGTAGAATCCTAGTAAGCTTATTTTAGTCCATAGTTTATTTCCCAATTCTGAGGACTCTGAGATGGCGATGCCCACTCCATCTAATGTATTTTTATTCTCATCTTTTGTGTCTTTCATTCCCATAAGCTCTGTTACTTTTCTTTGCAAACTTTCCAGTTGTTACTCATGCTCATCCAATGTCTTCTGAATATCCTTTATATCTTTAGTCATATTTTCCTTTGACTTGATTTAGGAGATTTGTGTGATTATCATTGATTGGCTGTCTTAAGTACTGTATCTTGTCAGGATATTTGGTTTGCTCCTTTGTTTGGGCTATCTCTTCCTGTTTCTTAGTATGGCTTGTAATTTTTTGCTGATGTCTAGGTGTCTAAATACATTGGTGAATTTACTCTGATGGTCAATTTCTCTCTTGCCTAGTGCTTTTTTCCAACTCATTCTGAGTCTTTAAAATTTCCCAGCTTAAGTCACAAAATCAGGCCAGGGACTCACTAATGGGGGGCAGATTTTCTCCCAAGAGTTCAGGTTAAGAGAGACTTAAAAGTAGTTTTCTCTTGCAGTTTCCTTGCCGGCCAGCAGATGGTGCTTGTCAGTGAACTTTTCCACAGAGATGTTTCTTTCAATCTCTGGCTGCCTGTTTTTCTGGTCTGGTAAGAGCTGAGATTCAAATTGGGCTCTGCTGGCCAAATTCACCAAAGAGAAACCACTTTCCTCCCTCTCTTGCACTCTCCCTTTTCCTAGGGAGGGAGACATTTGTTCCCCTCTGTGTTGGTTGTAGCATGCCAGGGGTTTTATCCAGATATCACAACTTGAAGTTGGGGAATGGGTGCCCTTCCTGGCATCTGTGGGGGTTTAGTAACTCACAGTTGCCATTTCAGGTTCTTTGTCTCTCTGTCCTTTACCCTCCTGGGTGTTGTGCAGCAGTGTTCCTGTCTGCTGATCCCCAAAGCAGCCTTTGCATAGTTTTTGGCTCCTTTCTCCACTGTTTTAGTAAGAATGCTGAGCCCTGCCTGCCTACTCCAATGCCACCTTCCAGGAACTCCCCCATTACGTCTAAAGTAACTACTTGCTTCAATATTTGTACATCAGTTGTAATAAATATACCATCCACATGTAAAAACAACAGCAACAACAAAGTAACTACTGATAGTGCAGAACTTTATCATTTTGTACCTTAGTAATTTTAATTCTGATGCCTTTTTTTGGCCATCAATTCTTCTGTTAATGTATACTTTCATTATTAATTTGATATTTTGTGTTGTATCATATTGAGTCTCTTCTCACTTTTTTCTAGCTATATTTTTAATATATTTTCTTTCTGGCTGCTATGGCATTAAAATGTAACATCCTAAATATATAATGATCATATTTAATTTGATACCTACTTGGCTTCAAGAACATACAGTGTTCCTTACCCTCCATCCTTCCACCTTTTTTGTACTTGTTATAAATTGTATCTTTGTACATTTATGTCCCAAACTATATTTATCATTACTTTTTATGCATTTACATTTTAGCACTTGCCAAAAATAAGAAGTGGAGTTACATACCAAAAAATACAATACAATAGTACTGGCATTGATAATTACCATATGTTTACCTTTACTGGATATCTTTGTTTCTTTATGCTGCTTTGAAACACTGTTTAGTATTCTTTCCTTTCATTCTGAAGAATTTCTGTTAGCATTGTTGGTAAGGCAGGTCTAATGGTAATTCATTCCCTCAACTTTTGTTTATCTGGGAATGTCTTAACCTCTCCCTCATTTTTGAAAAAAAAATCTCACCAGATCTAAAATTCTTGGTTGGCAAATGTTTTTTCTCAATACCGTAAGTATTTCAACCCACTGAGTTCTTGCTTCTATGCACTTAATTTAATTGGTTCTCCCTTGTATATAATAAACTGCTTTTCCCTTGCAGCTTTCAGAACTCTTTCCTTGTCATTTGCATTAGACAGTTTGATCAATATGTGTTGGAGATTGTTACTCCTAACCTTTAAGCTGTTTGGTGTTTTCTGGGCTTCTTGGTTAAGAATATTCCATGTCTTTTGCAAAGTTTGGAAGTTTTCTGTCATTATTTCTTTAAATATCCCTTCTGCTCCATTCTCCCTTTCTTCTCCCTCTGGAACTCCTGTAAGTCATATATTGTTTTGTGTCATGGTGTCTCACAAATATCCTAGGCTATTTTTTCCTTTCACAAATTCTTTTTTTCTTTCTGGTCCTAAACCTGGCTCATTTTAGTTGTCTTGTCTTCAACTTCACTAATTCTTTCTTCCACAAGCTCCAATTTGCTGTTGAAACTCTCCTGGGAATTTTTATTACATTTATTGTGGTCTTCAATTTTATTAGTTCTTTTTTATTCCTCTTAAAAATTTATTTCTCTTTCTTGAGATTCTCATGTTGGTCATTCATTGTTTCCAGATACCCTTTAGTTCTTTCTCTGTATTTTCTTTCATCTCCTTGAGCATATTGAAGATCATCTTTAAAAAGTCTTTGTCTGGTATGTCCATAGTCTGGTATTCTTAATTGATGTTTTCTGGATTTATATTCTCTTCCTTTGGATGGGCCATCAACTCCTGTTTCTTTGTTTTCTTGTAGTCTTTGTTGCCTGCTGTCCACTTAATATTTTAAAATGTTAACTCTGGGGTTTAGGCCCTGAGCTTTTTCTTGAGTTTTATTCAGCTAGTGATATGACAGAAACTTTCTCCTGTGTCAGGGGATCATAATACCAAACAATTCAATGTGAAAAAGCATCTTTTGTGGTCTTTGCAAATTGGCTTTGCATTAGCTCATACTCTGCTTCAGAGTTCAGCCCTCCTATCAGGAAGGTTAGCCCAAGACAAATGCAAAGTTTAGGGACTGCCTTACTTTTTCAAGACTGTGTCTTGTCCTGCACTTGTACTTGCTAGTGGTGTTGTGATTTGAAGCTGTATGTACACCAGAAAAACATTTTCTTAAATCTAATCCACTCTCATGGATGTGAACCCATTGGAAGTAGGACTTTTTGATGAGTTATTTCAGTTAAGGTGTGTTCCAGCCCAATCAAGATAGTCCTAATCCTATTATTGGAGTTCATTATAAGAGGAATGAAATTCAGGCAGAGAGAAAGCCACAGGGAGCAGCCAGAAGTTGAAATTCAATAGAATCCAGAAGAGAATGGAGAGGCTGGGAGAGGCTGCCAAGTGACAGAGATGCTAAGGACCAAGGACCACCAGCAGCCAGCCTCAGAACACCATAGGTTTTGGGAAGAAAATATCACCTAGATGATGCCTTGATTTGGACTTTTTCCCAGTTTCAAACCATGACTGAATAAATTCCATTGTTTAACCTGACCCATTTCATAGTATTTGCTTGAGGAATTTGAATGCTTCATAGACTCCCTAGGAAACAGATATTCTTCATTCTTGGGTGCTCTGCCTCAGGTCTTAAAGCAGGTAAGCCTTTGGATCAGGCTTTCTGACTCAATTGCTTATTTTTAAAATTTATTTCTTATTTTTAAAATATACTTTATCTTTTAAAAAGACAAATTATATGAATGTTACATAAAAAATGTAAGGGATTCCCTTATGTCCCACTCCCAACCCCTCCCATATTTACCCACATTAACAACTTCCTTCATTAGTGTGGTACATTTGTTATAATTGATGAACACATTTTGGAGCATTGCCATTAAGCATGGATTATAGTTTACATTGTAGTTTACACTCTCTCCTGCACAATTTTGTAAATTATGACAAGATATATAATAGCCTGTATCTGTCATCACAATGTCATTCAGGACAATTCCCAAGTCCTGAAAATGTTCCCATATTACACCTGTTTTTCCCTCTCCCTCTCCTCAGAATTTCCAGTGACCCCTGCCTCCACATCAATGATAAAAGTTCTTCCAGGGAAGCGGATTTGACTCAATGGATAGAGCATCTGCCTACCACATGGGAGGTTCAAGGTTCAAACCCAGGGCTTTCTGACCCATATGATGAGCTGGCCCACGCGCAGTGCTGATGGGCTCAAGGAGTACTGTGCCATGCAGGGGTGTCCTCCGCATAGGGGAGCACTACGCGAAAGGAGTGTGCCCATAAGGAGAGCCGCCCAGCATAAAAAAAGTGCAGCCTGCCCAGGAGTGGCGCAGCACACACAGAGAGTTGACACAGCAAGATGATGCAACCAAAAAGAGACACAGATTCCTGGTGCCAATGACAAGAATATAAGTGGACACAGAAGAACACAAAAAAAGTGAATGGACACAGAGAGCAATCAACTGGTGGCAGGGAGGGTGGGGAAGGGAAGTGAAATAAATAAAAAACAAATCTTTAAAAAAAAAGTTCTTCCATTGCTAGAATCACAATAAATCTATAGTATAACAGTATAGAATAACAGTAAGTCTACTCTAGCCCATCATTCATTCCCCAATTCTGAGGATTCTGGGATGGTGATGCACATTCTGCCTCTAATTGACAGGGGGCTTAGATCCCATGAGGCAGATGGATGAAACTATCTTGCTTGTAGTTGCAGACTCTCTCTCTTCCTTGAGATGGTTGTTGTCCATCATCATCTCCTTGTTAGTTGTCCTGGGTAAGACCAATGAACTGGAACTTGGTGTTGCAACTCTGTTGACACTAGGGCCCAGGTGGTGTATAGACAGCTCAAAGGTTTAAGTCTCTCAGACATACACCTATCAACTCTAGCCCTAAGTATAGGTTCAAACAGAAGGGGCAGAAGAGCTATGTGTAGGGAAACCACCACTGAGTCCAACTCTGTCACACTGGGGAGTATAAATTCTCAAGTAAGGCCCACTGGCAGGGCACCAAACTCCTGAGCTGAACTTAGAAATGCATTACCTTTCCCCTGGTCTAGGACACAATTTCCAGGGATGAGCCTCCCTGGCACCAAGGGATTACTACCAAGTACCAACTAGCAATGTGACTGGAAAAAGACCTTGACCTAAAGGGGTTAAGGGTAAAGACAAATGAGTTTATATGGCTAAAAGACTTCAAAGTGAGTTGGAAGGGCATTGCAGAGGTTATGCTTATACACATTTCAGCAGGATCTCATTGGCTGCCAAAGTAAATATCATGTCAAATAGCAGAGATATCCAGACACTATAGGCAGGGCAGACAGCTCAATTACTTCTTATACTGCTTTCCCTGTCCTAATTGCTTTTGTCTGAAAGGCAAATTTGGAGGGAGGGGGGTTGAGGTGATCCAGAGAGGAGTTTCCTAAGTCAGTCTTTCCCAACCAGAAGAAGGCCAGGATCTTCTATGGCTCTTTGAAGTTGCATTTTCTTGATTTGGCACTTGCCCAGTAAATGAAGCCCTTTAACTCTTTTCATAGTTTTGAGGAAGAAGTCCTTAAGACTCTTCTGCTGCTTTTGCCTGAGGCAGATTGAAACAATGCCTGCCTTCAGAGTTGGGCCCCAGCAATCTTAAGTAGCCGATCTGAAGTAGCTGATCAAAATGAGTGGTCAGTGATCAGAAGTGACACCCCTGGATCTTGGGGAACTAAGTCTTTAGACTCCACCCTGGCTCCAGCAAGCTGCACCAGGAGCAGGGGTTTTGTATCTTACTGCCCCCTACCCTGAGGTTGTGGTTGGGTGATGATAGCCACTGCATAGAGCCTCTTCCTTTCTTTCTTCCCCGGATGATGCAGTGTTCGACTAGACTCTGGAGTTTCAAAATAGTTGATTCAGATAGTTCCTGACTATTTAATAGTTGTTTTGGTGGAAGGACTGATTCCTGGAGCTACCTACTCTGCCATCTTATCACAATTCCCTCTTTACTTCCAAAATTTAAAACAAATCTTTTTAGTGCTTTTCATCTATACTCTCAATGCCTTACTCTCATCTACCATATTCTATGATGGTCTTCCTTATCTTCTTGGCTTCTAATCTTGCCTTACTCCTTTCAGTTTTCCACAGAGACACCTGAGTAATTTGGAAACAAAATAAAACAGAATAATAACCGCAAAAATAGACTCCCTACCCTTTGCTTAGTCTGTCCCTGCAATGATTGCCCATTGTTTCTAGAACAAAATTCAAATATTTTTACCATGGCTTCAAATCTGGGAGCAATTTATCCCCTGACTCTCTCTATTCACTTATTTGGGGCCATTCTCTTTCTTGCCCACAAATGTCCAGCCATACTAGCTTCCCTTCATTGTCTCAAACATGCCAAAACTAATTCTTCTGATAGTAGACCCCCCACACACACACACGAAAGGAGAAATCAGGCAGTCTTTTCCACTAGAGTTCAGTTCAAGTTGGATAAATAGTTGTTTTAAAACTGAAACTGTTGAATACAGATACATTGTAAAACATCTAAACAAAATGTTAATACTCAGTCCCATCCCACCCTCTGATATCATGATGTTTTGGTATATGTTCTTTCAAAATGTATGTTTAAATGCCAAAACTATATATTGAATAACTTGGTAACTTGCTACTACAACTTAACAATGACAGAGAATATGCTCTCATGTTGTTATATATACAGCTTCATCGTTAATTTTTTTAGGCTTTGGTCTATATTACCAAATTGCCCTCCCAAGGACTGATATCAGTTTGCATTTCCACCATCAAAGTGCCCATTTCTCCATATCCCCGGAAGTCTTTTCAATCTCTGCCAATTTGAGAGATGAAAAATAACATTCTATTGTTTCAATTTGCATTTCTTATATGGTAGCTAGGCTGAAATTGTTTTCTTCTGATACCTCTCACCTGAAGTTCTTCATAATTGTGTAATTAAAATTGTTTACACTTTTAAAAGAGATTGAAAACTACTTCAGGCAGTGTTTTCATAAGCCTTTGGGTACAGCATTGCCGCCAGGCCTGGCATAAAATTCCAGCAATATTTGAAATTTTTCATTCTTTTGTATCTGAGTGCACAGCCTAGGCTCTATAACACTGAGTGGGGGATGTACTTATTTCCTTCTTGCAAGATGTGACTAATAGAAAATCCTCCATGATCACTTTTAAAAGCTGATTGTTTTTATTTTCTGAAAATACACATTAGGAAACAACAAGAGATTATAAATTTTGCATCTAAGTTTCAGAATGTGGTCCAACAATTTGTACTTGAATTCCATCATCAGGGCTTTTGATACGTCAGGATATTCATGAATAATTTTCTGTTATATTTATTTTAGCAAGGACAGAAAAGGTATAGGAAACAGTATGTGATACTGACCACCATTCTCTACATTCCTTTTGAACAGGTTATTTCATTTTGTTTCACTTGCAAAAATAGCATCAGAATATTTCAAAGATACCATGTCTAATATGGTACTGTAGATTTTTAAAACGAAGCACAAGCTTGATTACATGGTGAAATCAAGGGATATCGAAGGGCACTTTTACCTGTCCAAGGTCCTGAAACGTCTGGATTTTTTTTCCCCTATGGTTTTGTGTGTTTGAACTCAGAGTGTTCGTTCACTGAACAATTTCTATCATTTCATACTTCTTATGACCTCTTTAATTTATGTTTATATAAAGTTAATACGTTTGTATGTGGATCAGCTGAATGAATTTATATGTGCTGAAGTGACATATGTTTTAAGAGTTACTTTTCTAAAGTACTTTCTAAGAGGTACTCTAAGTGTTCTTTCTATAATAACCAAAACAAATGACTGTGACTATATTTGTGGCTATAAGACCAAGTATCCTTTAAAGAAATTGAAAAACAGAAACCAAAAATGACCTAAATCACAGCTGACTGCAGACATATCTACAGTTAGAAACTTCAAAAGAAACAGAAACGCAAAATTTAAAAGAAATGGAAATTTAAAGAAATTCAATGGAAATTCAAAAGCAAGTAATGATAAGACCAGGATATCAGGAATATGAATAAATAGCCTGACTTGATAAATACAACAATCAAGACTGCTATACTTAAAATTAATAAAGAATCTGTAAAATAAAAATGGCACTGGAAATAATTTATTTTAATGGAAAATATGGGAGACCAAGGAACTGGATGTGTTATTTCACAGGAAGGAATGGTGACACTAGAAAAATACACAATTTGTACCATTTAAAAAAATCTACTCTTTACCCAAAATAAAGGTCAGCTGTGATCAGATATGTGGGTCAGACACCATTTGTGATGGGAGGGGGAACCCAAACCAGACCAGAGAAGGAAGCACCAGCATTTATTCAGTGAAGGAGCACTCTATGTAACTTTATGAAATAGGCCCAAATAAGAAGAAAAAATAATTAGAAAAGACGGTTCCATCCTGCAGCATAATAAAACATTTGTTTGGTCATTGTCTTTAGTTCTTGGGGTGGTAATATCAAATCTTTGGAATTTCCCGTGATAAGTGTGCCTTTTCTTATTTATGGTGGGTCAAGGACCACTCCTAATAGTCATATGGCAACAAGATGACATGGTGGGTCCAGCCACATTGGTAGTCTTAGGGTTGGGGCTGGCTATACCAGAAAGACCAACCATTTGATTAGGGAGTTGGGGCTTTGAGGTCATAGCAGCCCAAGCTCCCTGATCTCTGGGAAAGAAGGGATGCTGCAGATTGAGTTCAACCACCTGAGCATTAATGAGCCCTACATGTCTTTTCACTGGGCTTTTTTATTTGTATCCTTTTACTATAATAAAATTATAATTGTAAGAATAGCACTTTCAGTGAGTCGTGAGAGTAGTACTTATTGAACTGAAGGGGATGGTGGGTACATCTGAATTTGTAGCCATTTGGTCAGAAGTGTGGGTGTCCTGGGCTCCTGAACTTGTGACTAGTTCCTGAAGGGGAATTTGTAAAGGATGGCCCTTAACCCATGGGGTCTGGCCCAACTCTGGGTAATCAGAGAATTAAATTAAATTGAATACTACAGTCTTTGTAGCTGCTGACTGAAGATTTTGTAGCCTTATGCATCCTTAAAGTGATAGGGTAGACACATTTTAAAAAAGGAACCAGAATCTTGGACTTTAACCATTTCCTTGAGCAACAGAAGTTCAGAAAGTCTAAGTGACTTGTTCAAGGTCAAACAGCTTATTAGTGGCAGAGCTAGGTCTAAAAATTAGTACTTTCAATCTTTATCTTGGTAGAATTTCTACTCAATGACAACTGTCTCATAAGCAAAAAACCCAATATCATATGAGCAAGTATTTATTCTATTGCACATAGAAGACAAGAGAAATGGAGGAATAAATGGGAGGGTGATAAAGTGAATAAAATGGGGGAGGAATTGCACAACATGATTCAAGAAAGACACGTCCAGTTTGATGACAGTTTTCAGGAGAGGAATAGCACTGAGTAGGAGGCATGAGGAAGACTGGTTAAGGTGGGCCCAAATTTCTTGAAGGGAAGTCAGGAAACCATTTCCAAGTGGATTTTTGGGGCCCGACAGAGAAGAGGCAGAGCAGTTACATTTGGCAAATAAAAGACAAGAGTGTCATAAAATACTTGATTAACCAGAACTTAACTGAAATGAGGTGTTTTGGATAATGGCGATTTCTGATCATGTTAAGGGCTAAGTGGACAACACTGTTTGCTTCCTTTACAACCCCTAATTCTCAACATGGTTGAAAATGTTTCTCAAATATGTTAACCCACTTTCCGAAGACTTGAGGCCAGCCAGGCTATTTCTGTTCCAGTCCTGACTTTGTGATGAAGCAGCTGTTTGGCATTGGGAGTCTTGCCTTACCTCTTAGGACCTCACCGATCACATCTGTAAAACAAAGGCACCGGTTTGTCAGAGGCTCCCAGACTTTGCATAAAAGAATCACTTGGTGCTTCAGTTAAAGAAATAAATTATCCCCAGGGGCCCTTGAGACCCACTGAAACAGAATCTCCAGAGGAAGCACGTGGAGCCAGGAGTCTGCTTCTTGTCACCAGGAAAGTTTGGACAGCTCTTCGTACATACATGATTTCTACAGTCCCTTATAATGTGACTCAGCTTTCTCATGGGCACAAATGCAGAATTCCTAAAGCAACTGCATCACTGTTTGATGGACTGAGGTTTTACCCTCAAAGTCAGCTTTTCATGTAGACAGGGCAAGAAAATAGAGAAATACACTAACTCTATGCTATTCCCTTCTGAATATAAAGTTTAATAACTGAGGTCTCCCATGTCAGTATTTTTTTGGTAGTGTAGTTCGATGGATTTTTTGAAAACATTTTATTTTAAAATTCTATTTGTCAGAAAAATATACCCTAGATCCAATGTGCTTGTATTACAAATAGACGTCCTAGGACTAAAGACAGAAATTAAGAGACGATATTATCTATTAGGTGTAGAGTATAGCAAAGTAAACATTGCTGTAAATGTATGCACTTCATGTCCTTTCAGCAGCTTTTTTAATCTCATAACCAACTACCCAGTTGGTCAGGAGTAGAGTGTGGATTTGTTTCCCCTAATAATTTAGAATTCATTTTTTTATTTCCATCATTCATGGCTCAAAAGCAATGGAGGTATCATCATAATATTAAGGTCAAGCTTAATACCATGAATTTCAAGAAAGAATGTGGTAACGATGATACAGGACTATGATATTTCGATCTTTTACTAATGGGAAAGATAAGAACTTGGAAGAATGGCCAGAAATGACAAACAAGAGTATATTTTCTCCATAAAAATGACTAAAATTAATTTGAATTCATACATGATGCAAAATATTTTTTCATCCAAAAATGGACCTTGAATAATTGGAATCCATCTCAAACTCTTACTCATTGCATACATGTATATATCTTATATCCAGAGCCAGAACATGTGGTTGTGAAGTTTGTGCACTGCTGAGGAGTGATCGGGGACTGTATCCAAACCACATTCTTCTGGGAATCTTCTGCCTTGAGCAGGCACTGTCTGCAAGCCAAGGACATGGACCTCTTTCCAGCCTTGGGGTGCCTTTCTCTAATTGTCATATAAGCCAGGAGTGATCTTGTTTATCCACCAGCAAATACAATATTTGACTTTTTTCTTCCAAAGGCCTCTGGAGACAGATTTAATCAGCTGAATTCTGACTAGCCAAGATTTTAAATGTTGCATTGAATATGGGGCAATAATTGATGGACATTTTCTAAAAACACTGGATGCTTTCTAACCAATAATCATGGTCATTTGCTTCTTTCTGGAGTCCAAAGATGTGGCTCTTCTGAAATTCTTCTTGAAAAATAATGCCCCAAATTTGGAAAAATGAAAAATAATTAACTTTCATAAAAGATACATTAAGAGATTTCTCATTAAAATATGGGTACACTCATTAATTATTTTGTAGGTCCCGGAGGATCAATGTTTCAGTGTGTATCAGTAACATTAGGTAGCTACTTTTAAAACTATAGTATCAGAATCTAAATACAAGAGCATTACATAAATTGCAAAGGATTCTCATTCTATACTCGGCATTATTAGTCAACCACTGAAGAATGGAGTAGGTAGAATAAAGTAAAGCCGTTGTGGAGAACTGGATGAGACCTGGAAAAGTCAAAGTAATTCCAACAAGACTGCTTCTCTGAGTAGGTATTTCAAGATGACCATGTATTTGGTGTGATTTCAAGGATGTAACAATGACTTTCCCATTTTCTTCCCTGCTTATCTCTTCCTCAATACTTCTTTCATTTGTTTGCTAATTCCTGATGGTCTAAGATTTATTATTCTCTATTTCGATTTAAATGTTCATCTGCTGCTAAAATGCAAACACTTCTGGGATGGGAAGAATTTTTGTCCCCAGAGTTCAGTTCTCTCAGAGAGCCCATAGAGCACATTTCAATAGAGGGAAAAAGATAAGGGCATAGTATCCCAAAGGATGAGGAGATGCTAGTGAGATGGGAAATGAGCCAAGACAGTTTCAGTTTCAATTTCAAGTACAGCTAATTCCAATCCAGAGATCAAAACAATTTTCCCTGTAACTAGCACTTCATAGAAAAAAGTAATTTGACATAGATATGAATGGAGCTGGGTCTCCAATCAGACAACCCTGGTTTGGTGCCTACTTCCATCTCTAACTAGCCACGTGTACTCAGGCAAGTCACTTAACTTCTCTAAGCTCCGACTTCCTCCTCAACAAATATGTAAGTGCCTAATTCATGCCAAGCATTTTGTCAGGCATTGCTTTATATGCAATCACAATGAAAACAGTACCCACCTTCTAGGGTTATAATGAGAAATAAATGGGACAATTCTAAAAAGTGCTTGCTATGTGCCTGGCACAGAGTAAGGAAAATTTTGTGGAGCAAATAATTATAAGATTGACCCCTTAAATCTGTAAATCCCTATACAGCTTACAAAGCACTTTTACATCTATTGTCTCTTTATAGCAACTCATAGGCAGAACTAGTCAGTTCTTTAGTACCCCGTTTTATAGGGGAAGAAATAAAATGAAGCTTGGCAAGACTGACCTGCTTGGTTGTATTTTTTACTGAAAAGGATGCCTGGCCAAAACATGCATAAGTTGGGCAAATGCTTTGTACTTAGGATTTACCCCTATTTTACAGAAGAAGAAATTTAGCAAAGTTCAGATTGAATTTGATTTGCTTTTCTGAACCTAGGAGAGAAAATATAATTTTAAAAAAGTATGAGTTGGTTGAGTGCTTTGTATGTATTTGTAAAATTGGGAAAAAGGAATTAACTAACATGCGAAAGTGTGTGTCTACCAATTTAATTTATAATAGATAAAAGTTAATGTAAGGTGTTGTATCAGTGGGTGGAGACCCACATAATGAGCAGGAAGGAGTTGCACTCCCATCCTGGGGAGGCCCTATATGTTCTCAAACAGAGGGGTGGGTGTCTCTTGAAAGCATGGGCAGTTCTTAATAGGGGAGGACAGATCAGTGTGTCAAGTCCTCAGTGTTCTTGCAAGTAACTATGAATCTTGTCCTTCAAGGACTGAAGCCTGTTGGTCTGTAGAACAATGGAAGTGTTCTACACAATCATGCAATGATATATACAGGCCATGTTAAATTTTATAAAAAATTTATAGGGAAGTGGACTTAGCCCAATGGATAGGGTGTCCGCCTACCACATGGGAAGTCCATGGTTCAAACCCTGGGCCTCCTTGACCGTGTGGATCTGGCCCATGCGTAGTGCTGATGCGCGCAAGGAGTGCCCTGCCACGCAGGGGTGTCCCCCGTGTAAGGGAGCCCCATGCGCAAGGAGTGCACCCTGTAAGGAGAGCTGCCCAGTGTGAAAAAAAGTGCAGCCTGCCCAAGAACGGCAACGCACACATGGAGAGCTGATGCAACAAGATGATGCAACAAAAAGAAACACAGATTCCCGGTGCTGCTGATAAGGATAGAAGTGGTCACAGAAGAGCACACAGCGAATGGACACAGAGAGCAGACAACTGGGGTGGGGGAGGGGAAGGGGAGAGAAATAAATTAAAAAAATAAATCTTTTAAAAAATTTATAAAAGTGCATGGTCTAAAAATGTAAACAATAATGTAAACCATTGACCATGGTTGGTAACTATGTTTCAATATTTATACATCAGTTGTAACAAATTTATTAATACCATCCACATACAAAAGGGTTATTAATATGGGAAGGGAGAAAAGGGGGAGAATGTTGGAAATATGGGAGTCCCCTATATTATGTATGTGACTTCACTGTGATCTAAAACTTCTTTGAAGAAAAAATGAAAAACAGTAAGACATTAGGAAAGAAATGGAAGAAAATGTCACTGTACAAACAGGACAACAGATATTACAGTGATGAAAGGCAAAACGTCAAAAATTAAAAAATACATATTTTCATTTTTTTAATATCCCAATTTTATTAATTTTAGTTTTTCTAAATTGTTATGTATTTTATGTCTTATGTTTAAACCTACCATTATTATTTCATTTTCCTATTACTTTGGCGATGTTCTTGGCTTCGTCTTTTAAGAAGTTTTGGATCACAGAAGACTTACAACTGTGGCAGGGGAGGATCATTGGTCTGGGGTGTCAGTGATGGGGGATACATGAGAGGAAGTTCACCTGGGCATACATAAAAGGTATATAAATATGTTCATATGTTCATGGGGCATTGTCACGGTGGGTAGAGATTCACACAACAACCAAAAGAATGCTGAATTCCCATCCTGGGAAGCTCTGCTACATTCTGTAATGGAAGAGCAACAAACCCCCAAGGACAGGAGCAATGACTAGTGAAGAAGGATTGTCCATTGATGGGCCCTTGATATTGATGACTATGCTTACAAGCCTTTGCTCTTAAAATAGTAAATTAGCCTCAAGTTGTAGGGTTCCTAAGAGTTACTTCCTGAAGCCTTCATGTTGCTCAAATGTGGCCTCTCTGTAAGCCAAACTTAGCATATAAATGCATTACCTTCCCCCCAGCATGGGACATGACTCCCAGAGAGGAGCCTCCCTGGCATTGAGCAATTACTACCAAGCACTGGCTGGTGATGCAACTGGAAAAAGACCTTCAAAAAAAGGGGGAAAGGGTAAAGACAAATGAGTTTATATATGGCCAAGAGACTTCAAAGTGTGTCAGGAGCTCATCCCAGAGGTAATGCTAATGTCCGTCTCAGCAGGATCTCATAGATTGCTAAAGTAGATGCTACCCCAAATAGTAGGGTTCCTGAGGGATCTGGAGACACTCAGGTTATATGGTCATGGCAGATCACTCCAGAGTCTAGTGTTTTGCTAGTTGGCCCCACTTTGGAGTTTATACTCCCAAGTGACAGAGTTGGACTCAATTGTGACTTCTCTACACATGCCTCTTCTGTCCCTTCTATTTTAACCTATATTGCATTCTGGAGTTGGTAGGTGTAAGTCCAAGAGACTTGAATCTTTCAGCTGTCTATGTGCCAGCTGGGTTCCAAGTCTCAGCAGAGTTGCAAAACCCACTCTCCAGTTCATTGGACTCACCCAGGACAATTAACAAGGAGGTGAGGATGGACAAACACCATAACAAGGAACCAAGAAAGTGTGCAACTGCAAGTAAAAGAGTCCCATCCATCAGTCATAAGGGATCGAAGCCCCCTCTCAATTAGATGTATAGTGGGCATCACCATCCCAGAATCCTCAGGATTGGGGAATAAAATATGGACTAGAGTGGACTTACTGGTTTTCTACTATAGATTTATTGTGATTCTAGCAATGAGAGAAATTATATGATTGATGTGGAGACAGTGGTCACTGGAGGTGCTGAAGGCAGGGAGAGAGAAAAAGAGGTGTAATATGGGGACATTTTCAGGACTTGGGAATTGTCCTGAATGACATTACAATGACAGATACAGGCCATTACATATCATGCTATAACCTACAAAATTATGCTGGAGAGAGGGTAAGCTACAATATAAACTATTATCCACACTTAGTGGCAGTGCTCCAAAATGGTACATCATACAATGAATGTACCACACTAATGAAAGAAGTTGTTAATGTGGGGAAAACTTGGAGGTGGGGGAAGTGGGACATTTGGAATCCCTTATATATTTTTAATGTAATATTTTATGTAAACTAAGTATCTTTTTTAAAAAATGAAAAATATATTTTTAAAAAATTACCAAAAAAATTTAATGTAAGGATCCTGATGCTCTCTGTTTTCACCTAAGTATTGAAAAATTTAAGGAAGCAAAAGGCTCTGTGAATTAAGACTTGTTCATAAATAAATAGGTTATTGGAAGCATGCATGCTTTCTATGTATCTTTAAGTTTTGGTTCAAATTAAAACCTTCCTTGAATGATATGAAAATCAGAGCTCATTTATTATGAATAATGTGCAACCTTGCTAAATTCTTGTTTATAAATTTAGTAAAATACCATATGTGCTTGTCAACTTGGTATATATGTGTGAAAACACTCATCTATTCCTGAAACATGGCCTTTTTGGGGGATAAGAAACAAAAAGTAACTTTCTTTAAATGAAGGCTAGGACAAAGACTAGGAGAGAGTCTTGACTGAGTGGGCTACAACTGTCTTCTAGTCTATGGATATGGGCACGTATACTGGAAGGCACTGAGTTATTTTAATCACTAGCTGTTGGTCTGGAAATCATTTTTTCCAATTTGACTCAATTTATCTTGAGATACATCATGGCATTAAACATTACCAGAAAGCAAATAGGTTTGGGAAAAAAAAAGTCAATGTCCTTAAAAAAAAAAAAAGATGGTGGAGGGACAGCTCTAGAATAAAATACACCAAAGAGATATAACAACCAAATTAATCTTTGATTGGACCATATTTTTAAATTTATTAAAACCAAACAATGGTAACTTTTTTTGTGTTTAAAAATTTTCAAACCAAAAAGTTGTGGGGAAAAACAAAAAAAACAAAAATTCCAGCTCCACTTCTTTAAAAAAATTACCTGGGACTTCTGGGAAGATGGCAGACTAGAAAGACATAAGACACACATTACTCAGAATGTCAAAGATAAAAAGAACATTCTGAGAGCACCAAGGGAGAGGTAAACCATCACACACAAGTGACACCCAGTAAGAATTAGTGTGGATTTCTTATCAGAAACCATGGAGGCAAGAAGATAGTGGCATGATACAATTAGGATACTGAGAGAGAAAAACTTCTAACCAAGAATTTTTTATCCAGCAAAATTGTCCTTCAAATATGAACATGGATTTAAAATATTCACAAACAGAAACTAAGAGAGTTCATAAAAAAGAATCCATCTTTCTAGGAAATATTAAAGGGAGACAAACTGAAAGAAAAAGACAGGAGAGAGAGGCTTTGAGGAGAGTATAGAAGACAAGAATAGTGGAAAGGATAACCAAAAAAGTAAAAATGCAGATGAAAATAAGATATGACATACGAAAACCAAGGAATAAAATACTGGAAGTAAATAGTGCATTTATAGTACTATCATTGAATGTGAATGGATTAAATTTACCACATAAAAGATATAGGCTGACAGAATGGATTAAAAAAAACATGAGCCATCCATATGCGGACTACAGAGACTCACCTTAGACCCAAGGATATAAACCAGTTGTTGCACAATGTTGTGCATTCATAACCTCAAAAAATTTTAGAACAATTTCATTACTCCCGAAAGAAAAACTTCACACCTCTTAAAGGTCACCTCTCAATCCCTCTATCTTTCCCTAGCCTTACATAACCACTAATCTAATTTTGTCTATAATAATTGATTTATATTTACATGTCATAAATATGGAATCATATTAATACAATATGTAGTACTTTGTGTCTGGTTTCTTTCACTTAGCATAATATGGGTTTTTTTTTGGTCTGATATTAACATCTAGTAGTATGAACATATATTAGTCAGTTTCAAAGAAAAACAGTCTTATATACACAATTTTACCCATATTCATATTTCATACATGGTTTTGCTATGCTATACAGTCCCATGTCACATGTTTTAGCTTTCCTTTTAATAAAAAAGGAAATGACCTTAGACTTTCCCTTTAAAGCACTGTCATACCCATACAATAGCACTGCTAGTTACAAATATTATGTTGTACTGTCAACTTTTCTATTCATCCCCAAAGATTATCACACCCTTTTTACTGATTCTGCACAAATTAACCATCAGTTTTCCATTCTATTCTAACCTCACTCTATTTTCTGGTGACCCATATTCAAGTTATTAACTCCACGGGATTACACACTATTTTCAGTTGATATTAGTACAATCATACAGTATTTGTTCTTTTGTGTCTGGCTTGCTTCACACTCAACATAATGTCCTCCAGGTGCATCCGTGCTGTCATATGCTTTACTACTTCATTTTTTCTTAGAGCTGCATAATGGCCTTTCATGTGTATACACATGAAACTGCAGTTTCTATATCCAGTCAATGGTTGATGCAACCTGGGTTGCTTCCCACTTCTGGAAATCATGAATAACACCACTATGCACATTGGTGTGAAGATGTCGGTTTGTGTTACTGCTTTCAGTTCTTCTGGGTATATACCCAGTAGCGATTCTGCAGGGTCACGTGGCAAATCTATATTCAACTGCCAAACAGTCCTCCACAGTAGCTGTACCATTCTCCATTCCCGCCAACAGTGAATAAGTGTTCCAATCTCTCTACATCCTCTCCAACACTTACAGTTCTCTGTCTTTTTAATACTGGCCATTCTAATAGGTGTGAAATGATATCTCATTGTAGCTTTGATTTGCATTTCCCTAATCCCCTAATCGCTAGGGATGTTGAACATTTTTTCATGTTTTTTTTTGCCATTTGTATTTCTTCTTTAGACAAAAATCTGTTCAAATCTTTTGCCCATTTTTAAATCAGGTTGGGGAGATGGACTTGGCCCAGTGGTTAGGGCGTCTGTCTACCACACGGGAGGTCCACGGTTCAAACCCTGGGCCTCCTTGACCCGTGTGGAGCTGGCCCATGCACAGTGCTGATGCGCGCAAGGAGTGCCCTGCCATGCAGGGGTGTCCCCCGTGTGGGTGCAAGGAGTGCCTCCCGTAAGGAGAGCCGCCCAGCACGAAAGAAAGTGCAGCCTGCCCAGGAATGGCACCACACACACGGAGAGCTGACACAGCAAGATGACGCAACAAAAAAACACAGATTCCCGTGCTGCTGACAACACCAGAAGCAGACAAAGAGGAAGATGCAGCAAATAGACACAGGAAACAGACAACCGGGGCAGGGGGAGGGGGGACAATAAAGAAAGAAAGAAATCTTTAAAAAAAAAAAAATGTTAAGGAACGGTCTAGTGACCACAATACTTTGAAGTTGTAAAACAGGATAAAGGGGTACAAAAAAAAAAAAAAAGTTGTTTGTTTTTTGTTGTCCAGTTGTTAAATCTCTTTATATATCATGGATAATAAACACTTATTGGGTGTGTGACTTTCAAATATTTTTTCCTATTAAGATGGCTGCCTTTACACCCTTTGGCAAAATTCTTTGAGGTGCAAAAGTGTTTAATTCTGAGGAGGTCCCATTTATATATATTTTTCTTTTGCTGCTCATTCTTCGAGTTAATAACTTGGATATGAATCACTAGAGAATAGAATGAGGCTAGCCAATGGGAAGTTGAGTGTTAATTTGTGCAGCATCGGTAAAAAGGATGTGATAATCTTTGGGAATAAATAGAAAAATTGAAAGCACAACATAATAACTAGCAGTGCTATTATATGGGTATGACAGTGATTTAAAGGGAAAGTCTAGGGTCATTTCCTTTTTTATTAAAAGGAAAGCTAAAACATGTAATATGGGACTGTATAGCATAGCAAAACCATGTATGAAATATGAATATGGGTAAAATTGTGTATATAAGACTGTTTTTCTTTGAAACTGACTAATATATGTTCATACTATTAGATGTTAATATCAGACCAAAAAAACCCACATTATGCTAAGTGAAAGAAACCAGACACAAAGTACTACATATTGTATTAATATGATTCCATATTTATGACATGTAAATATAAATCAATTATTATAGACAAAATTAGATTAGTGGTTATGTAAGGCTAGGGAAAGATAGAGGGATTGAGAGGTGACCTTTAAGAGGTGTGAAGTTTTTCTTAAGGTAATGAAATTGTTCTAAAATTTTTTGAGGTTATGAATGCACAATACTGTTATTATACTAAAAGCCATTGATTATACACTTTGGATAGATTGTATGGTATAGGACTATATCTCAATAAAACTTCTTAAAAATAAAAACAAAAATCATAATAGCAACAACTATAGTGACAAGTTATGGGGTTATCCTACTTATACTATGGAGAAAAAAAAATCACTGAATATCTAACTGGTACTACTCATATTTGTAAATAAAGCTCAGAGTAACCTCTTGTACAAGGAAGGAATTCTGTATATAAATCAAGTAATGTATTTACATATAGTAAATAAAGTCTTTTTTAACAAATCAATTTTATTGATGCATATTAATAAAGCATACAATTCACCCAAAGTATACAATCAATGGTATTTGGAATAATCACATAGTTGTGCATTCATCACTTTGATCATTATTAGAGCATTTTCATTATTTCAATAATAATAATAAACAAAAACCAGACAAACAAGAAAATTCTTCACCTCTCAATCGCTCTCTCTCTTTCCCCTTCTGTGCACAGCTGCTATTTCTGGATATTCTTGCACAATTATTTACTTATTAATTAAACTGTTTGAGATATATTCACATACCACATGATTTACCTAAAGTGTATAATCACTGGCTGTTAGTATAATCACAATGTTGTACATTCATCACCACAAAAAATGTTAGAATTATTTCATTACTCCATAAAGAAAAACTCCACATCCCTTAGCATGCCTTCCTTAGCCCTACATAACCACTAATCAAATTTCATCTTTATAAATTGATTTATATTTAAATTTTATATAAATGGAATCATACAATATGTTACACAATATATTTAGTTCACAGTAGAGCAATCATACAGTATTTATCCTTTTGTGTCTGGCTTGCTTCAGTCAACATAATGCCCTCCAGGTTCATACACGTTGTCAAATGCTTTACAACTTCATTTCTTCTTATAGCTGCATAATGTTCCATCGTGTGACTACACCACAATTAGTTTATCCGTTCATTGGTTGATGGACACATGGGTTGTTTCCAACTTTTGGCAATCATGGATAATGCTGCTATGAACATAGATAGGTGTGCAGATGTCTATTTGCGTCCCTGCTCTCAGTTCTTCTGGTTATATACCCAGTAGTGGCATTGCAGTGCCACGTGGCAACTCTATATTCAACTTCTTTAGGAACTGCTACACAGTCCTCCAAAGTGGCTGCGCCATTCTGCATTCCTATAAGTGTTCCTATCTTTCCACATTCCCTCCCACTCTTGCAGTTCTGTTTTTTTAATAGTGACCATTATGATAGGTCGAGATGAGATCTCATTGTAACTTTGACTGCATTTTCCTAATCGTTAGTGATATTGAACATTTTTTCTTTTTCTTTTTTGCCATTTGTGTTTTTTCTTTGGACAAATGTCTACTCAAGTCTTTTGCCCATTTTCAATCGGGTCATTTGTCTCTTTATTGTTGAGTAGTAACATCTCTTTATATATCATGGATATGAAATCCTTATCAGATAATGTGATTTCCAAATATTTTCTCCCACTGAGTCAGCTGTCTTTATGAAATCTAAATCTCAGCCACAGTTGATGCACTTGATTTGTAAATTAGTTTGGAGGGCCAAGGTATCCTGGGTATACAGTACACTTCAGAATACAAAAGCACCATTCTGACTTTTATCTAAAAGGCATGCAATTCCTCCTGTTTTTTAAAACAGGTAACACTCGACAGTTACATATTTTTTAATGACTTAGGATTTATATACGTCAGTGATATGTGATGTATATGAAGTACAGATGTTGTAAAATACATACAGTGTACTCCTGTACTAATGAACATAAAGCTGGTTGTCCTAACCTAAAACAAAAATACCTGGGTGCGGTCACCCCTTGGGCTGAAGTGTGGTTTGCTGGCCTGGCAGGGGAGCGGCCGCGGTAGGCCTAATTCCGCTGCCCCCATAAAAGGGTGGTTGGTCGGGCCCACTGCCACCCCTGAAGGAAGCTCGGTATGGGCGCAGAGTGCCCTCGGGTCTCCCCTTCTCGGCAGCCATGCTTCCGCGGCCGCCCCTCCTCCCAGATGGCGCCACCCGATGCCTTGTGGGGCGGCACCCTTCTTCTTCCTTCTCCCTGCGCAGGCGCAGGGCAGAAAATTCCAGTCTGCCCTTTTCCCCTCCCCCGACAGCAGCAACAGCCAGGTGTGGGCGGAAAAATCCAGCCCGCCCTTTTCCCCTCCCCCGACAGCAGCAACAGCCAGGCAAGTGGGCGGAAAAATCCAGTCTGCCCTCCACCCCAGCAACAGCAGCCACCAATCCCTAAACCCTGCCCCTTCCCCCAGCAACAGCGACAGCCAATCCCTAACCACCACCCCTCCCCCGTCCAGTACCGCCCACTGACCTTTCGCCGGCAACCAATCAGAACAGGGCGTGGCTTCGACCAATCAGCCTTCCCCAGCCCCTATAAAACTGTTGCCTCTCCCTCAGTAAAGTGGACTTGCGTGTTTACCTTGTCTCCGCGGTAGTTCTTCTGCCGTGCGCCCTCCAGTCCTGAGAGCCCCCGACAAGGGCCTGGCCTCCCTTGTCCCCAGTTCGTCGCCTGCTTCTCCGGGCGACCCCTTCGTCGCCTGCTTCTCCGGGCGACCCCTTCGTCGCCGGCTTCGCCGGGCGACCCCGTCAGCCGAACCGCGCAACCCCTTGTGAGACCGATCCCTCGTCTGCTGCCGGACCGACCCCTTGTCCCAAGCGGGACCGAACCCTCGTCCAGAGCTGGACCGACCCCTCGTCCGCAGCCAGACCCCACCTCTACCGACCGAGCAAGCCGCCGCACCTGGGATTTTATTTAGCTGGTATTTCAGAGAGAAGAAATCACTTTAAAAGTTGTTTTCTAAGAAGCAATGGTATCTGAGGGCAGCATTAAAGCTCCGACCATTTCTTTGTTAAGATGTTTGACACAATTTTTTATTGGAGATTAAACAGTATTTTCTCAAAGTCTAACTTTAGAAAAAAGAAACTTACAAGGGAAGAGGATGCAGTCCCTGGTTATGAAACATGCTAATCAGCCTGATGCTTTAATTACAACTTCTTTGGAGTTCATGGTATGTTGTCATCATTAATGCCCAATCAGAGGTTTGAGTCACCAAAAATAAATCTGCAGGATTTACACACAGTTTGTTATTGAACAGCCCAGCCTCATGCTTCCAGGGCTACGATGACACAAGACACCCTCTGCCCTTTCACTGCTGATGCAGCTACAGCTTTTCCAAGCCTAAAGGCAAAACCCCAGATTAGAGCAACGTGTATTTAAGGGTGTGTTTTCGCAGATGCTGGTTGGGACATGAAGACAAACGTGGGCGTGATTAATGCTGAGAACAAAGTGGAAACTTTGCTGGGGGAACAAAACACCTCTGGTATCCAGAAGTTTCAGCTGCCTTTAATGTATAGCTTTATCAGTTTACCCTAAGTGGGTATACACCAGGTCAAAAGGCGGTGGGATCACAAAATGAAACGGAAGCTTCTCTGCAGTTTTTCTATTAGAGGACTTACTTAAGATGTCTTGGGGGGGGGGGGGGGGGAGAGGTGGAGGGAGCCGGAGTGGGGAAGAGTTGGAAGAAAGGGATTTCCAGGGATTTCTTTTGGATTTCAGAGAGGAATGATGAAACCAAAGGGAAAGACCCAAGGCAGATAAATGAATGTATTACCATACCGGTGAATTTAAAGTAGATTCGAATCAGATTCCCCCACCCCTTCTGTTTGAAGAAGGAGCACTAAGCAGGAGTCCCCAAGCTGCTTCAGCACTCCCTGCGCTTCCTTGTCCCAGCAAATTCTCCTGCCTCACCCCTGATGCCGCGTTCCTCCGGCTGGGTAGTTCACCGCCAGCCATCCCGAGGCTCCCCGCCTGGCAGGCACCACCCCCTCCAGTCTCACACCCGCCCTGGGCTGCAGGCTGGGGAAAGGGCACAGGAGCCAGCTAACTCTAGGGCAACTTCCTCGTGGAGATGACTGGGGGTTTTGGACTTCCCCAGCCTGCCCACGCCGGGCGCCGCGGCGTTCGTGAAAGTGGTGCGGCAACCACTGATGCGCTTCAGCCTGGCAGGTTCTGAGCTGCAGAGCCTAGGACGATTGGCAGCAGCGCTTCCCCCGCGAGGGACGGCGCCCTTTATCACTGAATGCACCCAGGACGCGGCCGCCGCCAGCCCGGGGCTCCTGGCCAAGGCAGGCAAGTGCAGGGAGACTTTGCCCCAGGATGCTTTGTTTTCCTGCCGCAGGACGCCGAGGCGGTCTCTTCCCACCAGACTTAACCCGTCCGCCGCAATAGCCATGGAAGTTGCGGCGACGCAGATGGAGAGGGAACCGCTTGCGGGGGCATCTTTTTTGGATGTTTTTTCTCTACACGGAGCTCTTCTTTCCTTCTTATTGGGGTAAGTGAAACCCAATCCGCAAAAACAGAAGGGTGGGATTGAGGGTGGTGGGTGGGGATTGCTGTAGCAGAGAGGGTTGATCTATGAAGTTGTTTTTCTTGGGAGGGGGTGTTCTCGTCCTAAATACAGTTTAGGAGCTGGGCTTGATTTCAGGCACGTAGGTAGGAGGGCGTGCTGGGACATACTATTTGTTTGTTGTTTGTTTGGGTTGAATTCTTTGCCACAAACTTGTTCAAATTCTGAGAAGGGAGAATGGAAGTGGAGGTGAGAAAAAGCCCCAGAAGTTGGTTCGTGTGTTTGTGTGAACGCAAGTGATTTAGCAGAAAGATGATCCTAACAGCAAATGATCAGTCAAAGTCTTTGACCCAGATCAGGAGCTCTAGAAGTCCCTTCCATCCTGATTCTTCCACCCCAACAGCGTTCATACCAAACCTCCCCAGTCCTCAAGTAACTGTCCTGTCAATGCCTCTCTTGGGTGGGGGCGCAAAATAACTTCTGATGAGCACCTGCAATCTATCTTGGACACAGTGGGTACTCAGGAAATGCTTGTTGATTGGCTGAATGATATATCCCAAGGCTGCGTCTTATCCGAGGAATTTGCCTTAGATACTTAACTGATTCCCTGATGTAGACAGACCTCACGGCACCAGGATAGCTTAATTCATTTTGCAAAGAAGGCGGAGCTGGAGTCTTAGCTAATGTAGTGTATAGACTGGCATCATCCAAAAGAACCCATCTGGCAGCTTTAGGGTCAGAGTCATGGATCCAGGGACAAGGTGAGCCACAAGGTTCTGGCACAGCAGAGAGATGGGCCTTTGCGTAAGGCAGGCTTGGGTTTGAGTCTTGGTGTTATGACCTTGGCTATGTTCCTTCACCTCTCTGGGTCTTAGTCTCCTTCCCTGTGAAACAAGACAAGGCAAGATTAAGGGAGGGGGCAGATGAGAAGGGGAGAGGAACATAAGTGTTCATCTTGTCTTCTCCTGCTTGGAGGCTTCAGGAAAGAGGGGGTCTCGGGTGCTGCTGGCTTCTGGGCTGACACCTGCCTCTAACTCTGATGCAGGTACGATCATTGCATTGCAGGGATTGAGCTGGAGCCCTTCTGCCCAGGAGCAGTTAGGGGGGAGCAGGCAGAGTGAGGCTGGGAGCATTTCTCAGTCACTTAGAAGCAGCTCTCTTAGGGCTCAAGTCCAGAATTTATGTACATTCTGGTGTCTCTGGGGTATGGCTGGGAGAAGCAGAAATTCTTTTTCTGTCTCAATCCATGCCTTGTCCACCTGATCAGCCTTCTCCTCGTAGAGGGAAGCAAACTGTGGAAATGCAGACCCAGAGAAGGTGGCTCTGAAGCACCTGGGTCCCGCACCTGCTCACAGGCCGAGGAGTCACAGGCCTAAGACTGATACCAGCTTTGCGTGGCCGGGGGCCTGCCTAAACGCAGGGGGGTGCCTGTGGGGCAGTGGCAAAGCACCAACCTTCCCAAGGACCAGAGTGGACCTCTGCGGCCCTCGCCCGGGTCTCAGATGCTTGATGTGACAGAGGGGGTGGAGTGGTGGACAATGAGAGGCACTGCCAGCGCAGGGCTCCGAAGCCTCAAGGTGCCCCAGCATGGCCCACCACCCAGAGAGCAGCTGCTGGGGCACGCGGTCGAGCCCCGGGGCGGGCTTGAGAGGGAGCTGGGCAGTCACTTTGTCTTTCATAAGTAAAGGTAACAACACTGTAACCCATCCTCATGGCACTAGAAGTGGTCAGCTCCACCAAGGGTCCACATCTGCCTTGTCCTCTGTCATATGGCAGCACCTAGCACAGAGATGGCTCATAGTAGGGGCTCCGTTGAATGAACAATGGATTTTAGAAACCTCATCCAAAACCAAGATTTCGTTTCCCACATTGCACCACGAATTCACGCCTCTATTTGGCAAGGATTTCTTGAGCATCTACTATATGCTGGGCTCCGTTGCTAGAGATCAGAAAGGAATTTATACACAGCATTCATACTGGCACTTCAGCGGCCCATTCCAGAGCATTCAGCGTCACCAAAATCCTCTGGAGACCAAGGCCTCCCCACAAGCCCCTGTGCGGCTTTAGGCCCGGGCAGTAGGGGGTGGGGGTGGGGAGATGCGGCGGGTTTGGTCTCTTTCGGGAACATGTCTAGGGTCCGCTCGCACCTGCCGCTGCTGGGTCCCGGCTCCCCGGGCCGCCTCTCCCCGGGGCCGCCGGGTCTTAGCAACTCCTCTCTCCTGCGGGGCCTCCGCGCCGCGGCCCCAGCCGGGTGGCAGGTAGCTGGGAAGGGACCAGGCTGCGCCTGGGGAGCGAGCTTCCTCGGGCTGGGAGAAGGCCGCCGACGCGGTGCGGTCCCAGAACAAAAGGTTCATGGCTGGCACCGGCCTCCTCGGAGCGCGGTGGGGAAGTGGGTTCGGGGCGCGGGCGGGAGAACCAGGCCCAGAAAGGGACTGAAGTGAAAAAAAAATGAAGTGAGAAAAAGGAAAAGACGGGGGACGCCCGGGGTAGGAGCAGTGAGAGGCGGTCACCCCCGAGACCGAGGTCCGCGGCGGGGTCGGCGCGGCCCTTCCTCCGCCTCCCGCAGCGCCTTCCAGGCAGCCAAGCGTGTCTCCGGCCGCAACTCCGCGGAGCGCGCCGCGGCCGCCTCCACGCCCGCCTGCCCGCCGGCCGGCCGAGCCAGTAAGTAGCGGCGCCCCCGCCGCCCGCGCCCCGCACCCCGCAGCCGCCCGCGGGCAAGTCCGCGGCCGGGAGCGGGGACCCCAGCGCGCCTCCCCGCGCCCTCCCCGCCGTGGCGCGGCGCCTGCGGCGCGCTGCCCGGGCACCGCGCCACCCCCACGTCCAATAGCTTTCGGGGGGTGGGGAATGGGGGGCGAGGGGCGTCGCCCAGGGGCGCAGCGCCGCGGCCGGGGTGGGGCGGGTGCGCTTGGCGCGCCGGAGCGCGGCGACGTGCCCGCCCGAGCGCGCGCCCGGGCGGGTGTGTGCGGGTGTGTGTGTGTGAGGGAGTGTGTGCGCACACGCCTTCGGGGGCCGGAGCGACACTGCAGTGGGCTTCTCGCTCGCGCCGGCCCCACGGCTGCTCCTACGCCAACCTTCCCGCGCGGCGTTTGGAAGCCGCTTGGCCTTTTCCTCTTCCCGCACCTTCCTCTCCAGCCACCCCTCACTCAGCTTACTTTGCCTTTGACCCGGGGGGTCGCCATCGGCCACCTCCCAACTGGTGCAAACACCCAGGCCCTCTCCAGTTCTCCCCTAAGCCAATATTTTTCCACTTGTCTTTTCTCTGGGGTTTCTCCACGAACCAGTCCAGGCTCCCCCATCCTTGGAAATTGTTTTGTTGGACTGCTGTACCGAGGCGTAAAAAAGCTTGAGGACTTTATTTTGATTCTGTTTCATTTTTTCCCCCCTTTCGGGCAACGGAGCAATGAAATTTCCAATCGATACTCCAAGGAAACAGGTGAACTGGGATCCTAAAGGTTGGTATTGCCTACTTTCGGCCGCCCTCGTCGCCTCCATCTCCCGCCCGTGTGAGCCTGCGGGAGTGGAAGGACTCTTGCTCCCGGCAGCGTGTGTCCCGAGGCCGGGAAATGCGCCTGGGAACTGCAGCGGGTGGGAGGGGGGTGGAGCAGCGTGGGTTCCGAACCAGGATGGTGCCAGGCATTATCACATAATCATTGTCCCTCCCGGGTTGTTTTCCTATCTACTTAATGATCGATGAAAAGATCCACCTTAGCCGCCTGTTTGGCTTGAAATTGCATCAAGTGTCGGTACTGGCTTTTGACTTTGTGTGGGCGAGTGCGTGTGTGTCCTTTGTTTCTAGTGATCTTTGTCTCTCTGGCAGATGGGTGGGGTGCCTCCCCCTGGACCCGGAGCTGCGCCGCCTGCCCGGAGTGTCCTCAGCGGGAAAGGTTTCCTGGCAGCAAGTGGGGCTCGGCTCCGCAGCAGCGGTCCCTGGGGGTGGCCCTTTTCGCACATCATGCGGAATAATGGAGCCCAAGGGAGCCTCCCGAGTCTTGGTCCAATCTTATTCCCAAACCAGGCAGCTAGTTTGGTTCAGGTCGGAGTAGCGAGGCTGAAGGAGAGAAGGTTTGCCAGAAGGGTGGGGCTGGGAGGGGCGCGGGTAGGGGGCCTGCAGTGTGCCGGTCGGAGCAGTCCACAGGCTCTTAAGAATGTTGGACAGTGTTTCCTGGGCGCAGAAGGGAGCGATTGGGATAGATTTGTGTGTGCCCAGTGTTGGCCCCTGTGTCTGTAATTAGCATACCGATGTGATCAGGATGGGAGCAGGACAAATTGACCTCAAGTGCCCAGTTTTGACAAGAATGCTCCAGCATTTCTCTTAGCTCATCTGATGGCTGAGTTGGGCTGGGCAACACCTCTGTGTATCTTGGGGTTAAAATGTGTTTTAATGTGCTTTATGAGTGCATTTCTTCTTTAAAATCCACTAATGTGTTAACTAAAATTGACTGGCTGTTGAAGAGTGAATGGTATTGCCTTTTTAAAAAACGGAGATTGTTACACCTTAGATACAACCATCCTTTCTATGTTTGTCTCTAAGTCTCTAGAAATATGGATGTGTGACTTGGCTTTTTTCCTTTTTAAATCCCCATAAACATTTTTATTGAATACCTACTACATATATCAAGCACTGTTTTAGGTACTGAGAATATAGTCAGAACAGGACAGGCAAAACTCTGCCTTCTTTGAGTTAACAAAGAGGGAGGGGGACCTAAATCAATCACCCCGCAGAGGAATACATAATTACAAGTTCAAGTATGTTCCATGAGGGAGAGGATCAGGGTTCTAAGAATGCAATTGGTACAAGAGATTGACAAGGACCAGAGGAGGGGAGTGATCAGGGAAGGCTTCCCTGAGGAGGTAACATTTGTACTGAGACCTGGATGATGAGTAGGAGTCAACTAGCTAATAAGGAAGGGGGAGGGAATGTGTTCCAGAAGAGGGAATAGCAAGTGCAAAGGCCCTGAGGCAGAAGGGAGCACTATGCTTTTGAGGAACTGAAAGGAGGTCCCCATGGCTGGAGCAGAGAGCATGGGTGTGTTTTGAGGTACGGCTGGTGAAGGTGGTGGGGTGTCCACAGGGCTCAGACCATGCAGGGCTGTGTTGTTGGAGGGGGGCCCTAGGGTGGGGGGAAAGAGTGTAGTCTTTATCTTAAGTACTGAAGGTTTTCAAGCAGAGCAAGAATACGATCTAAACTGAAATGAGTGGTGTGTGGCCCCAGTGGATGCGAGGGACCTGATGCCATGGAGGCATAGACCAAGATGGTGGCTGTGGGGATGCAGCAGTGGGTGGATGATGTGAAATCAACAGGCTTTACATGAATAAAGTGTGATGGTGGAGGAATTTGAAGGACTGGGGTGGCAGTGGGGCAGAACCCAACTTTGAGGCAAAGCTCATAATTTAGTCTAAGACATGCTGAGCTGGAGATATCCCTCAGTCATCCAAGGCGTTTGTCAGAGTCTAAGGTGTCTAAAGAGTCGGGATCTTCGATGAACTTGGTGGCATGGGAAGGGCCTGAGGTTGTTTCTGTGAGATTTGCCTTAGCTTTTAAAATGTCTCTCTATATGATCATCACTCTATATGTTCATATCATAGTGATAATTACAGCTGTTTTCCACATTTTACAACCTGAACAGTGAAGAAGCATTCAAGAAGCATCCACAGTCACAACCATAGTGCTGAAATTTAAAAGACCCCAATAAGAATACATTTAATGAGCATGCTTCTGTGCCAGGTGTTTTATGTACATCATTTCACTTCATTTTCCCAATAGCTTTCTGATGATTTAAGTGTCACTGTCCCCATTTGACACTTGATTCGTCACCAAGACACCACTGAGCTGCCTTGCAATCAGGTGGTCTGACTTAGGCATGCCATGACTTGATGCATGATTGTTTCTGAAGGTGGGTTGGCAGTGGTCTTTCCTAGCCAGGGTTGGAGGCGGAAGAAGAGTAGGGAGTGCAGTGCCATATCTCACACCTGTTTAGAACTATGTGCCAGGCACTGGTCTAATGTTTTACATATATTAATTTATTTAATCTTCAAAGAAAACCTAGGAAGAAGGTACTATCCTAATTTTACAGATGAGGAAACTGAGGAACTAAGAAGTTGAGTAACTTGTCCAAGGACACACAGCTAATGTGGTGGGGCTGGACTAGAATCTGGGCTCTTAAATACTCTCCTTGTCTGTGTCTTTTAAGTTATTGGAACCTCTGACTCTTGCCTAGTGAGGTTCCCTGAGGGCAGGGACTGGAGTGGCTTGTTGGGAGAGGAGGAGGGGAGAGTGGAGGAGAAGAAGAAAGAGGGGGAGAGGAGGAAACACAAGAGGAGAAGAGAGAGGTTGAGGAAGGAGAGGAGGAGGGAGAGCAGTGAGAGAGTGTATCCGCCTTTTCCCCAATCATTTCTTTCTCTAGCCAAATAGCGTCTCCACTTCCAGCTCTGTCCGGCCAGTCATGGCCACTGAACAGACTTTGGGTCTGTTCTTTGGAGGTTTGGGTAAACACGGCATGTTTAGGAGAGTGAGGATGAAAGGGAACCTCGCATTATAATGGAAAAGCAGAAGGACAGTTTGCATTAGACGGATTGTAGGATTGAGGTATTAACAAACGTGAAACTTCAGGTGGAGGTGCTGATGGGTTGTGGAAGGAAATTGCAATTATGGTGTTTTACTTACAGCCCCATTACCTGACAATTCCATAGCACAAAATGAAGACGGTTTGGGAACAGATTGGTTTTGATTGCACTTGGGCAAATTAAGCAAAGCACTGTCGAGAGACTTAGGTGCAAGAAAAGACTTAAATGTAAAATGATTACTCTCTGGTGGTCTGAGACCTTCCTCCATATTCATGAAATGAAGCCTTCAACAAATGAGAATTACTGCTGGTGTAGGACCTACCCAAAAGAAGATTGGCACTAGGTCTCAGCTTTCATACCAAATTGATGTGCATTTTAAATCCCTAGGGTTGCTTGTGGACTTTCTGCCTAAAATTGAGACTGGTTTGTTTATGTATCCAATGGGCTTTACAAAGCTATTAAGAATGGCAAATAGCTCGAGCCAAGCAGATGTAATATGGTGTAAAAAAACTGGATTTGGGGGCAAAAGAATTAGGATCTTGAACCAACTGTACCACTAGTTAGCTGTGTGACTTTGGGCTGTTCATTTAACCTCTCCTGTGGAAAGGGACCTTTAGTTTCTTTGATCTTATCTCCTCAACTGTCTCCCTAGTTCTGACCTGTGGGCCACTGGGCTCCTTTTATTCTGCAAATAGATAAAACTTGTGCCTGCCTCAGGGCCTTTGCACTTGCAGTTCCCAGCTGCTTATAATGCTCTTCCTTGAGGGCTTGCAAGGCTGGTTCCTTTCCATCATCTGAATTTCAGCTCAGATATCACCTCTTTCGGCAGATCTTCCCTTTCTCCTCCTGCAGTCCTTTCCTTCCCTTTCCCAGCCCCGTCACTCTTTATTATGTTACAATTTAGTAGTCTGCCTACTGCTTGTCATGATCTGGAACCACCTTACTACTTACTCATAGGTTACGTTTGTTGCCAGCCTCCCTCACTGGCATGTGGGCTCCATGATCAGGGACTTCCCTGTCTTGTCACTGCCATATTCCCAGTGTCCTGGCGAGTGCCTGGCACATTGGTAACACTCCATAACCCTTTGCTGAATGGATGCATGGATAGTGGGATGGATTGGAGAAGAACTCTAAGGGTAAATGTATCATGGAAATTCTAGGACTCTTTTAAGCTGTGAATAGTGATATACAACTAAGAAGAAAGGAACGGCATTCCTAAATAATGGAATATTGGAAAGGACACTGATATTTCCACTTACTTGCACACTCCCAGTTATCCAAAGCCTGTAGTAGACTATTTTCCTTCTTTTCTCCTCCCTCACCAAGAGCGAAAAGTCTAACCTGGGGCTGGGCTGATCTAGCCCAACAAAGATAGACAGGTCAGTGTCCAGGTAATAATTTGGCTCATTTTCACCATTGGAGTGTGGCCATTTTTAGGTATTTTAATCCAGTTTAGAAAGAAGCCAAACCACAGAACAGGAAATGGATATTTTTTTAAAGCTGCATTTTTAGTGCATATTTTAATGCAAAATTCTGGAGAGACCTGTACTGTGCATGCATAGCACCTTTCAGTTTACAGAACACTTTTTACAAATGATCTCATTTGTTCTTTAAACAGCCCTACTTTGTTGATATTAAAGTCTTAGATTTACCAGTGGTAAACTAAGATGAGAAGGATTTATTTTGGGGGCACATAGGCAGAGCTGGGCCCCACTCGGGTCTTTTGATTCTTAAGTCCAGGACAATTTCCCTTAAGCTCGCCTTCCTTCCAGGGTCCTTGTCCATTCTAAACTCTCTCAATCCTTCCTGCCCAAAAGTGTACTCAGATTTCTCTGAGAGATTTAAAGGGAAAAGTCTCGGCGAACTGGTGAGCTCTTGGACAAGGCTGTTCTCATCAGGCTGCTTTTGCCTGGGCCAACCCTTTCGTGTGTTCCTTGGATCCCACCTCTGCTCTAGTAGCTAAACGATTTCACTCTCTTGTGAAAGTGAAGGTGCCCAATTTGCAAGGTTGCTTTAGTGCTATTTTTATTAATGTGTTTCCAAACATGCATTTGCATTGCTTAGATTGTCTGGAAAGACAATCATGTGTTTTGGCTTTAATATCCAACTTTTCAGGAGATCAGCATTCCAAATGGGATTGATAATGTGCCCAAATCACCACAATTATCCTAGAAAGTAAAGAAGAAAGGTGTTCCAAAGATTGTCTGGCCAAGATTTGGATCAGAGTTCTTTTCCAGCAGTGTCTAAGGGAGCTTCGTCATCCTTTTGACAATCCTAATAATCACTGGCTGGAATTAGGACTGGGCAAGTTGATGTTGCTCTTCCACATTATTTCTAAAACATTTGTGCTTTGGCTGCATATGAGCATCATCTTAAATCAGATACATTTAAAAAATACTATCCACATCTTTCCCCATATTGGGAAACTTCAACCACAAATGAGATAGGGTGTGAAGTGTGTCTAATATTGGCCCAGTGCTGGAGGCCGGCTGTTGGTAAGAAAAATGTTTTTTTGAACTAGTGGATTCTTTTATACTTTTTTTTCCCCCACTGTTTACAAGTTTATTTCTGAGTTGCAGCAAAGATTATTTCCCCTTCCCCATGTTTTTAGAATTTCTTTATTCCCCCGTTTTATATTGGCTGCCACAACCCAGACAGAAAGTGCCAGGACCTTCTTTTTCTTGCATCTGTAGTGGAAACCCTAGCAGCAGACGTTAACTGCTGTCAGAGATGCATTCCTTTATACTTTTGATCCACAGGAAGTTAGCGTTTAATGATAAAGCAGAATGAAGCTTTTTACCAATAGTCAATGAGGAGATTTCAGTGCAGAGTCCTCTCTTGGCTTAGCAGAAAAGTGAATTAAGGTGACAAATATTTTGCCAGGGCACTTCTTGGGTGATGCAGACAGGGTTGGTGTTAGGAGATCTGTATGACTTGGTTATAGAATCTACCCAAAGGTGACCCCGGGAGCCAGGTCACCATGTGGGTTACACCTACCTAGAAGATTTCCCTCCCTGAGAATTACGGAGGTCAAATGGACCATCCACTTTTGAAGTCTGGTCCGGGCGGTACTCTCAGGGGAGGCTTTGTTCTTTGTCTGTGTCCAGCTCCTTGTCATCTCCCAGAATGGGGAAACAGAAACCTATTTACTCTCTAGAACATTTATTTGTAGTTTGCAGATGCAGTTTGAGACCCTCTAGTCCCCATAACTATATGAATTTAAATGAGATTTGCCTATCAAGTCCTCCATGTAGGGTGGGGCTGGAAGGGAGGGCATCAGGTGGGAGAGGTGGTGACCAGAGGAATCGCCTTCTCTCCCTTGGTCGTTCCCAGAGGCAAGGGAGTGAGATGGGCACGAGAAGTTGTGGGAGGTAGGATTTCAGGGGAGTCGAGTTTGTGTACTCCCAGTAACATTTGATCCCATTTTTACCCCTTTCCCGGGGGGGGAATTTTGAAGCTAAGTGGAGTGGTGGGAAAACATGGAAGCATGGGATTTGAAATAAATATGGAGCTGCCATACCTAAACCACGTGATCATGGGGAACTTCACCTCCCTCATTCCAACCCTCCCATCTTTTTTTTCCAGATTGATAAAAAACATTAAAATCTGGTAATACAAATGTGGATAAGAATGTGGGAATATGAGAGCTCGAATACGTTGGTGGTAGATATATACATATATATAGACATTGTTTTTATTGCGGTTGCAAATGCACAACTCAAAAGTTCCCATTTTAACCACATTCATGTGTGCAGTTCAGTAGCATTAATTACATTCACAGTATTGTGCTATCATCACAGATATCCATTAGCCCTACTTTTTATCTCCTCAAACAGAAACTCTCTCTTCTTTCTTTTCCTTCCTTCTCTCTCTCTCTCTCTCTCACACACACACATACACACACATATATATTTTTTTCTGATCTCAGTTACTATCTCTTACACAAAGGATCCTAACATTTTTTCTACCCTATTACCTGATATTGGGGACTTTGCAGTTTGAAAAGATGCTTAAAGAGGCAATGAAGATTTGCTCAGGTGGTGAATGTAAAAGTTACGGTGACCTTTGTAGAATGGCTTAAAAATGTCAGTGTTTGTAATTCGGACATACAAGCTAGGGATGATTTTATTTTATTTTATTTATTTATTTTTATTAAATTATTTATTTATTTATTTTTTAAATTACATTAAAAAAAAAATGAGGTCCCATTCAACCCCACTGCCCCCGCCCCCCACTCCCCCCACAGCAACACTCTCTCCCATCATCATGACACATCCATTGCACCTGGTAAGTTCATCTCTGAGCATCACTGCACCCCATAGTCAATGGTCCACATCATAGCCCAGACTCTCTCACGTTCCATCCAGTGGGCCCTGGGGGGATCTACAGAGTCCCGTAATTGTCCGTGAAGCACTATCCAGGACAACTCCACGTCCCAAAAACGCCTCCACATCTCATCTCTTCCTCCCGTTCCCCACACCCAGCAGCCCCCATGGCTACCATTCCCACACCCATTCCACATTTTCTCTGTGGACATTGGATTGGTTGTGTCCATTGCACACCTATGTCAAGTGAGGGCTTAGATTCCACATGGGTACTGGATGCACTCTTCCCGCTTCTAGTTGTAGACACTCTAGGCTCCATGTTGTGGTGGTTGACCTTCTTCAACTCCATGTTAGCTGAGTGGAGTAAGTCCAATAAGTCAAAGTGTAGGAGCTGAAGTCTGTTGAGGCTCTGGGCCTGGGTGTCATATTATCAGTCCAGAGATTCAGATCCCCTACATATATCTTAAACCCAGCACCAACTACAATTCCAATAAAGTAGCATGCAAGTCTTGTGGAAAGAGATCCCCTCTGAGTAGGGATGATTTTAATACCAGGAAAATGAATTTCTCACATGCAAGTAGGCCTTTAGGTCTCCCAAATAATGAAACATTAACTATTTTAGCAGGATATGGATAATAGGATAACTTAATAAATTTAGTGTGGGATGAGCCTGACAGGCTAAAGGGAGATGCTGGGTATCAGGTGAAATATTTGACAATGAACGTTCATTTACTTTGTCATACAAGACAAGAAGACAGGCACCAAATGTTCAAGCAAAATTGATAGGAGGAAGAGCTCAGAGATGAAAAGAGTCTATCTGTTAATTTTTTGCAGGCAAATTTGGGGCAGTCTATTGTTACTCTCTTAACAATGGACCACTCTGGGTCAGCTCCCTGAATTCCACTGGTTGAGAATGTTGCTTTTTAGGCCAAAGGCATTCATTTCTTGTGCAGTTTGAGGCCGTATGGGAAGTAGTTATGGAAGATCTGGTTGAGCATATACTTCCTTAAAATAACTTGATAGGAGATTAAATACATGTTGTATTCATTTAACTTTAGAACCTAGCCCCTGGGCAAGATGCCACTCCCTGTAGGATCTTAGGGTGGTGGGTATGGGTTCGAGTTCTGGCTGTGACTCTCGTGTGGAAAACGAAGGAGCTGGCTTTGGTTGCTAAGATCCCTTCTTGTCCCAACAGTCTTTAGATCACCTGGGTCCTAATTTGAGCTTCACCACTTCATAGTGGCTAATCTTGGGCAATTGCTTCATCTCTTTGTGACTTGTTTCATCATCTGTAAAATACAAATAATTTTGGCCCGTACTTCTTTGGTGTACTATGTCGATTAAATAAAGTGATATATGAAAAGCTCTCAGAGGAGGGCCTGGAGCTTGTGAGGGCTCTGTGGGTGCTACTTACACTGTATCAGGATTGCAAAGGGCATGTGTTCTGTTTAGTCAGGGCAGGCTCCAGCTTCAGCCTCTTGGAAAAAAGCATCTTATTCTCTCTCCAGATTATCTGGGTGGGTGACTCAGCAGAACCCACCTGGGACTCTTCTAGGCCTCCAGTATTCTTAGTCCAGGTTTATAAAACCAAGGCTGTTCTGGTTGAACCAGAGAAGGAATATGGTTCTGAATCACAATGCTTGAGTGTGAGTTACTAGTCTATTAATTTTACTAGCTGTGTGAACTTGGACATGTCACTTAACCATTCTGAGCTCTAGTTTTTTCTCTTGGGTAAAATAAAGGTAGCAGTAGTACCTAATTCACAGTTGTTGATATGATCAAATGAAATAATAAATGGGAATGAATTTTGTAAATTCCTAAGGTCTAGACAGTCTTTCCTAAATTATGTTCCATGGAACACAAACTAGTCTCATCAGATGCTCTGAGGGAAAAAAGTGGTTTTATGGTCCAGTCAGTTTTCAGAATGATGCATGCTCATTCCTTTCTGGAGAGTCATTTGCCCCTCAGCATGCTAGTTATGTGTTGCTGTATAACAAATACCCCAACATTTAGGAGCTTAAGTCATGATAAACATTTATAATCTCATAGTTTCCATGGTCAAGAATTTGAGAGCAGCATGGCTGGGTGGTCTGGTTAGCAGTCTCTCATGAGTGGACAGAGGCTGGATGGAATGCTGTCTTCTGAAGCCTTGACCTGGGCTGGGGGATCTGTTTCCAAGATGGCATACTATGTGGCCTGCAAATTGCTGGTTGTTAGTGAGAGACCTCATTTCCTCCCAGAGTGGGTCTCTCCATGCTGCTTGAGTGTCCTCACAACATGGTGGCTGGCTTCTCCTAGAGCATGTGACCTGAGAGAGAACAAGATGGAATCGGCAGTGCCTTTCATGACACATCACTGGGAAGCAGATGTGGCTCAAGCAGTTGGGTGCCTGCCTACCACATGGGAGGTCCCAGGTTTGGTTCCCAGTGCCTCCTAAAGACAATGAATAAGACAGTGAGCTGATGCGATGGGCTGGCGTGGTGAGGTGATGCATTAAGATGATGCAATGAAGAGGCACAAATGCAATGAAAATGCCACCGTGATGAAAGAGGTTGTTGATGTGGGAGGAGTGGGGGGATTGGGGTGTGGGGTATATGGGAACCTCTTATATTTTTTAATGTAATTTTTTTTTTGATCTATGTATCTTCAAAAAATACAATTAAAAATGTATTAATCAAAAAAATAAAATAAAGACAATGAGCAAGACAGCGAGCTGATGTGATGGGCTGGTGCAGTGAGCTGACGCAACAAGATGACACAATGAAGAGACACAGTGAGGGAACACAATGAGAGACACAACAAGCAGGGAGGGTGGCTCAAGTGATTGGTTGCCTCCCTCCCACATGGGAGATCCTGAACTTGGTTCACAGTGTTGCCTAAAAAAAAAAAGACAAACAGAGAGTAGACAGTGAGTGCAAATAATAGGGTGTCAGGGGTGGTGGTGGGGGAATAAATAAATAAAATAAATCTGTTAAAAATGACACATTGTTACAACTGCCACATTCTTTTCATTAGACACGAGTCACTAAGTTTGGCCCACACTTAGCAGGGGTGGTGGTATTCAGCTCTGCTTTGGAAAGGAGGAATGCCAGAGAATTTGAGCACATTTTAAAACCACCATAAGTGTTTCCCCCTATTATTTATTGAATATTTACTAAGTGCAAGACATGGTGCTAAGTGCTTTATCATCATTATCTCTTAATCCTCATAATTCTTAATCCTCTTTATAATCCAAAGAAACAGGTGAAATTAATATTCCCATTTTCTGGACAGGGAGGCTGAGACCTATAGAGCCAGCCCAGAGTTGAACCCTGAGTCTCTGCTTCATGCCTGAGCTCTTACCTCTACTCTGTATGCCTCCCTCTGATCATCCTGTAGTACAGAAACCTGTTTAAGTTTGCTTAACCACTTGATCACAGAACCATAATTCATCTAAATCCATTTATCCCTCCTTTGGACCCACTTTTGGAAGTGATATTCTAGAAAGACAGTGAGTATGGTGATTTATGCCCGATATGAATATATGGTCTTATATTAGATCCCAGTATACCTACTAGTCCAAACAGATTATTCAATTCCAAAAAGCCTCTACTGAGCCTATCTTGTGAAGGCACCAATTTAGGCGTAATTCTGTAAAGCAGTAACAAGAAATGACCCCACAATGCATCCTATTTTCTCCCACTCTCAAACCCAGAGGTTCAGTAGGACAACTCATGGGTCTTCTCCCCTTTACAGATTCAGTGACCAAAACCCAGCGTCCTTGGATAAAACCAAGAAAAGTGAATACCTCGGGGCCAAGCATTAGAAAGCCGGGGAATGTGTGGTGCGTGTCTGGTGTCTTCCTGCAATGACAGCCGACCACGTTTCTGGGTGGTGTGACTGAAATGAAGGCAGGGACGGTGTGCTGGATGTGCTGGGCATGCCACATGGTGAAAGGCCATTGTGGAGGACTGTGAGCACTCTCTGTCTCATTTTACAGAAATGGTTCTATCTTATTGCTTTTTCACACACACTTGTTTTTTTGGTAACGGGGTTTGAACTGGGACCTTGTACATGCAAAGCAGGTGCTCAAACCACTGAGCAACACCTGCTCCTTTACACACTCTTGAAGAGAAAACGTTTTCCAGGAAGCAGGACACATTTGTTGCCCTTAGAAGTCCCCCTGTTTCAAAAAAGAAAAAAAAAGCTCCCTTGGCTTATTCCTGAGGCAATCTTATGTTCTAATAAAGTTTGGAGCTCCTGTGCCCTGGGCAGAGGAGAATAAGTGGGGCTTCTTTGAGTACCGCTGTGGACTTGAGAATGTCGGGGAGTTGGACGTTGTTGAACTCGTCACTTCCCTCCCAGGCCCTCGGATGGGTGAGAGTGGAGTGAGTGCGGCAGCCCGAGGCCCCAGTCACGTTCCAGAGCGACTCTCACGGAGTCTGTCACCATAGTAACCCAGGGTCGACAAAATCTCAGGATGCCGAGTCGCCCTTGTGCCCACCTTCTGGTTCTGTGTCCCCTGTTCCCGCTACACACACAAACACACATGGGCACATACACACACAGGGTGGGTGGTTTTACACTAGTGATTTCAGTTTCTGACCAACTCTACACTTTCCGAGGCCCCGTTTCTAATGCCTGGACCTGCAACTTTGTGACCCAGACTCTGCCACGTGCACGTGGCTTTTCCATTTTTACTATGAAAAATTAGTCATCAGTCATGTAGTGTACATACTTCAGCTGGGCCTAATGGCAGTGGCTCATGGCACTCATGATTTTGAATAACACTCCCACGCTCACAATCTGATTGAGGTCTTGAGATTTTTTTGATGTGTCCGAAAAGAACAGAGAAAGTCAGTGAGGCGTGGCAGCGAGCACTGGCCAGGAGACCCGGGTTCTGGAACTGGTTGCAATGTGAGATGCGGCAAGACAGAGTGGGGAGGCTGGGGTGGTGGGTGGAGGCCAGTTTATGCGGGGTTTAGTAGGCCTATAAAGGAAGGTTTTCTCCCCCGCTGAGAGTAGGGGGGGGGGGGAGCACTGAATGGTCGGAAAAGGGAGAGTGACTCAGATTTGTATTTTGAAGATCATTTAAACCACTCATCAGTTGATCTATCAATCGACTGACTCGTTCAGCAGATGTTTATGGAGGAGACGTACTGCGTGCCAGGCATAGTGCTGAGGGACTCTCTTGGGGGACCCACTGGCTACTTACGTGGAGCATGGGAATTTTCAAAAACATTCCGGTGGGGAAGAGCTTTATTTGACATCTCTAGTTTACAATTCCAAGCAAACTTCTGGTGGCAAATAGAATGTGTGTCCAAAAGCAATGACCTGCACATTTTAAATTTCTGTTAACTAAAATAATGTTTCCCTTGTCTTTGTTTCATGGCCCTTGGTACTGTGATAATTTACATATCTGGAGTCAGCACATCAATAACCAAAAACTATGGTGTACCCGTAGTCTGTTGTACTTCAAATGCCTTTCAGAAGCATCCAGCACAGTGGGACTACTGCAGCTGGCCAGTGTTCCCTCCATCCCCGCTGTCTCTTTGTTCCTGGTGTGTCTGGGGCAGGGGAGTATTGTGTGTTGGGGTATTTCTTCTTTGACTATCATGGGAACCCCTGCTAATCGCAGCCTTCTGGCCTCAGCTTGGATGGCCTCACAGAAGCCTGAATTAATGAGAGGTTGGGACAGGCTGGTCCCTTTCTCTGGCAAGTGAGAACACAGCTGCTACATCAGCATGAATGGCCACTCATCGGGCACTAATCTCAGCATTCAGCTTCCTTTCTGAAGACAGGCAGAGCAGACAGCCACAGGGGGTGGGATTTGAGGAGCCCTCCGAGTCCCCCTCCACACCCAACCCAAATCCGCCTTTCCCAGGCTTGTCAAGATGCCTAAAACCTTTGTTACGCTTTTCATCGGCAGTCTTTCATTTATCCATCTGGTTGTTCCGTAAGCATTGATTAAGTTCCTGCAGAAACGGGGCAAGATACTAAACACCGAAAGATGGAAAAGGCTTGAGGCTGTGTAACCAGAGAACCCAGTCTATCCACCAAGACCAGCGCAAAAGCAAGTAATTATGATATACCATGACAAATGCTTTGCTGGAGGTACAGACTCCACAACACATCGTGTTAAAATGCAAATATCGTTCCTGAGGGTAATGCATTAATTCTTGGTCCCCATCAGTTGAGTCCAGGGAATCCGGTGTCTAGGAGAGAGCTGGTCCAAGAGGGAATGGAACCAGGAGGTCCGCTATGTATTGATGGGTTGGCCCAAAGTGGGGAAGGGAAAGAGCTACAGCGTGGAAGGACAGGTCTTGGTGGGATGCCAGGTAGGGCACAGACTGAGGGCCGTGGGTCCTGATAGGAAGGTGTGATGGGCCAGGGTGGGGGTGGAGGGCCACGGGTGCGGGAGGAGAGCAGCAGGTGCTGGAGAAAGACAGAAAGGGCAACTCAGGCCAACTTCCACTGGTGTATATGTTGCCCAGGGCGTACCTTGTTCACATTAAAATCACTTTAAAGATTGGAAGGGACCTTTGAGCTATCCGTGTCCTTTCAAGACAACACCGAAGTCTAGATAGGTCAAGCGACTTGCTCGTGGCCCAAAAGCAAAGGTGGCAAAAGCCCACCCTTGACCCCTTATCTGCCGACCTCTGTTACTCAGTACTATCTCTCTTGGTAATGCCAACATGTACTGCGGGCTTCTTTTCCCTTCCCCTGAAGTTGTCCTTTGGGAGGAAGTATGAATGTAGAGCTGGAGCTCCATTAGAGCCAGAAGCATATCGGTTCTGTGATTCCCCAATAAATTCTCTATAAGCCTATAACAGGTAAGCATGTGAGTGTACATTCTGCCTCTTGGAGAAAGCATCCACTCATTTACTCAGTAAATATTTATCGAGTCCCTTCTTGGTGTCAAGCACTGTTTAGGCTCTGGAGATTTAGAGATGAATAAGACATAGTCTCTGCCTCAGAAACTTACCACCTAGCCAAAGCTCGGCATCTCATCAGACATTCAGGTCACCTTCTGCATTTTAGAAATCTATTTCAGGCACACATTTGACAAGTAGGGGGCTTTTACAATTTTATAGTAAGGATGAAAAGGAGACCATTCTGATGTCTTTTTGCTCTGCAAAAAGTGTTTAGTTTGATAATTTAGTATGGAATGAGTGTTGATCCTGCTGAAGGCAGCAACATTCTGTTAGAAAATTCAGCAGTTTCAAAGAAGTCCTCAGAGTTGCCTAGTTTGGATTTAAATTGTATTAAGGACCTTTGTTAATTAAGACACTGTGGCTTATACGTGTATAAGACTAGAGTTTGTCACCCCTATGATGATATGCACATTCATCTCCACGGAATTGCAAGATGCCAAAATGTTAGGTACTTAAATACAGTGCACACCCACACCCATGCACAGTCTCCAGCAGTTGGCGATTTTTTTCTTTGCCACACTTGATTTCCAACGCGTCTAAATTTGCTTGTCTCCTGAGTAGGGGTGAATGAGGGCTTCTGCTTGTTATGATCCTGGCAGTCAATTTGTTGCATGTGAGCTGCTGGGGGCAACTGAGCCAACAGAGGATCAAGGATGCCAACTGGGTCATGTGGGGGCGAGGAGGCAGCAGCTGGTTGGACCGGCTGGGGTGGGGGGTCTACCCTGAGAATCAGTGGGCAATGAGAGTCTCATTTGGAGTTTGGCATGGCTCTCAGCTCAGCGGCTGGGAAGGATGTGAGGGAGCCACCCCACCAGCAGCTACCAGGGGATTCTGCTCTATTTTAATTAATTAATTAATTAAAATTTTTTGAGGTATCAAGGATTGAACCCGGAACCTCGTACAGGTGGAACAGGTGCTCAACCAGTGAGTTACATCCGCTCCCTGTGCTCTATTTTAAAAGGGTCCTGGCAAGCAGGGGATCCCTGAAGGGCATGCCGATGATGGCCATCGTCACCATGTAGCTATGGCTGGCCGCTGCTGGAGGTGAGGGGTGCAGCGAGAGTGTGCGTAAGAGCTCAGGCTTGCCTCCCAGCTCTGCCGTGGCCACGCTTCTGGCCTCAGGTGCTTGCCTACCTCTCTGTGCCTCAGTATCCTCCCCCGCCCCCCCCAAGAACCTGAAATGGTAACAGCACCCATCTCTCAGGGCTCGTGAGACTTCAATGAAAACAATGCACACAAAAGGCTGAGCACAGTTTCCGGCACAGAAAAGGTGCCTGGTAACGTCCTCTACCTGAGACTCTTCTAAGTATCAGGTATAATACTCAGTGCTTAACACAGAAGCTTCATCTTCACACCAGCTTGAGTCAGTTCACTTGTTACTACAGTTAATAGCCTAATGTTCAGCCAGCTGACCGACATGCTGCTCATGGCTGTCAAAGATCCTGCACATAGTGGGCACTCCCTCCCTGTTTTTTAAATAATAGCTTCGTAAGGTATAATTGATTTTATAAATATCACCTGTCTAAAATGTACAGTTCAATGGTTTTTAGTATTGTGCACAGAGGTGTGCAACCAACAGCACTTCCTAATTTTAGGACATTTTCATCACCCAAAAGAAACCCCATACCCATTAGCAGTCACTTCTTATTTCCCCCAATCTCCCCCAGACCCTGACAACCACTAATCTCCTCTGTCTCCATGGATTTGCCTGTTTTGAACATTTCATATAAATGGAATGATATAATATGTAATTGTGACTGGCTTCTTTCAGTTAGCATGTGTTTTCAAGGTTCAACCATCTTGTAGCTTGCCCAAATATGTATTTTTGCATGAAGCAGTCATCCGAAATTTAAATTCATCCCAAGTCTACGAGTGGGGCCCATTTTCCTTGAACATGTTACCATATAACCAACCTTGAAGTAAAATTGGGTTTCGTTAGGAAGGAAGGGGAGTGGCTAAAGCACAAGCACTTGGTAGCATCTACCACATCTTTGACCTCGCAGTGGTTTTGACAGTCGATTATTTCCTCCATCTTAAAGCCCTTCACTCCTGTCTCTTGCTTTGTGACATTATTTCCTCTGAGTTTTCCTTCCACTTTCCTGGCTGTGCCTCAGTTTCCCTTTGGCTTCTTCACCATGGCTCTGCTTCTGAGGGTTGGAGTACCCACACACTTGAATTTGAGGCCCTTCTTCATCTCTGTCCATTCTCCCAAGGTAACCCCATCAGGCCCTTTGTACCATGTCTGTACCATCACTTCCAAGTGTATGTTTTCAGACTTGTACATCCAGATGCCTAGTTGACAGGTGTGTTCACACGGCCAACGACCATCTTAAATTACAAAGACTGACACAGGACTGTTGATTTTCCATCTTAAACCTGTTCTTCCCCGAGATTTCTTGTGTCAAAGATGGCATCACCGTCTTCACAGTTTTTCCAATCAAAGTTTTGGCATGATGTTTGGTTTCCTCTCTTTTCTGATCCCTACCATTAACAAGTCCTGCCACTGTGATCTCTAAAGAAAATCCCAAATGTCACTTTCTCAAAGGAGACTTACTTTAATTCCCTCTCTAGCCAGTCACCTGCTTATGAATTTTTGTGTTATGCCAGTTATCCTGTGACATTTTCTTTTTAATTTATTCATTTAATAAGCTAAATCTAAAATATTAGCTAACTAAAAGCACTACACGAAATCTCCATAAAGTCAAGGGAGGGAGGAGAGAGAGTTTTAAGAAGAAAACTTAATTAGCCACGTTAAGTGCTGTACAAAGACCAAAGATAATGATAATGATAACGGTGATGATAATCATGACAGTGGTAATTAACATTTATTGTTACTGAGAACCTGGAAGCATGCCAGGTATTTTGCATGCATTATCTTCTTTAATACCTGACAATATTTCTATGGCCAGGAAATGTTATTATTCCCATTTTACAGGTGAGAACATTGAAGCATAGTGAGGTCAAGCACAGTGCCTGGCCCCTGGCAGCTTTCACTTAATATTCGCTGTGTGAATACATGAATTCCCCAATGTCCTGGAGCTGGTCAGTGTTAGAGTTGACAGTCCAACGATGTCTGTGTGAATCCATAGTTCATGTTGATAGCCACTGGGCTATATTTCCTCAGGAAAATAAAGACTGAGCTACTGAAATAAACTTGAATAAGATTGAGAAAGGAAAGTAATATATAGGGGAGGAGATTCTTATCATTTATTTTAAAAAAGGATAAATAAAATTAATTTTCAGGCTAAAAGCCTTCGATTTTCAACTCCATCCAGTGTTAGGGCTGTGCCCAGGCTGAGTGATTTCCTTACTGAAATGTCCTGAAGCTGCGTTCTAATGGTGAGTGTAGGGAAACTGTTAAAACCTGGACTTCGTGATAAGGGCAGTCAAAAACTCCACTTGGATGGTGCTGTGGGTGAACACAACCTAACCAAGTTCCATGCTTACAAGCTGGCAGAGTAATTGTTAGTGGCTTACTGGACCTGTTAATGGACCTGTGGTTAGCACCTGTGGTATGTTTGACTGTGATGTCGGCTGTTTGAGGCTTTAAAAACACTAAATAAAGACACAGTCTTTGTTCTTGCTGAATTCACAGTCTCATTGGGGTGATGAAAGATATACATGTGGGTAAATGCGGTAGGTGTGGTCCAAGATGGACTAGGATGAGAAGTGGAAGAAGTGGGTAGTTTTGAACTTCCATACTCAGGGGGGAAGCACCTGTGCTAGTGGAGAGGAAAGGGGGAGGGAGCAGGGTCTCAGCAAAGACAAGGTGGGGTACATTTGTGTGATTTGAACAAAAAACAGAAAGGACTGAGGTTCACTGGGCAGAAATCAGGGGAGAGTTTGCAAAAGAGGGTTAATGACACTAGAACCATCAGTGGAAGAAGTGAGATGAGGCTGTCTTTTGGGAACTACTTGGGGTTTCTGAGACCTGATGTGACCAGGAGAGAATACTTAAAAGGGATAAATTTCAGAGTGGGCATATAAAACATTTGGGAGCAAAACCAGATTTAAACTGGGAAGGCTAGATATGGCAGGGTGTCTCAAAACCTTTCCTATTCCACCTTAACTTTTTAAAAAATTTTCTGTCCGTTTCCTCTCCCCCCACCCCCCAGTTGTCTGCTCTCTGTGTCCATTCGCTGCGTGTTCTTCTGTGACCACTTCTATCCTTATTAGCGGCACTGGGAATCTGTGTTTCTTTTTGTTGCATCATCTTGTGTCAGCTCTCCCCGTGTGCGGCACCATTCTTGGGCAGGCTGCACTTTCTTTCACGCTGGGCGGCTCTCCTTATGGGGCATGCTCCTTTTGCGTGGGGCTCCCCTACGCGGGGGACACCCCTGCGTGGCACGGCACTCCTTGCGCGCATCAGCACTGCGCATGGGCCAGCTCCACACGGGTCAAGGAGGCCTGGAGTTTGAACCGTGGACCTCCCATGTGGTAGGCGGACACCCTAACCATTGGGCCCTTAACTTTTTTTTGTTGCCATATTTAAATATCACTATTAATCTTTTTCTTTAAATTTATTCCCATTTTAAAAACTTTTGTAAATTTGGCTTTGCCCTGAGCAATATCTACCACTATTTACTTAATGTTTTTCTTTAAATTGACTCTCCTTTTAAAAACTTAAATAAATGTAGTCCCACCTCAAGCACTGAGACCTCTGAAATCAGGTATTCTGTGATCATTATATTTTTCCTGGTGCACATTAAAAAAATAAAACTAAATATGGCCATTAAAAAAAGGTTTTGTCTGTGTGTCACTTAACATCACTTTGTGTACCACTAATCATTCATGGTTACATTTTTGTAAGTACCCTGGGCACTGTTACGGCTCTCTAGTTGTGACACGATGAAACTTAATAAATGTGATTCAAGCAACATGTATTTGATACTATGTACAAGTTGCGGTGCTGGGGGAGATGAAAATATGAATTAAATGCAGTCTTTGCTTTTAGTGAATTTGGAGCAAAACAGGGAGAGAATGGCACACCAATAGGAAGGTGAGATATCAGGTGGAAGGGACCAATCCCAGCCATGTGGAGCTGTTTGAATTATGACAGCTGACACCAGTGCTGTTTGGTGGCTGAGTGAGCTCCCACCATGGACCTAGGACTGCATAAGCTCTCCTTGAATTCAGTTCCCTTCAGCAAACATTTGCCAGACTCTCCGGGATGCTTCTGTGAACATGAAGGTGATGACAGTGTTTTAGAGGGTGATAAACCCCAAACCGGAGGATGATACTAGAGAGCAGAGCAGGAAAATCCACCCACTGGAGGGATTCAAGGAGTGTGAGCTCAGGGCTTATGAGATGGAGAGGTTGGAGCCAGCTTTGGGGACCAGCCAAGGTTTCTCAGATGTGGCATCTCAAGATGGGTTTGGAAGGATAAGAAGATGACAGGCAGTGACGGAGGGGATCCGGCACAGGGAACCACGTCAACCAGAGAAACCGACACGGCTGTTGGGGAAGGAGAAAGTCTCCGGTTGTTTGGTGGGGTGTGGTCAGGTGAAGATGGAGAGGAAGGGGGCGGAAGGGGAGAGTTGCACCTCAAACACTAGGCTGAGCAGGGACTAGTTTCCTTCAAGGCTATGTCATGTGACAAGATGCACTTTAAGAAAGAGCATTGTAGGAATCGGAAGGAGGAATAACTGGAAGCTGGGGATAATTAAGAAGAAACTGTAGTCGTCTGGGTGAGAAACGATGAGGTTCTAAATGGTCACTGCCCCAGCCACCTCGGCTAGAGGGCCAATGGGGGACTGGAAAGAAAGGTCCAAGAGAGGGTCAGGGCAGAGGTCTGGGGACTGACTGGCCGCCCAGTCAATCATTTCTCTAAAATTGCAAGGTGAGTGGCATCTCTCATGAGGTATAAAATATTGGAGCTTGAGTGTATGGCAGGGGAAAGAGGTAATGATTAAAGTTTTTAGTACATTATGTGTGAGAAGGAAGAGGAGTCTTGCAGATCTTTCTTTGCTGGGAAAGACCAGAGGCAGCCCACGCTGCTTTGATTTCCTTTAGTTTTGTCTTTAAGTGGACTCAAGGATAAATAGCTCTATAATTTCAGTGTGGACTTTCATGTCAGAGAGACGTAAAGGTCACACTGAAAACAGACATTATCGCTCTTGACTTGAACAAGGGTGATGTGTCCTGGGAAACTGGCGCACAGTATTCTGTGAAGACTGATTTGAGTGACTCATTTTCACCTGTAAAATAGATCTCTCCTCCCGATTTCTCTACATTAAGGGACACTCACATGACAGGACTCCTCTTCCCTGGCCCTTTGTTTCCCCCCTGAAAAGGATCTCACATTCAGTGGCTGTGGATGCAATTTTGCTTTTACACAGAGAAGAGTCTAATGTGACCATGTTTAAGCAAAGAGCAGATAGATGAAGGCTTAACAAGGGCAGGGGCTGGAATCTGATATTCCTCCACAGACCAAAGAGAAGAGTGGCCTTCTGATGGCAGTGGCACCTGTCACCGGAAATTTTCCCAGAGAACCTTCTAAATTTATGCGTCTCCTGAGTACATCCATTTCGTCTTTGCTTCTTTAGTTCTTGTTCTTTCATCTATTTTATAGAATGCCTGTCCCTGGAGTATCTGGGATGAAATGTACCGATTTTAATTGCAATGAATAAGGCACGGCAACCCTTGGGAGCTGCTGTGGGCAGGAAGCAGAAGCTGAATTCTTCTAATGGAAACTTTTGTGGGGACCGTGACTCACTCTCCTTCATCCCCAGCACCACGCAGGGATTGGTTGGGTTCCAGGAAACGGCTGGAGTCTATGGCCAATTTAGTGGTACAGAAGAAGGGAGAAGGTGCTGTTAAAAGGATCTTGTATTCTCAGTTATCAAAGACACCAGTGCTGTCTCCTGGATACGAGGAACCCAAAGTGTGCCCTCAGGGTGTTGGCAAGTGTTTCTGAATAGGCACCTCACTGTTTATGGTCCTGAGAATTAAACACTTAACTAATGTCTACTTTAAGGCTGGCCATCAGGTAGACACTAAACTTTCGGAATCTACTACTGTATCTCAGTCTCCGTTTTGCTGAAGCTGAAGCAAACTGTTCAAAGTGAGGTTTGCTTTTTAAAATGAATTTCATTGGAAGATTTGGTGGAATGATGAGTGCTTAACTTCATTTTTTAGCATAATTTTCCTGTTCTATCAACTTTTCTTTTTAATGATATAACCTTGTTATAATGCTGCTGTAAGGAAATTCCTCCATGCATGTGTATATTTATTCATTCAACAAATATTTATTTCCTGTCTTCCAGACTCTGTGCAGGACTCTGGGAAATAAGGATAAGAGCTATATTTTGTGCTTTTTATGCTTCTTCAAGAAAAACGTTTTACTACATTAATTCTGAGATGCATTTTGTCATTATTAATTATTTCTGAAATCAGAATGTCTTACTGACAGTGATATGCCACAATTCAATTGTGAAAAAGAGATACATAAAACAATGATGTATTTTGTAATTGATGGTGTGTCTGATTTGGGGAAAAAGGAAGTATTTGCATAATTCCATATTGGTACTTTGTCCAGTATTATAGCCCCATTTGGGGTTGAGGTTGGTCCAGGGACACCAGGACTCAGATATGCAGATGTTCATGTGTAGGAGAGAGGAGGCAGTGGATGGATTGAGAATCTGTGGGTTCCCTCATGCCTCCTGTCTCTGAGTCTACACTGCCTTCCTGGCCCACTGTGTTAATTCAGTGCAGTGTGATTCTGCAAGGTGTTAAAACAGAGCAAGAGGAATGAGAAATGACACTTAGGGATGCAGTATGGGAGATTGGAACGCACACCAAGAGAGAATAGGGTTTGTGTGTGTACCTGATGATTGTAAAGTGAAAGCAAAGTTATATTGGTAGTAGAACATCCATTGATTGAATGTTACAATGAGCCATTTAAAATATACTGTTTTTAAAATAACAGTTCTTCAAGATAGGTTTTCATAAAGCATCGCTATTATCCTTCACGTGTGAAACTGGGCCTCAGAGAGGGTAAGTGATTTGGCCCAGCATCACACCGTTAATAAATAGTAAAACCAGGTCTTTGGGGGCATCAAAGTCCATACTACTTCCATCTTGCTGCATATCATGTCAGCATCTCAGAACATGTAGTGACTGTATGTCCAGTGGGGTTCCAGAACCCAACCAGGGCCAGCGCAGTACATGGAGAGGTGCGTAAAGGGGCCTGAGAGTAAAACATGAGGGGTCTGAATTTGGAACCTGATTTCACTGATGTCTTGAATAACTTCCCGGTGTGTGGTGGTCCAGGTGCATGAACTGGACCCAGTTGGGAGATGGCAGATGCCCAAATGGCCCAGGAAGTACCTGGTAGCCTGGTGAGTTTAGTGCTGAGGTCCAAGAATTTGTGTTGTTACTCTCACTGGATGCCCAAAGAGGCAAAAGTGCTATTATAGATAAGATTTCATAACTCAATGATGGGGTATTTTAATAAAGCCTGTAATCCCAAGAGGAGCTTTTTGTAGGAAACAGCTCACAGTCCATAGATTGGAGCTGATGAGCATTTCATTTCTACTTATGTTTCTAGTACATGGGGGGGATATTTTGCTGTCAATGGATTGATTCCCTTTAGATTTTGATTCCATGTAGATCTCTGGGAAATTGAAAATATTTAGGTTCATTTTTTAAAAGCATTATTTATTTGCTTAGAGCTATTGAATAGTTAAGAAAAATTTTACAAATTATGAGAAAAAGACCAAGCTTTCAAATGCCAAAGGTGGTCATTCAAACCTTAGACTTAGGAAAGTTTGTAAGTTGTTCATTTAAGCCTTTGCCTAGTTTTTTTCTCACAAGGGTGACAAAACAAAGTAGATTTTTTTATGAATTTAGGAGAAATGTCTCTACTGAATGGTCAGAACAATCATCTTTCTAATGATGGATTCAACATGACCACGATCGCCCTTGTCACCACTGCCTTTGTCATCAGTAGGCATTTATTAAGTACTGTTTCAGTTAACTTGCTGCTAAAGCAAATACCATGCAATGGGTTGACTTAAGCAATGGGAATTTATTGGCTCATGGGTTAGAGGCTAGGAGAAGTCTAAATCAAGATGTTGTCAAGGCAATGCTTTCTTCCTGAAGACTGGTGTTTCGGGCTGGCTGCTGGTGATCCTTGGTCCTTGGCTCCTTTGTCACGTGACAATGCACATGGTGGCCTTTCCTGGCCTGTCCTTTCTCTTTTGAGTTCTGGCTGGTCCCTATGTGTCTTTATCTGTCAGAATTTCATTCTTTTTATAAAAGACTCCAGGATTAAGACCCATCCTGATTGAGGTGGGCCACACCTTAACTGAAGTAACCTCATCAAAAGGTCCTATCTAGGGTTTATCCCACAGGAAAGGATTAAATTTAAGAACATGTTCTGGGGTGCAAAGTTCCAAACCACCACAAGTACCTAACGACCTGTTGACTTGTGTGAGGTGCCTCACAGAGAGTCTTTAAAAAGTCTCATTCCTCATTTTTCCTTTTTTGGGTTTCTAATAGAAGAACAAATAGATGAGGAACACATGTAAGAAATATATCTAAGAGAATTAGTATATGCTTAATTAGAATATTAATGAATGTACATTGAGACCTTTATAGCCTGTAAGTGTCAGTGACCGCATTTAAATGTGTTCTACTGGTAGAAAGTATTAGAGTTTCCACCTTACAAGGTTTGCAGTAATTAACAGGTCATAAGGCTGTGACTCCATTCCCATCCATTGAGCAAGCTGCCTTTGGGGATCTGGAAGGTAACCCACCCCTCCAAGAATAAATGAATTGAGGCAGATAAGGGCCTTTACCCCAGGCACCACCAACCCCTCCCGCATTCCAAGACCTCCTAGCCCACTTCCACCTGGCCATTTGATCCCAGGCTGTACTCAGTTTCCCCACCTATTGATGTACTATATAAAGCCATACCCAACACCCTCCAGCTGCCAGCTGAAGTCTATTTTTCAGACTCCCTCCATTTGGGAGAGCTTCCCAATAAACTTCTTGCCTGCACCATGTCAGTCTCTGTGTCCCAGTGAGCAGCGTTTTTCTCTAACAGGAAGCAACATTATAATTATACCTGAGAGGAGACGGCTAGGACAGCATCCCTGAAATGGCATGCCACATTTATGTGGACAAAGAGAAAGCTGGTAATTTCTCGGGTTAGAAATTGATCCTAAATGCAGTGCTTTGCTGCTGGAATTGATGCTTTGAAGACTGATCAATCTCTTGTAGGCCTTCGTATGCTTGGATTGGTTGAGAGCTGAACCTTGAGGTCATAAACACGGTCACTGGACCAGCCCGTGTATCCATTAGAATGGTTTCCTTGCAAATGACAGAAAATCTGGCGCCGATAGGAACCAGCCATTTGAGTCCAGGCACAGGGCTCAAATGATGCCTCCAGGACTGGACATTTTTTCATTTCTTGATCTGTCTGCTTTGTGTTGTTCCATTCTTATGCAAGACCTGGTGGTTCTAAGATGGCTGCCAATGACTCCAGGGGGCCATCCTTCAAGATTTACATTCTTCAGGAAAGAGAATGATCATTTCTTTAAGACTCAAACAAAAACCTGGCAGTGGAATCTTTTTGGTCCTGATTAACCTGTCTGGGGCCTAGGGGAATGGAATTTACTGATTGGTTCAGCTGGATCAGTTGAACTGGATCAGCCCAGCTCCTGTGCTGAGAGTTGGGCTGTAGTGGTTTCCCTAAGCAAAACCAGGGACCTCTTGCCATAACAAGGAGTCAGGGATGCTGATAGAGTGGATGGGAGGGTTGAAAATGGAAGCAGAGACCCTAGTTGTGAGGCTGTGGCAGTCCAGGCACAGAGTCACAGCAACTTAGACAGGAGAGAGGCAGTTGAGATGGAGAGACATTGATAGATTTGATTTACAGTTTGAAGATGGCATCCATATGTGCTGATGGCATCCATTATCAGGGAGTGGTAAGAAAACGATTTAAAAATGATTCCTAGGTCTGTGAAGTAAGCAGCTGGGAAGAAGATGGAACCATTTTCTCAGACATGGAAGAAGATTAAAAAAAAAAAAATCAAATGTGCTGTTTTCTTTGAATGAATTGTACCAAGTATGGGACTATGAAACGCAGTGAATCCTGTGTTGAAAGAGGGACTGTGGTTAACAGAACAAATATGAGAATGTTTTGTTTGGGGGAAACTGCATCAAATGTAAGATGTGAGCTACAGTTAGTAGTAACATTTTGGTGATGCTCTTTCATAGTTTGTAACAAATGTTTTACAGCAGTGCAAGGTGTTGGTGGTAGGGTTATGTTTGGGAGCCCTGTATAATGATATGCATGTTTGTTTTATAAGTTCACAACTTTTACTATGCACTTACAGCTTATGTTTGTTCATGTATGAATGATATACTGCAATAAATTTTTTTTTAATGAAAAAAAAAAGCTGTTCTGGCTCTGTGGTTGAGAAGTGTCTTAGATATATGTGTGGAAATTTCAAGTAGGCAGGTAGAGATAGGAGTTTGGGATTTAGCGGGTAAGGTTGGAAATATGAATTTGAGGAATTCATGAACATATGAATCTGTACAATGAAGGGGACGGCTGCAGCAGTTTTCACTTATTTTTTAAACTTGTTTATTAAATTGGCTGGACTGGTTGAGGGTAAAGAGAAAATGACTTTATTTACCTTCAGCTGCTACCTTCACACTTGCTCTGTTAGATTTCTCTTCCTCATCCCTGGATAAAGTCCCAGATGTACTCTACAGCTTTTCCAGGCATTTTAAAAATAAAAGAAAATTGAAACAAAATACTTATTTTTCAGGTATTCAAAAGTCCAGTTCCATATAAACCAAACACCAGCCTCCCAGTGGAAAAGGAAGGCCTTGTTTGTTCCTTTTCTTTCCTTGTCCCAACTCCTTCCCCACTTGCTTTTTGGCTCTGGCTCCTCCAGTGTCTGGTGGCAGGAAAAGGAGTGATTGGAGGGCAAAGGCATCCTACTGAGCTGGTGTGCTGTGGTTCCCTCTAGCCCTGGAATGCCCACTATCAATTGCAGGTGTCTACCTGCTCACTCTTTCTCTTAGGTGCTTTTTGAGTTCTTGGGAACCCCCTGTGAAGACTTCTACCCTTTCTTACTCCAGATGTTCCTGGCTGGTCTCTAAAGGCTTTCCCCCAGCTTCTGCCTTGAGTACACCTGGAGCTTTTTTTTTTCTTTTATGAGTGGATAGACTTCTTTGAAAAGTTGTTTTATTGAAGGCTCTGACCTTGTGCGATGGTTAAGTTCATGTGTCAACTTGTCTAGGTTATGATGTCCGTTGGTTTGGTCAAGCAAGCACTGGCCTGATAGTTACTGTGAGGATATTTTGTGCACTGGCCTGATAGTTACTATGAGGATATTTTGTGGATTTTCATCATTAGTTAGTTGGTTGCATCTATGGCTAATTGCATCTACAATCAACAAAGTAGATCACCTTCAACAATGAAAGAAGCCTCATTCAGTCAGTTGAAGGCCTTAAAGGGAGAACTGATGACTTGAGCAGCCAGAGAGAATCTCCATCTCTACTTCAGTCAGCCAGCTTTTCCTAGAGAATTCATCGAAAACCTTCACCAGAGTTCTCAGCTTGCAGCCTGCCCTACAGTATTCTGACTTGCACATCTCCTCAGTTGTTCAAGTTACATTTTATATATGTAATAGTTACATTTTATATATGTAATAGTTACATATATATGTAATATATAGCATAGATAACATTTATATAATACATGTATATCTCCTACTGCTTCTGTTTCCCTGGAGAACCCTAACACACCTAAATACTGTGACACCCCTTCCCAATGTCCTCCATGAGAAATTATTATGCAGCTGTATGCTGCCAAAATGATGATGAGCTACACTCCCTACAACTGTCCTTTCTTCTCAGTCTGCTGCCTTAGGCCAGGCTTTGGGAATCTATGTCTGGTTTTCCCAGGGCCGTCTCATTGCACAACTCCAGGGTGTGCTTTTCACACGTACCCTCCTGGAGTTGTGCAATTAATGCAGCTGCGCTGCGTGTCTGGAGCAGTGCAAGGCAGACCTGTGAAGTCTGCAGCCCACAAGCACCCAGCTGAGGTCCGTGATGCTGGGAACCCCTTGTGCCAACTCCCCTGATTTCTTGGAGCAGGTCTCTTGCTGCCCCCTTTGTTTGCCACAATGCTTGCCAAGGCTATGGTTTCTCTTCTAAGAAATGTCTTTCCTCCAATGAATTCTCTTATATGGGTTGGAAGGTTGGTGGTTTCTGGAAGTTTGACCTCATCTTGGCACGTTCTAAACAGATAAATGCTCGGTCTTCAGTTTTGGTGTCTCAGGCTGCATCCTCAGACACAGGAAAAGCCCACTTAACATCTCATTGTAGGAGAGAAATCCTTTCTTCAAATAAAACCTTGCAGGGAAGTCCAATACATACATTGGGTTGACACAGCTCTACATTAGTTAGTGGGGAATGGGAGTAGGGGGTAGGGGGGCATGCTCAAGGCTGACTCCTGGTACAGTTTGAAAACCTTTGTACCTGGGAAAGCTAACCGCAGTTTCCAGATGAGGAGAGTTTCACATGATTTACGGTTCTGCAGCATTTGGCCTGGAGGTGACAGTGGTTTGTACAAGCTGTGTGGAAATGAAAATAATCCTGGTGTTGCCCAGAGCCCCTGCAGAGGACCCCCACTGGAGCCTCCTTCTCATGCATAGTTCTGCCAGGTGAACTCCTGCCTCCCTGGCTTCCCGACATGGACCTAGAAGCTTCCAGTGAATGCCATGCCTCTGTAAAAACTTGCTTGGTGGTGTCTTTTTTGTGAATGAAAAAGAATCTTAAAATAGCCTCTCTCTGCACAACATGCAGAAATAATTTTGTTTTCTTGTGACTTTACCCCTTTGTTGGAAAATCAACAGAAACTTTCTGTAAAGGGATTTCCGTGAGGTTTTTCTTCTTTGCACCTACTAGAGTGCTTTGGAGGTCAATCTCATTCATTTCTTATGCATTTTGTGATGTTGGACAAATTATCTAACCTCCCTAGGCCTCGGTTTCTTCATTTGTGATATTGGGGCTAGAGTGGGACCTCCAACCTGGACTATTGTGAGGCTTAATGAGAGCATTGGTGTGAAACACAACACAGTGCCTGGCACAGAGCAATTGCCCTGTTAGTACACATTGCCAAAGGATAAGTTTCCAGTGATCACAAACTGGGTGGTTTAAAACAACACTATTTATTATCTTAGAGTTCTGGAGATCAGAAGTCTGAAATGAGTCTCATGGGGCTAAAGTCAAGGTTTCAGCCAGGCTGAGTTCCTCCTGCAAGACTCTCCTGAATCTGTTTTATTTTTATTTTTTATTTTTTTAAAAGAGCTATATATATATATATATTTTTTTTTTAAAAAAAGATTTATTTATTTATTTAATTTCCCCCCCTCCCCTGGTTGTCTGTTCTTGGTGTCTATTTGCTGCGTCTTGTTGCTTTGTCCGCTTCTGTTGTCGTCAGCGGCACGGGAAGTGTGGGCGGCGCCATTCCTGAGCAGGCTGCTCTTTCTTTTCACGCTGGGCGGCTTTCCTCACGGGCGCACTCCTTGCGCGTGGGGCTCCCCCACGCGGGGGACACCCTTGCGTGGCACGGCACTCCTTGCGCGCATCAGCACTGCGCATGGCCAGCTCCACACGGGTCAAGGAGGCCCGGGGTTTGAACCGCGGACCTCCCATATGGTAGACGGACGCCCTAACCACTGGGCCAAAGTCCATTTCCCCTGAATCTGTTTTATAAGGGCCCTTGTGATTCCATTGCGCCCACCTGGATAATTCAGGGGTGTCTCCCAATCTCAAAATCCCTAATATAAATATTTACAGTTGTGGGGTTTAGGGCATGGGCATTTTTGGTGGCCATTATTCTGAGTAACAAAGAGATTATTTAAATTTTTTTCTTTTAAGTGCTTAGAGGATGCCAGAGCCCCTGCTATGTGTTGGGCATAAAAATGAAATAAGGTAAAATATGATATTATAATAATCATAGTCATTGATATTTATTATTGTATGCCACGTATTGTGCTGGGCACTTTAAGCGAACTCTTTTGCTCATGTCTCACCATGACACTAAGGCAAAGGTGTTGTTCCCATTTTAAGGATAAGAAAACTGAAGCTCAGAGAGTTAAAATACTTTTTACAAAGGCCATTTAGCTAATGACATGAGCCCAGGCCTGTCTGACTTTAAGCTTATGTAATTAATTACTGCACTTCACACTGCCCTTTAGAGATGGGTGGATGTTCCTCTGGCTCTCTTCCTACCAGTGCATGTAAATAAAGGTTGAGCAACTTCAGTACAGCAGACCACACAAGTGGTTGTAATTCAGGGCCAGTGGGCCGAGTTCTCTAGGGAGGCAAATGCTCCATCTCTCCCATTCCTGCCGTGGTCCAAAGCTGCAAGTTCATGGCCTTGCCCGTTGCCTTGTCTTCAAGAGAATCTAACAGCCTGTGCTAATCCTTCCACTGAACTGGCCTCTTCCCAAGATCATTTCTCATCTGATAGGATCCTACTCCATCCCAAGGAAGTGTATGAACAAAAGAGGAAGAGCCCAGTGAAATTCCTGTTTCCTGAGTAGTCGTAAAACTACCTGGTGAATTTTAAGAGGTGGATCTGAAGGGCAAGGAAGCATTTGAATACTCAAGGCCACATGATTCTTGATCATTGCCAGAATTTCTTTCCTTCTGTGGAAATGGAAGTTTTCCATGTAGGGCAAAGAAGGAGTGATGGGTATAGAATGACCAGCATAAGCTTGCCTGGGGCATGTCAGAAGCTAATCGGACAAGGAGAGGAGGGGCAAGGTTACAGAGAGGGTCTACCCAGAGTGCCGTGAGTTGAGGGAGTGAAAGCATAAAGGGCTGATGCCTTACCTGCTTGGAGCCATGCCAGGGCCACATGTGAATGTTTCCCTTTCTGCTGGTCCTGGCATCCTGTTTAGGAGTAGGAGTTGGACTTCTACATTTTTGGTTTCCCCGGGAAAGATTCTTCCTCTCAACCCTTTTATTTATACTTCTCATCTGAAGAGACATTTCATTGTAGATGGGTTCACAGATTGGCTAATAGGAAAATGCTTGTTAAATTATGAAAGATATGGTAAGGGTGTCCACACATCCTGGACTTGTTAGGACAATCTTGGTTTTATGTAATTATTAAAATAATTATTAATTTGATAAATGATCAAATGACTACTATATGTGATTTAATTTTTGGGTATTTGTAAGACTTTACATCTAAAAAATCCACAAATTGGAAAAATTCAGTGGCATACCATATCTTTCTTCCTCCCTTCCCCTTTGCTCTCTTTTTGTCTCTACCTACTGAGGCCTAGATATTGGGCTTGGAATTTGGGATATGAAGATGAATAATTGGTAGCTCCTGGCTACGAGGGATTTATTGCAGGTAAAGGAACTCATTTGTTTTCTTTGACCAATATTTATCAGGCACGGAAGCAGGAGATACTAATCTAGGTGCTTGTAGGCAGCAATGAATAGGATAGACCACACATTATACTCTAGTTAGGAGGAAGTTTATATTCTAACAGTGGGAGAATCAAACATGCAATAAGTTCATAATGTAATTCTCAGCTAAGGATAAGTTGCTGTGAAGAAAAAAATGAAGCCAGACAATACAATAAAGAGTTAGTGGAAAGGGGAATAGTCTTTTTTTCAATGGGGTGGTCAAAAGGATGGCCTCCCCCAAAAGGTGACATTGGCACAGAGCCCTGAGTATGGAGAAGGAGCTGCTTTGCAAGGGTCTGCCAGGAAGGATCCAGGCAGAGGGAACAGTAAGTAACGGCCCCGAGATGAGGGCTAACTTGGAAAAAACTGAAGTCAGTGCAGCCAGAGGGTATTGAGGGAGACAGAGGAAGACAAGTTGGAGAGGAAAGCAATGGCTAGAATGTAGAGAACTAAGGTGAGGCATTTGGGTCTTCTTTGGAGCATGATGGGAATCCCCTGGAGGGTTTTAAACAAGGGAGTGTTGAGATTGAGTCTACATTTTAGAAAGAAGTCGCCTTGGCTGCTGTGTGGAGAATGGGCGGGTGCAGGGGCAAGATGGGGGAGAGGATGGCTTGTTAGGATTATGTTGTTCAGAAATGGCAATGTCTTGAATTGGAGTGGTGGTGGTAGGGCTCAGGGAAGTGGTGGCAATCTGAATACATGTGGTTGGCTGGATTGATTGATAGTCATGTGGCCAAGGCAAAGAGTGGAATCATGGACAACTCCGGACTCTTTGTTCTGATCTACTGGGTGGGCGACCATGCCATGAACTCAAATGGGCATGTCTGGGAACAGAAAGATTTGGGGTGAGTATGAGTGAAAATGTCATGATGCTTTAAATAATGTTAAATTTGTTCCATTCATTGGACATCTAAATGTAGATACTGAGTAGACTGTGAACAATGAATGAAACAAAATGATAGAGGTGGTCATTTTGCTTTAGGAAGGGCATAACTTTTGAGAAGGTGTGGTGGTCTAATTTATTAATGTGAATGTTGGGGGAGAAAGGATACACTATCTTTGGTTTCTTGCCAAGCATTATGCTAGCTGCTTCACATATGCTATTCTTCATGCAGCATAAAGCTTGAGAAGCATCCCTTGTGTACTGCATAGGACTACCTGCTCTGGAGCCAGACTGCTAGGTTCAAATCCCTATTTGCCCTCTTAGTAGTGTGTGGTCACCCCTCGGGTTGAAGTGTGGTTTGCTGGCCTGGCAGGGGAACGGCCGCGGTAGGCCCAATTCCAAGCCGCTGCCCCCATAATAGGGTGGCTGGTCGGACTCACCGCCACCCCTGAAGGAAGCTCGGCATGGGCGCAGAGTGCCCTCAGGTCTCCCCTTCTCGGCAGCCATGCTTCCGTGGCTGCCCCTCCTCCTGGATAGCGCCACACGATACCTTCTTTCTCCCTGCGCAGGCGCAGGCGGAAAATTCCCGTCTGCCCTTTTCCCCTCCCCCGACAGCAGCAACAGCCAGGCGTGGGCGGGAAACTCAAGTCTGCCCTCCACCCCAGCAACAGCAGCCACCAATCCCTAAACCCTGCCCCTTCCCCCAGCAACAGCGACAGCCAATCCCTAACCACCACCCCTCCCCCATCCAGTACCGCCCACTGACCTTTCGCCGGCAACCAATCAGAACAGGTCGTGGCTTCGACCAATCAGCCTTCCCCAGCCCCTATAAAACTGTTGCCTCTCCCTCAATAAAGTGGACTTGTGTGTTTACCTCGTCTCTGCGGTAGTTCTTCTGCCGTGCGCCCTCCAGTCCTGAGAGCCCCCGACAAGGGCCTGGCCTCCCTTGTCCCCAGTTCGTCGCCGGCTTCTCCGGGCGACCCCTTCGTCGCCGGCTTCGCCGGGCGACCCCGTCAGCCGAACCGCGCAACCCCTGTGAGACCGACCCCTCGTCTGCTGCCGGACCGACCGCTCGTCCCAAGTGGGACCGACCCCTCGTCCTAAGCTGGACCGACCCCTCGTCCGCAGCCAGACCCCACCTCTACCAACCGAGCAAACCGTCACAGTAGTGTTGTGTCCTTAGGCAACTTAATTTAACCCCTCTGTGCTTTGTTTGCTCATCTGTAAAGTGGGATAATAATAGTTTCTGCTTTGTAGAGTTATTTTGACATTTTAATGACTTAATATCTTTAAAATATTTGGAATAGTGCCTGGAACATAATAAGCACTCAAATATGATAGCAATTTTATGAAACTATTTAATCTGCTCTGTTTGGTGCACCTTAATGAGTAAGGTGTGTTATAAGAAGACTATTAATTTAGAATTTTGTTTAAATGTATTTATTCATCAGTATGTAGAATGCTTGGGTTCTGTTCAATTTTATGAGCAATTCTTGTATTATAATATAGATTGAAACCTATTTCTATCCCTATTGGTACATAACAAACCACTCTAACTAACTGGTATAAAACAAGCTTCTTATTTTGCTAACGGGTTCTGTGATTCAGGAATTCAGCCACAACCCAGTGGGGATGGCTTGCCTCTGCTCCATGATATTTGGTCCTCAGGTGAGAAGGTTTGAAGGCTAGGGGTAGCGACAGTGGGGGCCTGGAATCAGCTGGAGGCCCCTTCACTCACATGACTGGCAGTCGATGCTGACCTCCAGCTGGGATCTCATCTTGGCTGTTGGCTGGAACGCTTACCCTCCTTGGCTTCTCCTAGGGGTCTTTCCACATGGGCAAGTTTGGGCTTTTTCACTCATGGCAGCTGGGTTCTAAGGGTGAGTGTCCCAGGAGGACCAGGCAGAAGCTGTGTTGTCTTTTATGACTTAACCTTGGACGTCACATAGTCATAGGCCCACCCAGTTTCAACACGAGGGAGCATAGAGTCTACCTCTCAATGGAAGGTATGTATGGAGAGCATGTGGTATGGGAGATATTTTTATGGCCAGTTTTGGAAAAATACATTCCACTGTGAGGCTTCACCAGGAGCCATTGACAAGACTGGCTGAAAGGATCAATACACTTCTACATTTTGGACATGATCAATACACTTCTAAATTTTGGACAGGCTCTGAAAGCAGGGTCTTTATTGTTTATTAAAGTTCAACCCTCTTAATGTAGGTTGTGTTAGAATTCAAAGACTGACTACTTAGAACTGGTAAAATTTCTTTGATTAAGCAAATACTGATTTAACACTGACTCTCTCCAAGATACTGTGCTAATTGCTGTGGGGCATATCTAGGTACCACAAACAATAACAACAACAACAAAACCAAGACACTAATGGAGAAGACAAAAACAGTTGACTTTAAATAATCTCTAGAAAGGAAAAGGCTGCTGACTATCCCTAATGATAGTTAAAAATAAAACTAGTCAAAACAAGACACCACATGAGTTTAATGCAAACTTATTCAGCTGACATTGCATTCCTGGATGCAGTGGTGGGAGGACTGAAAGGTCTGAGCAGAGCAGGAAGCTATATAACTTCTGTTCGGAAAAGGCTGTTCGGGTTGCTGTGTGGAGAATAGATGGTAGGGAGGTAAGAGAGGAAGTGGGGAGACCAGTTAGGAGGCTGTGGCCTGTGAGAGGACTCGTAGCCTGGACCTAAGGAAAGGATAGGCAGATAAAGGCAGTGGGCTGTAGACATGGTAGAACTTGGAGATGGACTATATGGGGTGGATTAGGAGGAAGAGGGTGAGGGAAGAGGGAGGCCAGAAAAGTAAGGCTGCCTCTCAGGACATTTCAGGCTTTGCTGTAGAGATGTGGGAGTCATCAGCAAGTGGGTAGCATTTAAAACCATGGAAGAGGTCACCAGGGAGAGGATGGAGAGACCAGAGGGCCCAGGAGGGGTCTCACAGAAGTCTAATATTTAGGGAGAAGAAGAGCAATCTGCAGAGTAGATCAAAAAGTCACAATCGGAGAGGGTGGAGGAAAATCTTGAGAGTGTGGTGTCATAGAAGCCAAAGGCGGGGAGCATTTTAAGGAAGAGCTAGGTCTTGGTTGTGGAATGCTGCTGAAGGGAAAAGTAATATATAGCCCGATGTTGTCCCCTGGATTTGGCGGTGTGGAGGTCCTGAGACAAGCAGTTTTGGTGAGGCAGTTGCAGAGGTGGAAGCCCGGTTGATTTACACAATTTTAGAATAGGTATTGCCTAGTTTAGTACTTAAATACATATTTGGCTGGTTGTTTTGGGTGGTTGTGTTCTTCCTGACCCCAAACTTAGGTTTGCCAGATAGAATACAGGATGCCCAGTTGAATTTGAATTCCAGAAAGCAACTAATACTTTTTAAATATAAGTACATTACAAATATTGTATTGCATTCTTGTTGACTAGTTTGGGCACCACTTCCCTAACCAGACTGCCATGTAGAAGCTACCATATGCTCTGCTTCTGGGTTTAGACAGCAGGGCGAATAAGGAAAATCAACCCTGGGGGATGTCAATTCTGGTGATAGTTTATGCTTCTATTAAATTCCCTTAGAGCATTTGACAGTACTGTCCACATAGTAGACCCTCATCAAATGCTGGTTTGCTAGAAACTGTATTATATACTTTTAGGGGAATTAGTGATGTGATATCTCAAATAGGAAGAAACTCCTGCAGTACTGTGGGACAACTAGAATGCCACAGAATGGGCCTTGCGTGGAAGTTTTCAATGAATTAAATGATGTAAAGCTTTGGCTGTGGTTTGAAGAACCAAGTTCTTACTCCACAATGCACCTGCTCTTTAGCCCCGGTGGTTGTGGTGCAAATGGAATTTCTGAGTCCTGCTTCGCTCAGTCATAGTAGCTTAAGTGCAACTGGTTTTTAAGAGAGCATTAAAAATCTTTAAATGGCAGGGAACTCTTGGGAAATGCCTACAAGTTCCAAGAGAGCCGAGCTGAGTCATTTGCTATTTTATTTAGTCATACCAATTTCTCCTTTCTGAGAGGTGGAGGAGGTATAACCACAAGACTGTATTTCAAATGACCCCTTCAGAGACAATTTCAAAGCAATTAAGCAGGGGTTGAATACAAATTGTGTGATGAATTACACATCAGCTAGGATTTTCTATGAAGATTCTGTTCCTTGGCTAAGAACCGACTCAGATCAGATTTAACGAGCTACGTAAAATGGTTTTCCCTCCTGTGTGTGTGTGTATGTTTTTTCTCCTAAGCTTTGCTGTTAACGAGGATCTTGCATCAATAGTTACATTTGTTTACATGGCAAGCTGAATGCCGTACTTTCATTCTACACTCATTTATTGAGCCCTACTGTGGGCTAGGATTCAATATCTAATTTGTCTTTTGGCTGTACATTTTCAATGTCCGATGGTTCTCATAAGTGCAGAGTTCCTTAAAAGGAAATATATTTACAGTGACTACTAAATTGCAACATAAAGATTTTGTCTGCTGTCTTAATTTTCCGGGGCTGCTCTGACAAATATCATATAATGGGTTGGCATGTCAATAGGATACATAGATCACACACAATGTTACAATAAAAAATATAAGAGGTTCCCATATACCCCACTCCCAACACCCACCACTGAATAAGATATGGATGAGAGTGGATTTACTGATATTCTACTATAAAATTATTTTGACTCAAGCAGTGGAAGAAATTATATCATTGATGTGGAGATAGTGGCCACGGGAGCTGCTGAAGGCAGGGAGAGGGAAAAAGAGGTGTGATATTGGGGCATTTTCGGGACTTGGAGTTAGCCACAATAGGAATTTATTGCTCTTGGTTTGGGAGTCCAAAATCTAGGCCCTGGCAAGGCTATGCTTTCTCCCCCAAGCCTGTAGCATTCTGGTGCAGGCTTGCTGCTTGCCTTGGGGTTCCTTGGCTTTCATCTCCACCTCCCATCACCTAGTGATGTCCCTCTTTACTTCCTGCATTTCTCTGACATGGGTTTTTAAAATAAGGCTTCCAGTAATATGGGCCAAGGCCTACCCTGATTCACTTTGGCCTCATCTAAATAGGCTCTTAGAAGATTCCATTCACAAATGAGTCTATTCCCTAACTGGTAAGACATCTGCAAAGGGTCCTGTTTAGGTAAGAAAATGCCTGTTGTTGGGTACATGATTTGGTCTACCACAGCTGGGTAGCAGATTTGGGTCTGAGGATCTGTGACAGAGTGGCAGTGGGAACGAGAGATTTAACTCTTGAAAATAAGGCTGAAGCAAACTTCTCACCCACTAACTTGAGGACCTGCTTCTTGGGGAGCAGTTTAAGGACCAGCCTAACAGCTTGGCAGACTTTTCACGTGATCTGGATCAGCATGTGTTTGTCTCTGAGATTTTTGAAGCCTTCTCTAGACCCATGAGTGCTGCGCCTTTTCTGAATGACATGAATGTGAAGATACACCCCAGCCCTCACTTTATCCATTCTTTCACCACGGTTGGCCCCTGGACAGGAGAGATTCTGCTTGGTCACCTTTGTGTTCTGTTGGGCCTGAAGCACAATAGGTGCTCAGAAAACATTTTCTGAATTCATTCCGTAAACATCAATTGAGCTCTTATTGTGTGCTGTGCCCTGGGAATGGGACTATGGGAGATTTAGAGATGGAAGAGTTGATGTTCAAGGGGCATCTAGAGAAACTTACCCATTAGCAGGAGGAATTACTAGTGAGCAAGGCTGTAGATTTTTGGGGTGGTGGGGGGGGGTGCTCATCTAGCCAGCAAGTCTAGCCTGCCTTCAGCACCTCCCTAGTGTGGAAAAGTCCTCAGGAGGCTGCTCAGCCCTAGGACTTCCTGCCAGGGCTGTACCTTGCCTTCCTCAGACTGTATTTTATCTCCCAAATCTAGCTGGGGCTGGGAACACCTGGTGTGTTTTATTGAAGGAAATCCCCTCCCCCAGTCTGTAAATCTGCTGATTTCTTGAAGACTTCACTAATCAGAACTATTAATACTCATTCACAACACTTCTCAGTCTTCAAATGACGATCTGTTCATTTTCTACACCACGGACTCCCTAGCATCACGAGGCCTATGTGGGTATTCTTTTCCTTTCTGGGTTCTCTTCCTCTGACCCGCCATGCTCACTCCCAGCCACCAAGAGCTGCATTTGCAGTAAATCATAGAAATGTTGCTGGTGTCAGCAGCACTAGTACTGCCTTAGAGGAGCAACTTTAGAGGAAATTATCCAGAAGGAGATGCTGAAAAGCCAACCATTTTGTAGGGTACTTCGTAGAAACCTCTTTTCCCCTTTTCATGGATCTCATTCATTTTTGTGACTTAATAGGCCCAGTGAAGGAAGAAGTATGTACATTTTCCCCATCTCAGTCTTCCCTAGCAGGATTTGGGGACATGCAATGAACTAGGAGCACTGAGCAGCTACGTTGGCAAACGAAGGAGGCTGAGACTGCTTGCAAAGCAGAATGTCGAACCTCTATCTCAGTGACCTCTGGGGAAAGGGCAAAAGTGAGGGTACAATTCATTCCACATCAAAAGTTTGTTCCTAAACATAGACGAATATAAATCAAAGCCCATTTTACATGCACGCAGAGCTTGCTGTTTAAAACCTTTCTGCAGAATATCCTTTTGTAAAGTAAATACCTATCTTGCAGAGCTGGATTTCCATATCTGCTTGCAGGCTTGTGGATAGGGAGACCCACCTTAATGTCCTCATGACATTTGTCCTCTCTCCTTAACCAGGGAAATGTGGAGGGGTTGCCGTATGGCATCGGGGCCAGGCGAGGCAGGAAATGATAAGCTGAGAGTAGCAGCAATCCCCATCTGCCCAATTTATCCAGCACTGTTTAGCAGCCTGGACGTGGACCCTGGGGTGAGACATGGAATAATAGAGAGGGGATTGTTTCCAGGGAGTTCCAAGGACATAAGGAAAGGGAGCTGAGTGTGTCAGCTGGAGAGTGACATGTTGGGCGTGGATTCTAAGCTGGATGTGGAAGGAAGAGAGAAAACACAGGGGAGGGCATGGGAGTGGGGGAAAAAATAGAGACAGGATGGGATGTGGGAGTAATTAAGGGAGAGAGCTGGGAGGATAGGAAGTTCAAGACAGAAAGGGGGGCGTCTGTATTTGTGAGACAGGGCCACTTCTCGTGGTGACTGGGTTCAGGCTGTGGCCATGGAGGAGGCGGTTGTCATGGATACATTGGTGCTGTGGAAGTTCCAACCCCAGATCTGTTTTCCTGGCCTGTGTGCCCATCTTCAGTGTTGCCCTGCTATACTGTGTTTCTGCACATAACATTACAATTTAGCAGCTTAAAACAACCATTTTATTTGCCCACGATTGTGTGGGTGAAAAATTCAGAAAGGGCTCAGCTGGACACTTCTTGCTTGGGGTCTCTGATGCAGCGGCAGTCACGTTTCGTCAGGTTTGCCATCAACTGAAGGCTCAACTGGGCTGGATGTCCAACATGGCGCCCCTGCATGGATGGCGGCTGGTGGTGTTGGCTGGGAGCTCAGCTGGGCTGTCGACTAGAGCACCGGCATGTGGCCATGCCCTCCTGGCAGATGGAATCCCCAGGAGAACCAGGTGGAAGCTGCATGGCCTTTTTTGACCTAGCCTCAGAAGTCACATTGCATCACTTCTGCTGCATCTCTTTTGTCCCCATTGAGCACTAAGGTCACCATGGTTTCAAGAGGAGGGGACATAGACTTAAGCTCTTGATGGAAAGAGTGTCAAAGAATTTGTAGATGTTTTAAAAACCATCACATGCCCTGTCTTGGGTAGGGATGGAGCCATAGACACCCTTGTGTCTATGGCCAAATGATAGGAACTTGGGGAAAGCTTGCAGGATGAATTTTACACCAACTATCAGTTTCTCCTCTTACAGCTGTGTTGCTTCCATCGCTGCCGTCGGTGACAATTTTAGGGGTGTGTTTACTCAAATGTAGGTGATTCTAGAGAGGCTAAAAATTAGGCAAGTGTAAAAAAGCAACATAGGATTTAGAGTGTGCTCACTAACTTCCTATAATATATTACTCTTTCCAGTCCTTAGTTCATAAATAAAGCCCAACCAAACCCAAAATTTTCTAAGCAGCTCTTCTGTGCTGAGCACTGTGCTAGGAGTTGGGGAAATGTCAGTGAACACAATCCACATAGACTGTCCTCACAGGAGTTGCAGAGTGATGGAGAAACGAGGGAATGGTGATTTTGACGTGGATGAGATTTGCCTTGATAGGGGATGCCCGGGATGTTGTTGAACCTAGCACCCGGAGGAGCAACTGACCAAGACATGGAGGCGGTCAGGGCAAGATTCCTAGAGGGAGTGCCTTTTACATCATGAACCAAAGGCTGAGGAGGAATCAACCAGGGTGGAGGTGGGAAAGGGCCTCAGGTAGCAAGCAGCATGGCCAAGGCAGGGACAGAAGGGGGTTGCTTGGGGCTGGTGGACAGTGGCTGGAGAGCAAGGGGATGGGCAGAACTGGAGAAGTAAGATGGACCCAGAGCACACGGGGCACAGGGGACCATGTTAAGGGACCTGGGAGTCACTGAAGGGTTTTAAACCAGCAACAGGATTGCAGCTCTACAAGGATCTCCTGGCTGCTATGGGGACTGGTTGAACAGAAACCTATGCATGGAGCCCATGAGGAGAGGTAACTACTTTTGACGAGAAAGTGGGGACAGGAAAACTCTATCTCAAGGGAATGGGCCCCTGACAGTAGGATTTAAAACACTTAGCCCCAGGGTGAAGGCGATATTTTGAGAAATGCAATTGTCTATATTATTTTTAATTCCAAAGAGAGGGCTCTTAAAACATGCACTGGTTAATTTAAATTGTGAAGGGAAAAATTCAGGCAGAAGGCAGAAGACGCTACTGAGGAACAGCTTTTGGAACGAGACAACAGAAGCCCAGCTGTGGTCGTGTACCTTTAGGGCCTTGACTGTGGAGGGAGGACATGAGAGTCCATCTCTCCAACATGGCATCCTCTGGGGTCCTTTGGCAGAACCACGAGGTAGGCAGCTCCAAACCCCGAAAGATGCGCCACCCCGTTGGACAAGGAACGTCTCTGGTCCAGGGCCCTTGGTGCCCTGAGTGGGTGGGTGAAGGCTCATTTCAATGTGGCCACCTGGTACCAACAACAGACCTGTAAGGCCCAGCAGCTCTGGACAGGGGTTTTGTGGAAGAGGGGTTTCTGGGCAGCCAGAAAGAGAAAATGGTGAGAGTAATAAAATGATATTATGTGACAGTAATTGACTTATCAAACACGTGCTGAGACTTCCTGTGGGTCAGGCCTGGTGAGTGATGCTCGAGACACAGCCCTGAATAACCCTCACCATTTCTGCCTTGCAGGAAGCCACGTCCTGCTTCTCCCCCATTCTCTAGTTCTTTCTCATTCTCCTTTGTGCGTTGCCCTGCTTTGCTGTCCCTTAAATGTTTTTGCTCCCTTGAGTACCACTCTTTTCATTCTGCATCTCCCTCAGGATGATTTCATCCAGTCCTGTGGCTTCAACATTACTTATCTACTCATCACTCTCAAACCAGATTTCCAGCTAGATTTTCCCCCTGTGCTCCAGGCCCTTGGGACTACTGTCTGCTGGCCATCTCTATCGGGCTGTGATACAGGCACTGTCAGCCTACCCATGTAACACTGGGCTATCCTTCTAAGCTTCTGGCATTTTCTATCTTGGAGAAAAGTACCCTTCTCTTCCAAGCTGGATAACTGGGAATCATCCCACACCCCTTTCTCTCCACACTTCTTACCTTCTATCAATCACTGAGACCTGCACCTTTTACTTCTTTAACAACCCTTGTCTCTGATCCCTGCTATACATCCCTTCTGAGACTTTATAAGTTAAAGGCTCCTCATCTATTCCAGTCAACTCCTACCCATGCTTCTTGTGGGTGGTCTCTCACTTCCCCAGTCTATCTTTCACATCACTGCCAGAGTCAACTTACTAAACCCAAATCTGATTCTACCTTTCTCTCTGTGTTAGCCTTGATGGCTTCCTAAACTCATTTATATGTCTTTTAAGATCCACCATGCCCTCCCCTGCCTGTCTCTCCGGCTTTATTTTGGTGTAGCCCTCTTCATACCCTATAGTTCTGACACACAGGCTAGGTGTAACTTCCTGAACACCCCAGGCTGAGTCATGGCTGAGTGTCTTCGTAGCGGTTGCCAGCTCTTGCTGGTCTGCCTCCTGCTCTACTTCTCCCCACCCTCTGGTGGATGCCTAATCCTCTTTCTACACCTTTCTCAGTGGGCACCTCTTACTTGAAGTCTTTTCTGTTCTCCTGCTTGTAGACTTGAATACTCCCTCTCTGTGCCTCTCTGTACCTCATACATAGATCTAGCATAGCATCTGTGTACTTAGCTGTGTTCACTTACATAGTTTACATACTTTTCTCCACCTCCTAATAATTTGGGTTGCTTACATTGATTGAGTACTTGTTTTGGTCCTGGCACTGGGCAACACACCCTACATTATTGCATCGAATCTCCTCAGCAATGCTGCTACTTCTTTACCTTTCCAGGTGGGAGGGAAGGAAGCTCAGAGAGAGAAGACTCTCTTTTTAAGAGCCTTCCAGAATGTTTCCTGGAGATGGTGGAGCTGTAATGGAACTTGAACCTGTGACTGTGGCATAGGACTGGAACTTTGAAGTCCATTACTTTCTGCAAACCTAAGAGTCTCATTCTTTGGCTCTGTCTACTGACTTGGTGCAAGGATTTTTGTTTATAAAACAAGAAGAGATTTTTTTAATTGACTTTGTAATAATATTACATTAAAAATATATATATATGAGGTCCCATTGAACCCTACCACCCCCACCCCACCTCTCCCCCCCCCAGCAACACTCCTTCCTGTCATCATGACACATCCATTGCATTTGGCAAGTACATCTTTGGGCACCTCTGCACCTCATGGTCAATGGTCCACATCATGGCCCATACTCTCCCCCATTCCATCCAGTGGGCCCTGTGAGGATTTACAATGTCCAGTGATTGCCCCTGAAGCACCATCCAGGGCAGTTCCATGTCCCAAAGACGCCTCCACCTCTCATCTCTTCCTGCCTTTCTCCATACCCATCAGCCATCATGTCCACTTTTCTCAATCCAATGCCACCTTTTCTATGTGGACATTGGATTGGTTGTGTCCATTGCACCTCTATGTCAAGAGGAGGCTCAGATTCCACATGGATGCTGGATGCAAGAAGAGATTTAAGGATGATGTGGAGATACCATTTGTTGACTTGCCCTGAGAGGAAACTCGCCGGTTCTTTGAGCCCTAAATGAACCCTGGGTCCCATGGTACTTTTCCAGGATCTGGAGTATATTAATGGGGTGGGGCAAGAAAAACCCTTTAGCCTTTGGGTTCCTCAAATCCAAGTTTATGTTCTTTGGTTCCCATCAGAGGAACCCTGGGAGGCAGCTGGAAAGAAATTCTGCCTGCTTGGCACTAGAGGTGTGGCTCACCAAGGATGATTCATGCCATTCAATAGATTTTTGACCTAACAAGTATTTGTACCCATGAGTAAAAGAGAACCTTTAGTTGTTTGTGGAGAAAACAAGAGCCCAGGACTGAGCACTTGAAATGCAGCAAAGTGAATTATTACCATCTCTTTTATTGCTCTCAAGCAATTGAACAAACCATGCAGAGCCTTCCTTGAGCTGTTTGCTTTCCGAGAAACTTCACCCCTTGACTCTGGAAGCACATCTGTGGGAAAAAACAAAACAAACACGATGGTACTAGGGCTGCTCATATCTGCTAGATAACTGTGCAGTTGAGGTTTTTGGGGGGCAGACGTGTGAGTGGAGACTCACATAATAGCCAGCCCCAAGGCAAATTTATGGAGGAATGAATGAATGAATTCAGGAAAGGAGCGAATTATAATTGGGGGCCTCTCAGCTGTGGGCACTGTTCTAAGTTCCATGTTGTAGTTATACAAAAAGACAGAGCACAGTGGAAGGGCATCTAATCAGACTTGGGATTGGCATGGTATAATTTCCAAAAATCCCGTAATTTGCAATTTCTTCCAGCAGCGTCTAACACCAACTGCAAAGAATGTAGGAACTCAACTCAATTTAATTCAATTCAATTCTAAGTACTCGGAGTTAGGCCAGACCCCATGGATTAAGGGCCATCCTCTACATGATAGTCCTTTAGGTCACCCAACTTCTGACCAATGGGCTACAAATTCAGGGGTTCCTACTACCCTTTTGGTTTGATAATCACTAGGACGACTTCACAGAACTCCCTGAAAGTGCTATACTTAAAATTTTAGCTTTATTGTAGTAAAAGGATGCAAATAAGAAGCCAAAAGAAGAGACACATAGGGCAGGATCTGTGAGGGTCTCAGAAGCAAGCTTCGGTGTCCTTCCCATGTGAAGTCAGAAAGTCACACCCTGCCGGCATGTCATTATCAACCAGGGAAGCTCACTGTGTCCCGTGTTTATATGGGGTTTCGTTTGGTAGGCATGCTTGGTGGAATCCACATCCAAGTGGTTGAACTCAATCTCCAGTTCCCTTCTGTCTCAGAGGTCGGGGAGGGTGGGCTCAAAGCCCCACCCCCCTAATCACATGGTAGGTCTTTCTGTTGTGACCAGTCCCCCACCTTAAGACCCTGATTGTATGGCTGGCCCCTCCCTGTCATCTCCTTAACATATAAACTGTCAGGTGTGGTCTCGAGCACACCAGGAAGAACAAGTAGGTGTCTATCACGGGAAGTTACAAAGAAGACCAGCCAAACTTTTCATTATACTATAGGCAAGCAGGGAGGACTTCATAGAGGTGGTGATGTAGGAGATAAGTTTTGACATATGAAGATGAGTTAGATAAAGAGCAGGGAGGAGAGAGCAATCCAGGAAGTGAGACCCATTCCTCTGAGGAGGCCCAGAGAGAGGCATCTGCAGCTGGCCTAGCACATGTTGGCCTGGGTTCGGCTGGGGCAAAGGTTGTTTTGGAGGGTGTGGCAGCAGGTGGGGTTGGGGAGACAGGCAGGCACTGGGTTCTGGAAGGGAGAGTCTTGGTGCAAGCCATGGAGCCTGAACTGACGTGGTCAGATTCACGCCTCAGAGTGCTCCCCTGATTGGGAGGTGGATGAATGGTTTCACGGGGCAGGACCTGAGGCCATCATGGAGATTCAGGTGAGAGCTGATGAGGGTCTGGACTAGAAGGCCCCGGGGAGCAGAGAAGACAGCGGCACATTCTTAGCTCTTTCTTCGCCTCGTTTCCTCTTTCTTGCTCTTTGCCACTAGGGTCCCTGTCATTTCATGTGACCTTGGTCTCCTCCATCGGGAAGGAAAGTCTGACATCTTAAAGCAGCTTGAAGGAGGAAGCAAGGTCTAGCACCAGGGGAGAACCTCTCCTGGGTGGCCTTCCAGGCAGCTGGCATGCTCATTTGGTGCCTCTGGGCTGAGCGTCACCCCCATTTGCTCTGGCAAGATGGGAAACAGGAAAACTGAGGTTTGCCCGCTGGAGCACCTGGGGTCAGAGGGAGCACTCACACCCTCTCCGTTCATCTCAGAGGCAGGTAATGGCTGACAGTGGGTAACGTCTCTGCTGCGACAACCACGGGCAGATGGGGAGGGGGCACCTGCGGGGGAGGAATCTGCCTGCTCGTCTGCCATCTTTCCACCCTCTGCCTGCTGACCTGCCTGGATCTGATTATGTCCACTGAAGACTTTCCAAGCTGAGCTTTACCCTGGGGCTCTTTGCAAGTTCTGAGCTACCCGTGCAGGTGGCCCTGGAGCCAGTCCAGACCAGGAGGTGGGAAGAGGATGTCCTCTGCCTCCGCCAGTGTACAGTCGCAGTTGTACTTTGCCTGGGTCAATAGGCAGTCATGTTGCTGTGTGACAGTGGCACCTTGAGGTGGCTTTATTTCACGTTTCCAGGAGACCCTGGGTCCCTTGGATGACATTTGTTTCCATGGTGGTGTGGCGGAGAGAAAGTGCTTGGGATTAGGTGTCTGAGATGTGCTCAAGGGTGGATAGGCTAGTGGTCATTTAAATAGGCCTTGGTTTCCTCATCTGGCCCCCATGGAAGATTGTAGTGAAGGTAAAATAGGTTCATGCAATGCAAAGTTCATCGTCAGCTGTCCCACTAACTCTGAAGGCAGAGAAGTGTCTTCTTCATTTATGTATCCCCAGTTCGTGCAGTGCCCAGGAAACACAAATGTTTGTTGATTGAATGAATGAATGAGTGAGTGAATGATGAGGTACAATCTGTGGGGCACGGGAAAGCCTGAATAATATAAAATTATTAATAATTTGTTCAACCAAGAAAAAGATTTCTATCTGTGTCTTCCCCCCTCCCCTTTCCCCTCTAAGAATGAAATGTGAGGGAAACATTTTAAAATGAAAATTAACTGAAGGGGTATTTTCTTCCAACATTTCTTTTGTCCTCAATGCTTGGCAGTACTTTTGATGCCAAACACTTTTCTGTTGGAGTTATAAAGCATGATAGGCCATTACTTTGTATGATCCAGCCATTGTTAATACATTATATGGGGAAAACCTCCTTTGTTGCTTGGAAACTTAAGTAGCCAATATTATAGCCTGGAAAATATTTTTATGCTAATCTGGGACAAATGTCTTTCTTATCTTTGGAAAAAAAAGGCCTTTTTCAATCTGGATCTGTTTTGTTTCCCATTTTCCTATTCCTGTGCTCCAGAGAATGACTGACTTTGGAGTCAGATACTACTGATTTGAATCCTGGCTTGATCACTTTCTGGCCGCTTGGCCTTAGTTTAGTCACTTGACCCCTCTGGGTCTCAGTTTCCTTATCTGTTCAGTGGGGATGTGTGGCTGTCATGAGCTCACCCCCTCACACCTCCCACTGTGGGAGCATGACTGATGGAGAGCCTCAGCTGCTGCCCTGAAGCCTGAGCTGGGCTTGCCCGAGGATGCACTCCCCACAGGTTGCTCCTGGACACTGACTGGGCACAGCAGGACACTAAGGCAGGCCTCCCCCTGGGAGATGTGGGGCTGCTGTCATGGCTGACCTTGGCTCAAGAACTTCCCAGTCTTGCCGACCCTTCCTTAGACTGCAAGTGCTCTAGGGCACTTACATCCATCTTTCCTTCCTTCTTGGGGTCACACTTATAATGTCTCGTGATTGTCTTAGCCTCCCGTTTCCTCTTCTCTAATGTGTGTCACCTAATAAAATCTATGCACATTTAAGCCCATCTTGGCATCTGCTGCTTGAAGGAGGTGGACTGACACAGGATGGCAATACCTGGTGGTGAGAACCAAAAGCAGTGATGTAAGAAAATGTTTATCAGAGCACTGGGCACAAACTAAATGCTCAAGAAATGGCGGGGGCTATCACCGCCACCATCACCACCCCTGTAACCACCACCGCTACCACCACTATCGCCATCTCATCACTACCACTGTCACTGCCACGACCAGCGCCACCACCACCACCACCACCATCGTTGGCCAATGTTGCTTCTTTTCTGGCTCCAGACACAGAGACCTCCAGTGACATAACCCAAGTCACAAGCAACTTTGTTTTAGAGTGAGAGGGAATGCAGTTTCTAAGAAGAAATGGATTAAGGAGAACATCCTTTGAAGACTTTTCCAACTTAAGGAAAAGCATAAACCAAATCCTTTTCCAGGCACCAGGATGGAAATGCATAGAAAGTGTGTAACGTTCTGAGGTCTCCGCCAGTGTCCCCGACCTCTACACGTACACTCCAGTCAGTAAACCAGGGCAGCTCAGGTGTTCTTTCCAAGATGCCTGTGGAGGCAAAAAACTTATTTGCAGTTATTATTCACATTTCGGATAAGCAACAGGGAAACTAAGTATAGTACAGAAGCTCTGGTTTTTGCTTTGTGTCTTTTGAAGCTCAGAGGTTGGTGGATTCTGTTCACACTCTGCTCCCTGGGTGGTTTCTTAGCATACGGGGACCAGGAACTCACCTGTCTCAAGCCCAAGGCTGCCCCTCCTCCGGGCTGCTTAAAGCTCTGAAGCCGTGCAGGATGCAGGTCAGTCGCAGCTCCAGCTGGCCTTCACGAGCTCAGGCACTCGTTTGTCTCCTGGTGAGGCTTCATCTTGACGTTTGTTAACCTGGCTTTGTGGTGTCTGCCTCCCAGGTAGGCTGGTAAACCCTAGAAGCTTGGGTGTGACAGTGACCAACTGATCCCCAACATAGCACGGCCCCTTGTGCCCATTTGATGCTGATACATGATTGTTATCGAGGGCAGTGGTGATTCTTCCAGGGGTTTTGTTTATAGCCTGAAAGAATTAGCAATGACAGCAGCAACAACAAAACAGAGAACATCTGTTTGCTCTAGGCTGGGTACTGTGTGATGAAATGGAGTTACAACGATTAAAAGGTAGGCTTTCTGATTTTAAGGAGCAAATTAGGCTAATCAGGACGACAGATGTACTTTGTGCACCAGGGAGAGGCCAGGCCAACTTCGCAGAAGAGACAGCTTTGCTGTGAGGTGAGGAGTTTGGGGGGCAAGCGTGGGGGTCGAGATGTGAGAAGAGTGCTGCTGGCCTTGAAGCTGTGCCTCAGGATGTGGCTGGAACAGCAAGTTTGTTCTCCATCTGACACCTCTCCTTCACCTTGCATGCGTGGATGAGCCAGCATTCCTTCCTTCCATCCTTCATTCATTCAACCGCTATTGAGTAGCCACCACTGGGTGCTGGGCACTGTCCAGGGCCCTGGGGGTCCACAGGTGAGGGGGTGAACACAGTACCTGCTGTCCTGGGGTGATCAGTCGAGAGAGAGAGCTGGACGAGGAGACCGGCTGCATCGACAACACACGGCAGCAAGTGTCCGGCAAGGAGCCAGGCTTCGTTTCCTTCTGGTTTAAAACAACACAGTTTACCATCTGAATCCTGGGGATCAGAAGTCCAAAGTCAGTCTCACTGGGCTGAACTCAAGATATTGGCAACGCTGGTTCTTTCTGGAGGTTCCAGGCGAGGGGCTGCGCTGCCTCTCCCAGCTGCTAGAGGCTGCCTGCACTCCTTGGGTTGTGGCTGCAGCATGCGACCTCTGTCCTTGTTACACCTCCTTCTCTCTCTGGCCTTCCGACTCCCTCTTCTAAGGACCCTTGTGATTACATTGGACCCACCCGGAAAAGCCAGGATAATCTCCCTATCTCAAAATCTTTATGTAATCACACCTGCAAAATCCCTTTTGCCGTGTAAGGTCACATACTCACAGTTTCTGGGGATTAGGATGTGGATGTATTTGGGGGACATTATTTTGCTTCCCACAGCGGGGACAGAGGTGAAGGGGAGCAGGTGGTCCTAGAAGCAGTATTTCACCCACGTCAGTAGCTCGGTGAAAGTGGCAGCACGGAGGACACATTGCATTGGAGGCAGCTGGATTGGTCCAGGCAAGACATGACGGTGGCCTGAACGAGGCTGGTGGCCGAGGGGTTGGTGAGAGGCACGAGGGATGGGGTACACGGAGGAGGTAGAATGGTTGGGAAGTGCAGGCAATGCAGAAAGAAAGCGTCCTGGCCAGGGCTCACCCTGCCCCTCCCAACAAGGGCAGCTGGGAACCTGAATATAGACAGCCTCGTTAGAGAAGCGGTAGCCCAGGCTGCTGATTCGAGGTGATAAACCTTTCAACCAGAGATGCCAGAGAATTTTGTGTGCATGTCGGTCCGACTGAGATGTAAAATGCAAAGGTTGTATTTGGTAGACTAATACACAGCAAAAGGCTGCTGTTCAGCTTAGTTTTCAAAGAGGCTCCGGGAGGGAAGGCAGATATTTACAAAGCTACGCTCTTCTAAGCGGCCACCTGGATGCCAGGTGAGGTCAGGATCATCGGTGTTTTGAACAAGGACTGACATTTCGGCTCTTTTATTCACCCTCAGTTTCCCAAGCCAGAGATTTAGCAGTTGAGCTCCCACTGGAGTGGAATTATTTGTCCCACTTAGGTAATTAGGTTTGTCATCTCCTAATGCCTTATTTACACAACAGCCAGGCTGCACCATGACAGAATTAGAATAATAAAGGAAGAACAAATCCAAGAGAAATGGCTGTTCATTGCTGCACAAGACAGACTTCTCTAATGCATTACAGCCTTACATCCACAACAAAACTAGCCCCGACTTCCTGCCAGGTCAGAAAAGCCTCCAGCTTAACATATTTATTTCCAAGGTAATGAAATTGCCCTTACAGAGAAGAGGGACCTTTGAGAATTCAGTGCATCCTGAAAACCAGGGGAAATGTCTTTTCCGATGTCTTATTGGAAGAAAACAAAAGAAAAAATGGATTATAGATCCAGGGTGTTTACATCCAAAGGCATCACATTTTCTACCGAGAAATACATTTAGGATGTATTTTATTATTTTTAGTATTTCAGGAATCCAGATTAATTGGCATAAAACATCACTCACTGCTTCTTTCCCTCATTTTGACCCTCTTGCTCTTCTTCCCTTCTAGTCATCTTTTTTTAAAAAAAATATTTATTTTATTTATTTCTCTCCCTACTGTTGTCTGCTCTCTGTGTCCACTCGCTGTGTGTTCTTCTGTGTCTGTTTGCACTCTCAGCAGCAGCGGGAAACTGCGTCTCTTTTTTAGTTGCTGTTGCGTCATCTTGCTGCGTCAGCTCTCCATGTGTGCGGCGCCTCTCCAGGGCGGGCTGCGCTTTTTTCATGCTGGGTGGCTCTCCTTGCAGGGCGCACTCCTTGTGCGGCAGCACTCCCATGCGGGGGCGCCCCTGCATGGCACAGCACTCCTTGCGCGCATCAGCTCTGCACATGGGCCAGCTGCACACGGGTCAGGAGACCCTGGGTATTGAACCCTGGACCTCCCACATGGTAGGCGGACGCTCTACGCTCAGTTAAGCCACATCCGCTTCCTAGCTTCTAGTCATCTTTAGAAACCCAAATTTTCTTTACTGCATTGGATTTTTGATGCTTTTTTACTTTGTTTTGCCCCGACAGCCCTGGATAAGAGAGACTTTTCATTTGCTAGATGTTCCTTTCTTCTCTGCACTCAGCCTCACTGACCCTCACCCAGAGTTTTCCCCTCTGATTTATTTCCTGTCCATGTCTAAAAATATGTCTGCTTTTCAAATACGGCATTTCGTCATGCGCCTTACACTTTGTTTAAACAAAGAAGCTAAGGGGAGGAGATACATTATAAATAGCAGAGAGAGGTCTTTCAAATTTGGATCCTGGTAGCATTTCAATCTCAATTAATACTATTTATTCATTTGTTCATTCATTCATTTATTTATTTATTCCCTGCCCTCCCGCTCCCCCCATTGTTTGTGCTTGCTGTCTGTTCATTGTGCACTCTCTGTGTCTGCTCATCTTCTTTTTAGGAGACTCCAGGAGCCAAACCTAGGACCTCCCATGTGGGAGGGGAGTGCCCAAGTGCTTGAGTCACACCTGCTCCCTGCTTGTTGTGTCTCTCATTGTGTTTCTTCATTTTGTCTCCTCATTGTGACATCTTGTGTCAGCTCACTGCGCCAGCCTGTTGTGTCAGCTTGCTGTCTTGTTCACCTTCTTTAGGAGGCCCGGGGAACTGAGCCCAGGACCTCCCATGTGGTAGGCAGGTGCCCAACGGCTTGAGCCACATCCACTTCCCAATACTATATATTTTTAAAACTAGGACTCTTGGTGCTCATTTTTTAGATTTCAAAAAGGCACCTAGCAACTGATCGAATTCCCTAACTGCAGGCTTGGTGAACCAACTTTTAAACTGAAAGCTGGCTTAGGAATATCGTCTCTGCTTTGTTCGTCACAAGTTTTGTGCTGCATATTGATGAACAAACTCTCTTTGCTCCCCCCCTCCTCGTTCCCCCCAGTGGCTGTTCCTGCGGCGGCGCCGGCCTGTCAGCCCAAGGCGGCCACTAACGGGCACTATCCGGGCCCACGCCTCTCCATCTCCTCCCGAGCTACGGTGGTGGCCAGAATGGAAGGCGCCTCCCAGGGGGGCCTGCAGACCGTCATGAAGTGGAAAACGGTGGTCGCCGTCTTCGTGGTCGTGGTGGTCTACCTCGTCACGGGGGGGCTCGTCTTCCGGGCCTTGGAGCAGCCTTTCGAGAGCAGCCAGAAGAACACCATTGCCCTGGAGAAGGCGGAGTTCCTGCGGGACCACATCTGCGTGAGCCCGCAGGAGCTGGAGACGCTGATCCAGGTGAGCGGGCATGCGCCGGCCACGGACAGCCTGTGGGAGAGGGTGGGACAGAGCTGGTCCTCCTGGGCCACTGAGCTTTGCCTTGGGTTGAGTCTCTTCTGGTGGCTGGAGGGGTCCTTTCTGGGGAGGTGACACTGGAGACCTTGGAGAAGCCAGGGAGCCAGCGCTTGACGGTGCAGGAGACTCACACGCGATGGCCCGCAGGAGCCCGCAGGATTCTCCATCACTCGGTGCAGGGCCCAGAGGCAAATGGGCTTTGGATTTGCAAATTCAGGTCCACCTAGGTGTGCTGATTCCTGTCCTCTTTCTGAACTCGTGTGAGATGCTGGGATAATAGGGTCTCCTAGAAGCCAGAGAAACGGAGAACTTTAAACAAGCAGGGGTAGATTAACTTGTCCAAGACCAACGAGACTGAGGTAGAGAAGAGGCCAGTGATGTGTTTGAGGATGCTGGTGGAGACTTGAGAGAGCTGTTTTAGTGGGCTTATGGGTGTGAAATAACAGTAGTAGTGACAATAATAAATAGAATGGTAATTATACCACTAATAATCGAGGCTGCTGTTTTTGAGCATCAGCTGCGTATCAGGGACTGTGCTAAAGCCTTTATATATTCTGATGTTAAGAAACAAGACTTATGAGTAAATGGAGGCAGAGACCTCAGGATACAGCTGAGAGAAGCAAGGCAGTGGTGGCGGAGGGTGGGAGCACTTGCCAGAGGGCTGTGGGGTGCAGAGCTGTGGGTGAGCAGGCGAGCCATCTAGGTGGTGTGACGGGAGGAAAAGAAAAGGGACTTGGAAGTCTGCGGAAGCCCGAGAAGGAACCAAGTCCCTGGAGAGGAGGGAAGAGCAGTGGTGGTGAGCCCAGATGGAGGCAGGGTCGCTCGGAGGCCCCTCAGGCAGAAGGTTGATTTCCTATTCTAGAAACAGAGAAAATGTGTACCTTGGTGGCTGGCCTTCCTTTTCTCTTTGCCTTCCATCTTTCCTGCTTTCTTTCCTTCCCTCCCTCTTTCTTTTCATCATGCCTTTCTCTCATATTTTTTCCCTCCTTCTTCACTTCTTACCTTCCTATTCCAAAAGACCTGTGGCTTCTTGGCCTATAGGCCGCAGAACTGTGGGAAAGCATAGCGACTCAGGGCCACGTGGGAGTGCTACATCCACCTCCACCTCCCAATGTCACTGCCATCTTCTTTGGCAGCTGCAGGAGGGCCAGTTTGAGGGCAGATGGCTTTCTGCCAATGGAAGATCCCATGGAGATGGCAGCCTTCTCCTTCCCTTCCTCCTCCTGGTTTTCTTTCCTTGGTGAGAATCACGTTTGCCGATTGGACCAGATCATCAAGATTCCAGGTTCTTATTAGTTATCTTTCAAAGAAGGGTGGTGCTGCACCTGGCTGGATCTTCATCTTCTGGCTGGTCGTCCCCTCTGGGACCACTTCTGCTTTTCTAATGCTGCACACTGCCAGCACTGACTTCCGGAACCTTGGAAGGCTGCCCCCACCCTCCAGCTGGGAGACAGGCTTCTTTTAAGTCTGTTCCTCTGACTGTGGCATGACTCAGATGAGACGAAAGGACCCTAAACTAAGAATCAAGAGAATTTAGATCCAAATTCTAAATTGGATCTAACATTGGAGTGTGATCTCTGGTGAGGTATCTACACTTTATCATTTGTAATGTATTCATCTGAAAACCAGTGCGAAGGATGCTCATATTCTCCCTGTCAGATGACTTTGTGACGATTAGTAGGTGAGAAGGAGCCATACAGTATGGTGGGAGAAGGCCCACGTGGGGTTTTAGGGTGAGGCTGGTTGTCACTCTGCTGACCCAGCTGTATGATGTTAACAATGTAGGGTCCTATCTGACCCTCACATTTCTCATTTGGAAAAAATGAATGGATAGGGAAAGTCTTTAAGGTTCCTTTGAGGTATACATATCTGTTATTTAAATCAAAGTGCAATAGCAGTATCTGCCATTTACCCCTGAAGTAATTAATGTTGTCTCCAACTCCTTAGAACTGTAGTTCCCTAAAGAAAGAATGAGTGACTATTAGTCCTACACATTTTATTGCATGAGACAAATAAGCTCCTTTTCAACATGAACATTTAGCTACCTAAATTGTCAGCCAGCCTCATCCTGCAGCTTTCAGCCTGGGTTCAGACCTCCCTGTTTTAGCTGCATGTAACTTCCAAACTGGGAAGAGAAAGGACCTGGTCCTGGTGTCCTCTCTGGGCTTATTCCTTTGCAGGCCCACTGGCCTACTTGTTGCTCTTGAACATTCTAACCATGTTTTTGCCTCAGGGCCTTTGCACTTGTTGTTCCTTCCAAAGGGAATGTTCTAGGCATTCTAATGGCTTGCTTCCTCGCTGCATTCCCTCATTAGCACCTTACTGGAAATAGAGCTCTGATGCGGTTTCTTCCTTTATTCTCTTTTGCTTTCTTTCTTTTTTCCATAGCATTTATCATAAGCTGACATAATGCTCTATGCCTTTCTTCCCTCATTTATTGCCTGTCTCCTGGCATACAATTGCCATGAGGTCAGGGAAATGGTCTCTTTGGTCGGCTGATTTATCCCTAGTGCCTAGACTGGTGCCTGAAACATGTTAGGTGCAGTAAATGTATATGTGGTGACAAAAGGCAGGCCAAACCTCTGGGGCACTGAAAAAGCAGAGCTCGTTTCAACACCAAGGTATGGTTCTTCTGAGTTTCTCCCCACTCTCAGGTGTGTGTTTCAAAGGTGAAGCCACATCACAGTACTCAGATCTCTCCGTGGGCAGGAGGTATCCTGGCAGGGACTTAGGCTCAGGGAAATGTTTGAACATATGACTCACTGAATCATTTAACTCTGACCCTTTGTGCAAATGGGAAATGAGTTCCCTTCTCTCTTTGAAAAACATCGTAGGCAGATATGTCTTCACCAGCAATGGAACAATTGGCTCCCTAATATCCTTTCTAATTTAATTTCCTACTGCTACCTCCTGGTGTCCTTTCTGATCTCACAGTCTATCATTCTCCTCTCTCATTCCCCTCCAGACACACTGGCTTACTTGTTTTTCTTCCACCTGTCATCCGTCTACCTTTCTACCTATCCATTCTTCCTTCCTTTCATCCATCCATCCATCCATCCATCCATCCATCTATCTATCCAATAAACATTTATTGAGTACTTTTACATGCCCGGCTGTTAGGTGTGGGGAAACAAAAAATGAATGAGTAATAATTCACAGCCAAATGTAAAAGACCCAGATAAAGGTAAATAATTACCATCTTAAGTGTGGAACAATGGAAAAATCTACAGGGTATCATTAGGTTTGCTTACAGGTGTCAGAGAGGTCTTCTAGGAAGAGGCAAGATCTGAGCTGAGTTTTGAAGGGTGAGGAGTTCTGCAGGCAGCTGGGGGTGATGGTGGAGGGAAAGTCGTTCTCTGCAAAGAATTTGCTCGGGTTCTGCCTATTCTTTAAGGCAGCTTAGTTGGCGTTTGCTGTGGAAGCTTTCTCCAGTGGATGCCATGATGCCCAGATGCTGTGATGCACTGCCCAGATGTAGAGCCGACCCCTACGGAGCTCGTGTCAGCTGAAGAGAGCTGGCCTGACTGAGGTCACGTGCCCTTCCTGGCTGGTCCACCTCCTGCGACTGATCCAGGTGGAGCTGCAAATGAGGGGCCGTCCCAGCGTCACAGCCCTAGGTTTGCCTGAGCCATACACTGAGACAACGTTGCAGCCCATCCTCTGCTTCCTTTCCTTCTCTTCCCTTCCGCAGTGCTGATGCCAAGGGCACTCCCGGTAAGGCCCCTGCATGCCCGTTGCTCCACCTCAGAGCCTGACTGCCGCGGAGCCCAGCCTGTCCTTCGGCCACACTTCCACAGCGCCGTGAACATCCTTGCAGCCCCATCGGGGCCAGCCTTGAACGAGAGCCCAGCAGTACCAGAGTTCCTGGAGGGCAGGTCCCTGGGCTGTCTTCTTTCCTTAGGACCCTTACTCGGGTGCATAGTTGCTGCACACTCATTGAACTCAGGGAGGACCCACTGTTACCCTCTTGAGCCAAGCGGGTATTAACCCCATTATCCTGGTAGGGAAACTGATGCTTGAGGAGGTTGAGTAACTTTCCAAACACCAAAGGGAGGTCGGTCTGACTGCACTGCATTGCCCAGTGGGTCTACAGGCACTCCTTTAAGCAGGTCTGACTTTTAAAATAAGCTAAACTCTCTCTTAAATATTTGGTTTATATTTAACACTTTCCAGATTTTTAGCAGAATCAAAAAACATTTGAGTTCTTTGCTCCTATGAGGAAGCACTTCTCTACTCTTCCTATACCCATTGAGTAACAGTTCTGGACCTGGGACACTTTAAGATCTCCATCACTGTCTTATACTTTTGTTTATTTACAGTCATTCTCACAGTCTAGGTTAAGCAGGTGTAAAGCTGAACCTGCATCAATAGAGAATCAAATCATATTTTAGGGAAACGGACTTGGCCCAGTGGTTAGGGCGTCCGTCTACCACATGGGAGGTCTGCGGTTTAAACCCCGGGCCTCCTTGACCCGTGTGGAGCTGGCCCATGCGCAGTGCTGATGCACGCAAGGAGTGCCGTGCCACGCAGGGGTGTCGCCCGCATAGGGGAGTCCTACGCGCAAGGAGTGGCCCCGTAAGTAGAGCCACCCAGCATGAAAGAAAGAGCAACCTGCCCAGGAATGGCGCTGCCCACATCCCGTGCCACTGACAACAACAGAAGTGGACAAAGAAACAAGACAACAAGACGCAGCAAATAGACACAGAGAACAGACAACCGGGGAGGGGGGCGGAATAAATAAATCTTTTTTTTAAAAAAATCGTATTTTAAATTCTGTGCTTCAGTTCACTGATAAATTCATAAGAATAAAAATGTCTATTCATATGGGCCAGGAGAAGTAGCCTCACACTTTAAGCCTCTGAGCAACTCTGTATGTGGTCCTCATAAGAAACACAATATTTAAAAATAGTTCATCTTATACATTTGGAAGGGTTTTCAGTGAGATGTGTTCTAAGCAGGAATAATAGTAATATTGCATCACACCAAAGTCTGAAATAAGTGACCTGTGGGTAGAGAATTAGACCAATGGGATTTATTTATTTGGTCATGTTGGGACTCTTGGCTGGACTGAGGGAACCTTTGTAAAGCTAAGTGGGATGGGGTGATTCATATTATTGAGAACAAAAACAGACTGCTCAGGTCGGTTTAACTCTGAGTTTGAAGGACCCCATGATTCCTTGGTGGGACAGATTACAGTTTGACCCGCAGTGAGGCCTGTGGATCTTCTAGGGGAAGAGTCAGGTCCCTTTAATGTGGATCCATCTAGAAAAAGAAGCGGGGAGTTGACACTCACCCCCATTCCACTCCATCTCATTTGGTGCCTGGGGCTGTCACTTAACCGAGGCTGGGCAGTTCAGCTGTGGAGGAAGCGTGAAATCCATCCATCTCTGGAATCTTACCCCTGAGGCTGAGGGGGTCTGTTGATGACTGTTGCAGTGTGCAGAGCTGTTGTATTAGTAAAAACTAGTTGTCACTTACTGTTGTTTACTTTCCTCCAGGCACTATTCTAAGTGCTTCAAGCCTTCAGCTCATTTAACCCTGGCAGCAGGCCTAGAAGGTAGGTGCTGTCATCACCATCATCCCATTTTCATGGGTGTAGCAAGTAAGTTCTAAGAAGTTAAGTAAATTCGCCAAGGCCACCCGGCTGGTGGTTCAATCAGGACTGGGCCAGCCCCCAGAGCCCATGGCCTTTGTGCCCTTCTGCGCACTTGGGTCAGTGGCGAGTATCCCATTTGGACTGTTGGGCCCTTTCCTAAAGCTTTTTCCTCCAGGAAAAGACTGGAAGGAGAAGGAGAAATGATTAGCTCCCCAAATGGGGTAGTGCATTTTCCAAGAAGAGGGTGTCAAGGAGCGGAAGGAACACAGGTGTTAGTCAGGCAGTCTTGGTCTCTTAACCCCACTGATCCGAAGGCTGCCCCCGTAACAGAGGGGCCGGGCAGCCTTCTCATTGCGGATGCTGTGCCTAGCAGGGGCCTGGCATATCGTTGGCAATCAGGAAGTGTTATTTCCTTCTCCCCGTTCTATCTTTCCTCTCCAAATCAAAGTGCAGGGAAGGGAACAGAACAGACGATGGTAAACAAACCTAGAGTGCTTGCCTATCTTCTGCAATGGTAAAGTAGTCAAAATGTGTTGTAGTTGCAGTTTCCACGAACTTGATTTGACAGCCGCCCTGCCCCAAAACGTCTTTATCATTCATGCTTTCACAAGCCACAAGTGCTTATGTCCCTCGTTCCCAAAACAATTGTTTTAGAAGCTTCTATGACTAATCTTGGAGAAAGCAATGAAATACTCACTTTCTGCAAACCTCAAAGAATAAAACTGTGAGGCTGCTTCTCTGACCGACAGGGGACGAATGTCTCGGCCTGCGTGGATGATGCTTTGTAGCAGTTGTTCTTCTGGTTGTGAACGTTTAGACATTTTAGACAGAATGCCTTCTGCAGAGCTCCTGTGGTTACAGAGCTGGGGCTTCTCCTTGGTAATGGCCCTGTTGAAGGAAGGGATGTTTCACAGGAGCACGTTTAGCGTTGGGTGAGTGCCCGCCAGGGGGAATGTGGCACCTTCTCTTCTATGGCCTGGCTGTAATGAGGACGAGAGCTCCTTGCTGACTGGGGAGAATTTCTGGGAGGCTGTTCTCTCCCCGGAGTGAGCAGATCGCCTCACTGCCCAGGAGACTGACATTTCCCCTGACATGTTTCAGTTCTTGCCTTGGGCAAATTTTTTAACGTCGCAGAATCCTCTAGACCTTGAAATGGACATTTGCTGTGGGTAGTAGGCTCTGTGTATGAAGAAAGCCCTAAAGCTTTCATCTGCCTGGCATGGGTTAGGTCTGGAATTGCCTGGAAGCATGAGGTTTTTTTTTTTTTTGGGGGGGGGTGTTCCTTCTCATTCTGCTGTGTCTCCGGTCACTGACAGCTTCAGTGACATTTTATGCTGGTGACTAGGAGCTTTGCCACAGGTTTTCACTTTATGACCTCTTAGGGTCTAATACATTGACAGAGTCTTAGTACTTGGCTCAGTATTTAGCTGCAGGTTGTGCAGCTAGTTGTACAGGCTAGGAGGCATTACTGAAGCATTTGATTCTCTGTCTTACCCCAAGGGCAGCCACTGTACTGCCTCATTCTGTGGAGGGTAGATACATTGGTTAAGTTCTCACAGCTAGCTTGTGGCAAAAGCAGGACTTGAATCTGGATTTTTTTTTTTTAAATTTTTTTATTTTTTATTGACTTTGTAATAATATTACATTAAAAATATATATGTGAGGTCCCATTCAACCCCATCCCCCCACCCCCCCTCTCCCCCCCCCAACAACACTCGTTCCCATCATCATGACACATCCATTGGATTTGGTAAGTACTTCTTTGGGCACCTCTGCACCTCATATACATTGGTTCACATCATAGCCCATACTCTCCTCCATTCCATCCAGTGGGCCCTGTGAGGATTTACAATGTCCGATGATTCCCTCTGAAGTACCATCCAGGGCAGCTGAATCTGGATTTTTTAATGCCAGAGCCGATGCACTCTTTCGTTTTTATTATTACTTAAAAGAGATTTTTTAGGAGGTACTGGGCATTGAACCTCAGGCCTCATACATGCTGGGAAGCAGGTGCTCAACCATTGAGCTATATCCGCTCCCTGATGTACTCTTTTTTTTTTTTTAAGATTTATTTTTTATTTATTTCTCTCCCCTTCTGCACTCCACCCCCACCCCCCTCAGTTGTCTGCTTTCTGTGTTCATTTGCTGTGTGTTCTTCTGTGTCCACTTGTGTCAGCGGTACCCAGAATCTGTGTCTTGTTTTTGTTGCATCATCTTGCTGCATCAGCTCGTTGTGTGTGTGGCGCCATTCCTGGGCAGGCTGCACTTTCTTTCACGTTGGGCGGCTCTCCTTACGGGGCTCACTCATTGTGCATGGGGCTTCCTTACGCAGGGGACACCCTTGCGTGGCACGGCAATCCTTTGTGCATTAGCACTGCATGTGGGCCAGCCCGTCACATGGGTTAGGAGGCCCTGAGTTTGAACCTTGGACCTCCCATGTGGTAGGTGGGCTCCCTATCTGTTGGGCCAAATCTGCTTCCCCTGATACACTCTTAATCCCACCCATGGTTTGACACATGGGGCTAAGGGGTGCATTATTATATCAAGACAAATTCCTCCCGACCAAGAGAACTTCTGCTCAAATGGCATGCCTTGCTGTTAATGGAAAAGTACCTTCTCGAAAGTTAGTGCCTGTATTCCAACACAGAAACTCGGCCTCCACCTGCCCCAGCCCCCAGCTTCCTCTCTTCCTGACATACAGGTTCCCAGAGACCATCCAACAGACCAAGATGGACTGTTGGCTTCTGACCTACTGCCTCTTTTCATCGGCCGTGTCTGTTGAGTCTGATTACACAATGCTTTGGTAAAGGAGGGTTTAATTTAAGACCCAGGCTGTGACATGAGAGGCCTGGTATCATGCTGAGATCTTGGGTGTGATGTTTTGTGGATGTTGTCATGGTGACCAGAGCTGCTATTCTGCAGATCAGGGTCATGCACTGCCAAACTTTTCTCTCCAGCAGGGAGGGGTTGATATGAACAACCCATTCACATTTCCCACTGCTGTGGCATTTACCATCCTCTCTTTTTGCCAAGCCCTAAATCATTCACTCACTCACTCATACATTGAACAAATTAATTGATTTCCTGCTGTGTGTCAGGCACAGGGCTAGGTGCGGGGTACATAATGGTGAATAAAAGACAGTTGTGATCCTGCCACATCATAGAACTTATAGCTAAGACATCCTAGTTTTTGTGGTTCTGTAATAATTGTTCATAGTGTCCCACTCTCTCTTGAAGGTGTCCTTGTTTGAAGGAGAAATTGCGTGGTAGTGGGGGAGGCAAGCCTTATGCATATGATCACACAAATAAGTGTAAATGAGACCATGGTGAATGCTGCAAAGGAGAGGGAGAAAGAACTGCAGGACCGTGAGCAGGAGGATTGACTATGTAAGATGGGGAGCCAAGGGCTGCTCAGGGAAGCACAGCATGACTGAGTCCTTAGGTGAAGGGGAGCAAATGTGGCAGGAGGTCAAGAACTTGGCAGGTGATTAGGCTTGGGTCAGACACAGGGGCTAAATCATGCAGGGTCTGTGTTTGGTTCAATCGTAAGAATGCTGGGAAGCCACAGTTATGGGTTTTTTTTAAGATTTATTTTGTTTATTTATTCCCACCCACACTTGCTGCTTGCACTCGCTGTCTACTCTGTGTGGCCATATGCTGTGTGATCTTCTGTATCTGTTTGACTTCTCTTTAGGAGGCACTGGGAACCAATCCTGGGAGAGAGGCACTCAATTGCTTGAGCCACCTCAGCTCCCTGGTTTGTTGTGTCTCTCATTATCTTTTTCCTCTGTGTCTCTTTTTTGTTGCATCCTCTTGTTGCATCAGCTCACCAAGTGGGCTAGCTCGCCTTTACCAGGAGGCCCTGGGAATTGAAACTTGGACCTCCCATATGGTAGACAGGAGCCCAATTGCTTGAGCCACATTGCTTCCCACAGTTATGTTTTGTTTTTTTTAAAGATTTATTTTATTTATTTCTCTCCCCTTCCTCGGCATTGTCTGCTCTCTGTGTCCATTCGCTGTGTGTTCTTCTGCATCTGCTTGCATTATCCAGTGACACTGGGAAACTGTGTTGCGATCATCTTGCTGTGTCAGCTCTCCATGTGTGCAGTGTCACTCCTGGGTGGGCTGCATTTTCTTCACATGGAGTGGCTCTCCTTGTGGGGTGCACTCCTTACACATGGGGTACCCCTACGTGGGGCGCCCCTGTGTGGCATGGCACTCTTTGCGCGTGGCAGCACTGCACATGGGCCAACTCACCACATGGGTCAGGAGGCCCTGGGGACCGAACCCCGGACCCTCCATATGGTAGATGGATGCTCTATCAGTTGAGCCATGTCTGCTTCCCTCACAGTTATGTTTTAAGCAGTGGTGTTACATGATCTGATCAACCAGTACAAGATGTTTTGGTCTCTCATATAAACCCAAAGGTAGCAGTGGTAGTTATGAGCTTATTTTAAGTTATTCATTTCTTTCTTCATTCATTCAGCCAACAACTTAATACTCAGGTAGTGTCAACTATGGCGCTCTGCTAAGTGTTTTGCCCTGAATTTCTGAACTGATTTACCCTCACTGATGTCAAGATTCAACTCAAGCACCATCTCCTGGTGGAAGACTTTCTGGACCCTCCAAGTTCAGTGGTGTCCTGTTTGTGCTCCATCAGTGTCACTCCACTGATTATCATTTTACTTGTCTGTCTCCTTTCCATGACTGTGAGCTCTTTGTGGGAGAGGCTATACCTTTTATCTACGTAGCCCTCCTGCCTGGTGCAGTGGCCGGCCAATGGAAGAGGTTTAAGGTTTGAGGAATAAATGAATGGTACTTCTTACTTCTGTCTTGGAGACCAAGAACCCTTCATTTAGAACCTTCACAGAAGTGAAGCAGAACATTCTGCTGTTACTAAGGAATACAAATCCCTTCTTTTCAGCCTGGTTGTCAATAGGACTCCTCTTAAATCACCTTTTTGCCTTCTTTCAGCATGAGCAGATTTGCTTGATGTTTACAGGTAAGGATTTTAAGAACCGCGGTCTGTCCGGGAGCCTAGCTCCTCAGCTGCTGTTCATTCATCAGCCTGCAGAAATCCTTGCTGTGACTTTGGAGTGCAGAGCCAGATAAACCTTCTCCCTCCCTGCCCTGGGCCAGTCCACTCTTCCAAGTAGCCTTTTGTCCAGGAAGTTGAGGCTGAAGCCAAGGCAGCGGGTGATGTCCGGTGGGTGCAGGTTTGGGATCTTTGTGCCAGAGGCCTCGGCTCTGATGCATAAGTGACTCCTCCTGGATATTGGCCTGAAGTCAGAGGGGCTACCCTCTGCCAGCCAAGCAGTCACACGGAAGATTGCTTAGCCTGTGCAAGATCGGGCCTGCAGCCCCCGGCCTGTCTCTACAGGCTCCAGCTTCAGTATTATTATTTTTATCCCTGGGGTTGTGCAGAAGATTAAAACTTTAAGCCACAAATTAAGGAGCTAGTGGAAATTGGCGTGCCTCTGAAAATGAATTTGCAAATGGGATTCAGTGTTCCAAAAAAAACCCTATAAAAATAAAACAAAAATTCAGAAATGAATGTTACTGTGTCCACATTTATATACAAATGTGCATGTGTTTGCTCTTGTTTACAGGGTTTCTGTATACACTACGGAATAATGAGATTTTGATGGTGTGTGGCTCATAGAATTATTCTCATCACTTATAATCAAGTGTATTCATTTAGATAACTAATATTTACTGAATGCCTGCCACGAAGCAGGTGCTGTGTTAAACTCTGGTGATTAGAAAAAAAGTTGCATGATGCCTGTAGGCTGTCCTCAAGAAAGTTGGAGTTTAATATTAATTATATTAATAGCTAACACTTACATAGTGCTTATTATGACCAGGTACGCTCTAAGTCCTTTATACGTCTTCACTCATTTAGGCTTCCCAATGACCCTTTGAGGTAGGAGGGGAAACTGAGGAGCAGAGGAATTAACTTGCCAAGCTTATCCACCTAGTAAGAGGAAAAGTGGGATCTGCCATGTTTCTGGCGAGCATGCGTTTTCACCACGATGTCCTATTCCCTAGTCAGAGACCTTGATTTGTGTTGGATAGTGAGAGTCCAGTGTGATTTGTTCTAGAAGACAAGAAAGCCTTAAGGCTCCTTTGCAGGAGCAGGGTCTCTGACTCAACCTCTGGGACTCCCAGTAGGACCTCTCTTCACCTGTGAGAAGACGACGCTTGGCCTTAGCGCGCATGGCTTGGCATGCTAATGTCAGGTGCAGGGGCTGGGTTAATCTATCGTGTTTAAAACCAAAGGATGGGAGCTTACCGTTGAGGTCTGCAGTTAAGAGTAACTTCTCCACCTCTATTGAGAACATGCATTTTTCCTGCCTTCTCGGTGGAAATGAGTAGAAGAGATGAAAAGCTTGCTGATACAGGCTAATTTTACAGAGTTAGTTAGGGTTTACCCTTTTGTTCTTTTTGAAGTGAGGAACAGAAGTATAAATTCTGCTCTGCTTTGCCCTTTTTCAGGTGGAAGGAAGAATGACATAACAGATGAGAATGAGACAAATGCTTGCGAGCTGGACAGAGAACTATTTGTGGGAGATGGGAGAAGGGAAAGGGGTTAAATGAGAACTTCTGACCAGTCCAAGGTTGGCCACTTACTAACTACTATAACTATGGGTATCTATTATAACAGGGTGTTTGTGAGGAAGAATGTAAGAAAGCAGAGCCTGGCACATTGCAAATGTTTAACATTGTTATCACAGATTTTGTGAGGAAGAAGATAAGAAAGAGTGATTGCCACACAGCAAATGCTGGATATCGTGATTATGTTGATGAGTATTCTAATATTTTCTTTGAATTCTCTGTCTCCACTTCCTTGTCTGCCTGCCCATCAAATTGTGCTCTTCGGAGAGGTACTAGGTGTTGACACATTCTCTAAGGGGCATAGGAAAGGAAATATTAATTTTGGGTTAATATTGAGCATTTGATATTAACGCTATTGAGCAAGAAGGAGCTCCATGTGAATGGCTACAACTTAAAACATATCTTTTTCGTGATGTTTTTAATCATCTGTTAAAGTTCAGGCACTCTCCAAAGCAGTGGACAAGAAAAAGAATAGTAATCTTTCATTTAGCTCACATGGCAATGAATCAGTGTTCCCGTAGATGCTTTGTAGCCCAGTATATATATTTACAGAAATTTGATTACTATCTTTGAGACGGATAATCTCAAGTACAGAAATAGCAGTGTCCACATTCAACATTCTCCTCAAGACCAGGGTGATTTTTCAACATCACTTGGCAAATTTGTTATTCCATCTGTAGAAGCTGAGTCCAAAACTGAAATGAAAGGGTGGCAGTTAGTAAGTCTAAAAGTTTATTGATCTTACCAGAGACTATATCCCTGCTTCTTTAGTGGACTTGATGCTTCCTTGTAGTTTAAAATTTTTCTTTTTTCATCCTTCCATAAAGTCAGAATTTGGAAGGAAAAAGGGCTCCCCATAAATATAGCATGATCTCACACAACAATATTTAGATAGATAAATCACTAGTGCTTTGAATTGAGTTCTAGAACATTTTTTCCCCAAATTATTGACCAGTGGTAGCAAGGAGAGTGAGCATGCTGGAGATCACAGGTTATGGATGTGAGGCTAGCTTGAGCACCAGCTCATCTTGGGTCTTCCTCTCTATTCTCCAGATTCCCCACATGTCCTGTCCATTCTTCAGGTAGCCTTCACGTTCCATTTCTTGCCAGGCTGCAGAATTCTGCCTGGCTCCCCAGGGGACCTGAGGAAAGGCTAATGTTTGCACAGAACTAGATTCTTTGAGCAGTGGGAAATATCCGGCTTTTCGCTGTGGCACTGGAGATGCCTCTCTCACTGCCTTTTCATGGCTTGACCAGGGCTTTGTGACCGTCCATTTGAGGGAAACTCCGAGATGACATGGCGGTTAGGAAGCTCACTCCACCGTGGCTGCCTGCCTGGCAGTCCCCTTTCTCTTTGACACTTGAGGTGTCCCAGCCTGAGTAGAGTCTTTCCTGCTCTCCCCAGAGGTGGGGCACTGGACCAGGAGCTTCTGTCACCTGAGAGGGGGAGAGAGAAGAACCTCCAGGGTGGGGAGAAGAGCCTCTCCAACGTTTCGGATGAGGAGCTTCCTGTGAACAACTTTAATAGCATCCGCTTGCCAGCTTTGCTGGGCACTGGATGTGTGATTGTGCCAAGGTATGGCCCCCCGCCAAGTCTCACGTGTCCTGTGGGGACAGTAGCCGTGTTCACCACACAGGTTGTCACAGGGTTAACTGAGGTAATCTATGCAACTAGTACATACTCAGAAAGGATTCTTATCATTATTAATATTATATAAGAGGCGACGAGGCACACGATGCTGACAGTCATCCACCCTTAAAAAAAATCCTTGCCACAGCCCTGCAAGTCCCTCATTTTAGAGATGAGGAAATCAAGGCCCAGGGTGAATATTTACCAGAGAACTTTCTCTGTGGCACGAGAAATACGTGAGGTGTTGATTCTCTACCTCTCTAGATTGAGGCAAAGTCTCCTTTAAATCCGGCACAGAAGGCCTTGCTGGGGGTGGCGCCATAGCTCCTCTCTGATACCTTCCCACGTTGTTGGAAATAACGTGGATGTAGAATTGTCCCCTCTCCCAGGCCCCAGGGTGTTCATTTCCACTGCTGTGAAACATTTACAGGTGAAATACTAATGAGCAGGAGTAATTAAAAATAGCGGTGCTGGGAAGCACACTTGGCGTCTGCCTACCACATGGGAGTCCGTGGTTCATCCCAGGGCCTCCTTGACCCGTGTGGAGCTGGCCCATGCGCAGTGCTGATGTGCGCAAGGAGTGCCATGCCACGCAGGGGTGCCCCCGCGTAGGGGAGCCCCACGCGCAAGGAGTGCGCCCCGTAAGGAGAGCCACCCAGCGCGAAAGAAAGTGCAGCCTGCCCAGGAATGGCGCCTCACACACGGAGAGCTGACACAGCAAGATGACACAACAAAAAGAGACACAGATTCCCTGTGCCGCTGACAAGAATAGAAGCAGACACAGAAGAACACACAGCGAATGGACACAGAGAGCAGACAACTGGAGCGGGGGCGGGGGCGGGGGGGAGGTGGGAAGGGAGAGAAAGAAAAATAAATCTTTTAAAAAAAAACAGTGGTGGTGACAGAAATGAATATCATCCTTTCACTTCTCACCTAAGACCCTTCCACCACAGATGTGTGAGTATAGAGGTGGGATAGGCTGAATCATCAGGGCTGTTTTTGAGTGTAATGAGTGCGGTCTGCGCAGTGCCTTCCCCGTCTCGGGGAACCAGGGTTCCTGGTTTTCCCTCTTTCCACTAATGGCTGCAGGCATGCTCCCTTTTCGTACATTATGAAGCCGCTTTCCACACCCACTTCTCACCCTGCCTCAGCCTAGCTACATATCTAATTTGCAAATCCCTCTGCTGACTATGCCCTCCTGGGACCAAGAACTCAGTGGACACAGAGCCTCGGTTGCTCCCTCAGAAGTAGTCATTTCCCTTCATCCCAGTGGTATAAGCTGTGAGCAGAGTGACCATCCGAGCTGGCTTAGCCCGTGGTCCCTGTCACTCTGCAAGCGTCCTGGCTTGGACAGTAAATGAAACAGTCCCTGTAGCGCCCGTGTCCACACAGATGGCATGGATTGGTTGTATTCTACAGCCAAGCTCAGGCCAAGAGTACTTGTTGCTCCTCCTTTGTTTGTCTTTCTTTTTGGTGTCACATGAGCACACAGAAACAGATGATCTTGCCGAGCACACAGATCATAGGAGAAAAGCCACAGACAGTTAGGGGTCCCCTGAGGGCCATCATTCGTCCCAGCCTAGTGCTAACACTCGTGATGGTTCTTGCACTGTGCTGAACAGTGATTTATGCAGCGCAGCGCTGCCTTATGGGATCACAGCAGCTGGGAACCTAGGGTGGGGAGGGGGCTCCAAGGGGAAGGGCTGTTTCCCACCCTCCTCTCTTCCTTCACGTGGGCCTCAGACCTGCCTTGCTTTGTGAGAGGCCACAGCTTCTCTCTGCTACAATGCAGTGAGAGAGAGAGAGGAAGGGAGAGGGAGAGAGAACGAGCCCAAGAATGAGCGCTTGAGAAACAGGTGAATAGATTCTTTTAGATCCTGCTATCCTGCAAGTCAGCATCCCTTCCAACTTTTAAATTTTAATAAACTAATATTCTATTTCTTTTTGTTGTGTTACTTTGTTTTATGCTTGTGCTTATATGATTTTAAAAAGTAAATTGCTTTCCTCTCATGCCTCTGGGAAGATCATGTGCCTGAGTTTATTACTTTAGTTTGCTCATTTATTATTGCCTTTCATTCTTGAATGGTTTACTGGGTACTTGGATGGGTGCTGGAAATTCCAACTTAGAGGCTAAAGAGGGAATTCAAGAAGAGATGAAATTAAATTGTAAAGTAATGCCGTCTTAATCTATGGTATCCTTTCCCAGAAGTTTGAAACTCCCACATCATATATGGTATACTTTTTGTGATTTTTTTTCCCTTTTTTTTTTTTTTTCCTCATAGACCTTTCTGAACTTGGTCAAGTTTGAACTTGTAAATGAATAAATGATGCTTATTGAGTTGTGGCCCAAAATGATGCTGACATTGGTCAACCCTATAACCCATAAGTTTCATACCCTGGCCTTTTGAGCTTAACTGTACTTGTCACTTCATTATCTCTGTGCTCAAACATTTCTAATGAGCTGGCTTATCTTCAGTTTCAAAGCCTGAATGTGGAGAAGAAACTTAAGAGCGTTTTAATTTTAAAATGTTTTTCTTGAGTTTAAGCAATTAAGATCAATAGAAAATATTTTTGAAAATTAATGGGTTAGAACTATGAACTCAATTGGAAATATTGTTATTGAATTAAAAATGATGCCATTAGCTCAACTGATAAGTCAGTTTCTCTGTGAGTATCTAAGCAGAGTTTGTGGAGTCAGTTTAACTCTGGTGGTTGGCTGGAGTCTTCCTGAACCTTAAGGTGTAGATAGGCTCAGCTCTCATTCGAGGATTTGGGGGCCGTCCACAGACTGCCCAAGAGTTTGATGACTTGTTGGAAGGCTTGTTTTTCTCCTCCTCATTTCTTGTTCTAACTCTGGCTTTCTCCAAATTAGTTCAGTTCAGCAGTAACCCAGCGTGCCCAGAAGGACACTATTCTTAATTTCCACAGAACTCCTCCCCTGAAGGATTTGCACATGTGGCCCCCTTTACAGATGATGCGGGAGAGAGGGATTTCCATCACAGACGTGGATGTTAATGTGGAGTGCCAGCTGGACCCTGTTCTTTTTATTTATTTATTGTCTTTTTAAAAGATAAATAGATCGCACAAAATGTTACATTAAAAAACGTAAGAGGTTCCCATATGCCTCACTCCTCACCCCGACTCCCCCGCTCCTCCCACATCGACATCCCTTTCATCAGTAAGGCACATTCATTGTACTTGGTGAATACACCCTGGAGCACTGCCACACCGCATGGACCATACTTTACATTGTAGTTCACACTCTCCCCCAGTCCATCCAGTGGGTTATGGCAGGATATACAATGTCCCTGCGATATCATTCAGGACAACTCCAAGTCCCGAAAATGCCCCATATCACACCTCTTCCTCCTCTCTCTGCCCTCAGCAACTCCCAGGGCCACCATCCCCACATCAATGATACAATTTCTTCCATTGCTGGAGTCATAACAGTTCTATAGTAGAATGCCAGCAAGTGAGTCCTGGGCACTGGGTGTGGCTGCAGCTGCGCTTAAACATCCTACCCTGTCAACCGACACTTCTTTTTTTCTGTCTCCTCTTCCTCCTTTTTCAGTCTTTCTCTTTTGTCTGCTCTTTCTTTCTCAGGGTATAAAAGCAGCCCCTCCCCTCCTTTTTAAAAATGCAAAGCACTTAAGCTCTCTCCATGTCCCACAGCCTAAGGAAGTCTGGTGCCTTCGTTGGCATGTTGTAGGGAGTAGTCAAATTATAAATTAGCCCTGTAAAGTCCCTTCTGGCTAAATTCTTGGACAAAGACTGTCTTGCTCCCTTGTCTTTTCTGGAGGTGGGAGTGGGGAGGAGTGTGTTCTGAGACCTTATGTAGAACAAATAATATAGGCTTCTGGCTACACTTCCAGGGTTTGAATCCTGGCCTTTCCACTTCCTGGTTGTGTGACCTTGGGTGAGTTACTTGACTTACCTGAGCCTGTTTCTTTATAAAGTGGGGCTAATGTTGCCTTTCTTGCAGCCCTAGGAATGTGAACTTACTTGAAAATAGGATCTTTGAAGATGTTATTAAGGTGAGACCAGACTGGATCAGGGTGGGCATTCATCTAATACAACTGCTGTCTTTCTAAGGAGAGGAAATTCAGACACTGTCATGTGATGACAGGAACCAGCCAAGGAACACTGTGGGGCAAGGCGTGGAGCAGAGTCTCCCCCCTTCAGAGGAAGCCTGGAGGGGCCAGGACCCAGATTTCAGGCCTCTAGTGAGACGATAAATGTCTGTTGTTTACGCCAACTAGTCTGGGGTACTTTGTTACTCAGCTCTGATAAACTAAGACACTGTGGAAAGGATAAAAAGGAGTAACACAAACTTTGGAAAGGATAAAATGGAATAACTATTGGGATGCACCTGGCTAACTATAGACACCCCACAAAGTTTAGTTTGTTTCTCCTTTCATCCCTTAAATGCTTTTCTTGAGGGTTACATGTGTAGAAATGAAATAATTATAAATTGCATAATTAAAAAAAAAAGAACTTTGAAAAAGAATCTTCAGATTTTTTGATAAAACAAATAATCCTGGCCTTTCCTATGAATCTGTATTTTTATAGACTGCCCTAGGTCTGCTTATGAAGATTATCTGTACTTCTCAGCACTGTGAGACTTGGTTGAACCAGGACTCTCTTTCCAGCTCCACGGAAGTTGTTAATAGTAGGTGTTGGGGTTGTGATTTGAGGCTTCCTAAGTGATGGAGACCTAGAATCGTCTGAGCTATTTCCAGGTGGGCCCATCAGAGCTGAATGGATTCTGAGGATATAAACACTCCTTGAGGCCTTGTGGTTTTGTCTGATGCCACTCACACAGCAGAGAGAAAATGGATATTTCACCAGCGGAAAGTACTGACTTCTGTCTCTCTGAAGCAGAGCAGAGTGCAGCCCTGAGTGAATGAGTGAGCGTTGTCAATTAGGCTGATTGAAATCACCAGCAAAGACAGTGCGTACACTTCCTGTGAAGCTGGATTTTAAATTCTGCGGTGCCAGGATTTATGTTAGAAAGAGTGGCCAGGTACAGGCTTGCATAGTAATTCGTGTTCTTAGAGGCAGGAAGGAATAGATGAATAACTTAAGCAAAAGAGATTTTTCCTCTTCTATCTAGTTAATTGTCTGAGGATCTGCCAAATCCAGTCTGAAGCCTGTTTTTGTAAGATTCATGAGCTAAGGATGGTTTTTCCATTTCTAAAGGGCTCTTAAACAACAACAAAGAAAATTATACAACAGAGACCGTACATGGCCTGCAAAGTTTGAAATATTTACTATTTGGCCCTTTAGCATAAAAGGTGGCTAATCTCTGGTCTAGATAGTTTGAAACATCTCAGATTTGTGAAGGTAAAATGTAAAGATGATTGACTTTTTTCAGGTGTGATATTATTTGTGATAACCATTTTGTGTTTTAAGAAAGCTTAATGGGTTTTATTTAGGATATATAAAATCACATTTCAATATTTAATTGTATCTTGCTATGTCGATATAGGGTTATTCCATCTTTGCCCAGGGAACAGTGTCTTGATTTGTTGTTCTAGAAGTAACTTCTGTGTCACATCTTCACTGAACCTCTACAAGTCACCTGGGTTTGGATGATGTGTCTACAGAGCTTCTAGGATAGCTTTTCCACCTTCTCCATTAGCCTAAAAGAGGTTGGTAGGGCCAGCTCACCAAGGGCCAACAAAAGAGTTTTCATGCTAACCTGCCCATGATGAGGACAGAGAAGGCTGTTCAGCAGGGAAGTCTTTGATCAAAAGCCAGTTACTTAAGCTCAGTGGTTGAGCACCTCCTTCCCAAGTACAAGGTCCCAGGTTCAGTCCCCAGTACCTCCTAAAAAAAACAAAAAAACAAACCAGTTACTTATACACCAAGCAGAATGAGCCCAGGGAAAGGGATGACAATGGGGGCTACAGTGCTTGGAATGCGTTTCATGGAGGAAGTGGAGCTTGAATTTGACCCTGAAGGATGGGCAAAGTTTGGAGGATGGCATAAGCAAAGGTACAGGGAGGTGCTGAGCAGGAGGGTTTTCTAGTGGTTTGAGATGACCTTGCGCCATCACTTCAGTTTATTGGGATTTTAGGGTGTATAGAACTTCAAATCAAGTAGGTAGCGAGGAGTCATTGTAGCTTATTTTGAAAAAGGTGATATATTTGGGGAGCTGAAATGGCAATCATGAAATTGGCCACTTATTTGTCAAACCCCACGTAGGGTTTAACTCAATAGCTCTATGGGGGAAGGTATTCTCTCCAGTTTGTAAGTGTGGAAACTTGGACTTAGAGAGGTTAAAATAACTTGCCCAGGCTAATAAAGATCAGAGCCAGGATGATCTGACCCTGGAGCCCAAGTTCATAACTCCTGCACGTTACTGAAAAAAGCTCATTATAGAACATTCTAATAAAACAAGAAAGAGAAGTGCAAAAAAGCACTCCCAGAACAACCACTTTGAGTGAAGATGCTCCTGGACCTATTTCTATGTATGTGCATAGCAATATATACACATTTTATGTAACCTGGGCAATATTTTATATAAATGGCACCATACTATATATCCTAGTTTCCCCCCATTTTTCTGATTTTAACAAATTGCTGTGTATTATTTCATTTTATGACTGTACCCTTATCCACTTAACCAGTTCTCTATATATCACTGCAGGCTCTTGAGTGGGGAAGTACTTTTTTGAAATTTTTAATTTGTTGTAACTGAGTCTCATGCTTTCTTACTTTCTTTGCAGCATGCCCTTGATGCTGACAATGCAGGAGTCAGTCCAATAGGAAACTCGTCCAACAACAGCAGTCACTGGGACCTTGGAAGTGCCTTTTTCTTTGCTGGAACAGTCATCACCACCATAGGTATCCATTTGTTTGCTAATATCTTTTCCTCTGCAGCCCATCCTGAGTAATGGTGCTTGGCCAAAATTTTGTTCTCGTAGACTACATGGCAGTTTGAGGTTCAAAGGAGGCTTACGAAACACCATCAAATTAATGCTATACTGGTGGTGGCATTCTGTAAAAGGAAAGCAGAACAAAGAATCTCTTTTTAAGAATGGAAGGCCAGGGGCAATTTAGTTTGAAAGGACTGATGAAAAGGTTAGAGTGAAAAATATGAATTGGTAGTTGAACTCACATTGCTCAGTTGAGCTCAAAATCTTTTTTTAAAAATTGTCTTTTTTATTACAGTTTTATGTTAAAGAAACAAAATATTCTATAAAGTTTGATATTAAAAACAGCAGTCACTTCTCTCCTTTTACACCTCCCCAGAGGTTTCATCTTTCACCTCTTTTGATTGATTATTTTGATACTATCTCCATGTCTCTAAGTATTGTACTTGCATTGCCGCCTCCTGAACTTCCAGTTTTAGGGATTATTTCTTGACTTCCCATTGTGGGAGAGGAGGAATTTGTTTTCTTTATTCTTCTCTGTCCCTCACTGCATAAATGTTTTCTTCCTGCCTTTCTGTCTTCCCATTATAGTTTGATTAGATCAAAATTGACCGTTTGCAATGCTTTGACTAGGTAAATGCTCTTCACTGCTGAACGTATAGTGAACTATGATTTCTTCTTCTTTCTTGCACCACCAGTTTTTGTCTTATTTGTGTGTGTCTGTGTGTGTTTCTTCTGATTCTTGGGAGGGTTTGTTATCTTTGTTTTGGGGGTTTATAATTTATATTTTAATATTTGTATTTATGTAATCATAATTATATAGATATACTATTATATATTACATACATACAGCTAGATATAATTGCATATATGATATATAATATAGTTATACATTAAATTATATATGTAATTACCATTTTATGTCACTATTAATTTTAATAATCACCCTACTCTTCTATCCTTTAAACAGTATCTGCTAGTTCCGTATTATGAATGATAATATCCCTTCTCTCCTTCTCCACCATACAATTTTAGTTGACATATCTTTTTGTTTACCTTAAAATTATTTAATATACTTTTGCTTCTATTGTATGATTCTCCAACTTTACATGATAACTCCTGACCTTCAGCTATAGCATATAACTTACTCAGCATTCTCAACTTTTTTCCTTCTTCTCTTACCAATTTTTGTTATTTGTATAATTCTATAACATCAGGATATATTTATATATATATTTATGACCTGCTCTGTTCTGGTATTGTCACATTTGTTTTAGTCTTATTTCTAGAGTTAAATATTTATCTTCAGTCCTTTGTTATGGTTTCCTTTGTCATCTCTTATTTGATGGAAAGACATCTCCAGGTAGTTGCCGTAAGAATGGCTCATGGGAACAATATTCCCTGAGTTCTGGCGTCTTCAAAATTGTGACCTTTATACTTGAATGACAGTTTTGCTAGACATACAATCCTTGAATCATACTTTCTTTTTTAAGGGTTTTATAGTTGTTACTTCACTATTCTGATGTTTGTGCTGCTCTGGAAAAACCTGACGGCAGCCTGACTTTTAACCCTTTTATAAGTGACTTGATCTTTTTGCAAGGCTACCTGAAAGATTATTTCTGTAACTTTCATCTGGTAACACTACTAGGCTTTGTGCCTTTTAATACAAGGAAGTTTTCTTGAATGTTGTCTTTAAACATTTCTCTGTTGTATAATTTTGACTTTCTTCTTTGGGGATTCCGGCTATGTATATATCTAACTTTTTTTTTTTTTGCCTGAACTCTATGTCTATCATTTTCTCTGTATTCCTTTATAACTCTTAACTTTTATTTTTTTGTTTTATTAATTTTACTCTCTTTGTTCTTTTTTTGTATTTTACACAGTGCCTTTTCTTTCCTGTGCTCCTTTCATTTTGTTTTCTTTTTTTCAGATCATTTAAGGATGGTTTTCCTTCCTGTTTCTTTCCTGAATTCTGTTAGCACACATATTATCTCTACTTTTTATCTGCTCTTTTTCCCTTGATTTATTGCATTTCTGCTTTTTGGTTTCCAAGTAAGATTATAAGAGGTGATTTGTTACACATTTTGTTATAATTTATATCTGGTTTGGGCAACAGTTTTTCAGTAACTGTCTTACATCTATTGGCAAGTTTTACTGTTCTTTTCATATTTTTCTTCTAGCTACTTTATATTTATGTGGAGCAGCTTGTTTTTCTTTTTTAATACTTGACCTTGAACAAATTGATAATTCTCAAAGACATCTACCTGCTGAATATTTCAGTGGGGTAGAGGAAAGTAAAGTAAGGAGAAACCAGAGTAACCTTCCAGATTTCACATCCCAAGACTTCTTTCTTGACTGTTGCTAGGGATGATGCTCCAGCAAATATGACCCATCCATGTCATTCTTTATATAGTCCTGCCTTTTCTGTTTTCCTGAACCAGATCAGGTCAAGGAGGGCTGCTATACCTTGTCATCCTTTATTCTTCACTTGGTGCAAAGAAGGATATTTCTTTTGAAGTTCAAGGTGAGCCTCTCACCTTCATAATTGGATCTTTGCTGGCACTTTCTGAGATCTGGTGCTGATGGACCCTCTCCTCAGTCTCTATCTATCTTTTGCTTTATTTTCTCCCATTTGACTTCTGTCCCATCTCAGCCTCCTTTGGTAGTCCTTACACACTTGCTGGAATTTACAGATTATATCCCTCTCCCAGCTTGGCTGAAAATGATTTTGAAGGTTTTTGCCCCCATACAAGAGTGAAGTAGCAGTGCAACGAAAATTCTCACTCAGAAAATGGAAGAAGGGAGACACATAACAGTCACTGGTACATAGCAAGGATGGACAGGCATTGAGAGGTTCCTGGGCTCCCACGGAGGGGGAAATTCCTTCATTATATCCCATTTATATTCTCTTGAGTATTGGTGTCTGAAGCCCAGCTCTGCCTTCTAGATGGTTCTTCCCTGTCCCTTATCCTTTGTGATTATGTCTTAAGTGGGTATTAGAGAACAAGCCTTCTTTGGGGGGGGGGATGTACAGTTTTCACAGTTAACTTCCTGTTGGCACATGTTTCAGGGACTAGGAGTTGTTTTATAGGCACAGGTTTTTGTTTTTTGGTTCTAATCTAGCCTTCAGGACCTTTGTTGTACCTAAATTGGTGAAATCAAGAAAATTATGCGCAAGAAGAAAATCTGGGGTGAATTAGAATTGTCATTCATGCTTGGAAAACCGCAATCTAATTGTATAGCATACTGGGTCCATACTTACAAATCTGAAAATATGTTAAAATCCGTTATTACAAATATTAGTGGTATGCATTACACCCATGACCTAGAAGCCTTTTCTGACACTCCAGATATGGGGGTGTCACATAGCACCCAAGAAGAGATGCACAGTGGCCTGGCACCATTTTGCTATAAGGGTAAAAAGGGTTATAAATCTCAACAGCATCTGAAGACCTCACTGAAGTAGATTAGAGAAGACCAATGTCAGGCTAAATTTTATTTAAACAGTCTTGTTTATTAAGGTGGAGAAATGTATCATGCATTTTAGGAATTCTGGTAAAATAACTAAAACTGAGGTAGTCTGGGGTACTTCATACGGTACTTTTAGAAAATGTGTTCCAGTACCCAATGTTTGGTCAATGCAACATTAGTGTATATTAAATAAGAAAGAAAAAGGAAAATCCAAATTTTCTGTTTTATGAAATGACTAAATTAGTGGCATGCTTGATGTCTTGTTAAACACCATAACTACATTGCAATACACACTAATGGTATTTATGCTTCATCCAGTAAGGGTTCCAGGAACTTGATTTTCTGGACAACTGTGTGCGTTGACCCACATGACATTGTATGATAACTCGCTTAATGAGGAGCATTTCACATGTAACATTTTCTGCTCTTTTCTTATGTGTTTACACTGGAATCCTTGAGGTTGTGCAAAAGATTCTTAGTCTGTGTGGTGAGCGTCTGTGGTTTCTGCTGCCTGGTCTAGATTCATGCACTCATTCATTCCCTGAAGACCAGAACCCAACGGTCCCCTTCCCCACTCTTGGCACCAGACCCCGAGGGGAAAGTTCACCTTCTCTAGACTAAGAAATCCAGTGCCTTGCATCCCCACAGCCACCACTATTAGTTCAGAGATGGACATATGATCTGGATGAAGCCAATAAAGACCTCAATTCCTGGGTTTTTGTTTTAGCCTTGGGGGAAGTGGCTTCTCTGTCTTACTGGACGTAAATCAGGAAAGAGATGAGCCTAGGGCACTGCCAGGCATTTTCTTCCCTTGATGGTTTTCTCTTCCTAGAGTTCAGCTAATATTTAAGAAGCAGAATGACAAAAGGATAAGTGGAATCCAGTTTATATCCTCTGAGTTCTGTATTGAGATTACCCATGAAGTGTTAAGAAATAAATGTTAGCTCTGCTTCTGTTACTGGGATCAGTGCTTTCTTTTTAACTTATGTTTTGCTTAAGCTGGTCTCCATTGGGGTTTTTATCACTGGCAAAGAAAAATTCCTAACTGGGGGAAGCAGATGTGGCTCAAGTGATAGGGCCTCTGCCTACCATATAGGAGGACCTGGGTTTGATCCTGGGGGCCTCCCGGTGAAAAAGAAGAGAAAGCATGCCTGCATGGTGAGCCGAGTGCCTGTGCAGCGAGCCAAGTGCCCGTGGGGTGAGCTGAGTGCCCATGTGGGTGCCTGTGTGGTGAGCCAAGCGCCCGCATGGTGAGCTGAGGACCTGTGTGGTGAGCTGAGTGCCTGTGGGTCAACCAGTGCCCGCGTGGCAAGCCAGTGCCCGTGCAGTGAGCCAAGTGTCCGCATGAGTGCCCATGCAAGTGCCTGCGTAGTCAGCCAGGTGCCTGTGCGAGTGCCTGCGTGGTGAGCCAGTGCTTGTGCAGCGAGCCAGTGCCCGCAGAGTGAGTCACACAGCAAGATGATGATGCAACAAAAGAGAGGTGAAGGGAAGAGTCAAGGTGAAGTGCAGCAGAGACCAGGAACTGAGGTGGCACAATTGACAGGGAACCTCTCTCCACATCAGAAGTCCCAAAGATCAAATCCTGGTGAATCCTAGAGGAAAAAGATGAGAAGAGAAGACAAAAAGAGAAATAGATACAGAAGATCACACAGCGACTGGATACAGAAAGCAAAAACAGAAGGGTAGGGGTCGGGGGTGGGGGAGGGGAAGAATAAAAAAAAATTGCTAATTGATACGCACTTATGGGTGAAAGCTCACGGAAGGCCAGTAAGTATCCTCTGACCTCAGGCCAGTGCCTGACCCTGCTACCCGCTGCGACTGCCATCTCCTGCCATCTCTGGGCCACTTGCTCTTGATTTAAAGTTCTGGCAGGGCCATCCTACTGTATAAACATCTAGGTTCGTGTGCCTGTGTCCTGACTGCCTGGGAGGCTGGTCTCTCCATAGTGGGAGGCAGGACTCTGTGTCACGCTGATAATGCCCAGGATGGAGACTTTCCCCCAAATCAGAAGGCGGATAGATGCAGAACAAGCAACTACTACAAAACAAGCCTGTGAACAAAAGAGAAGCCCACCCTGGACATCCAATGCCCCTCAGTATCATAGTGCAGTGTAGGCACAGAGATTGGATCCTTGTTCTATTCAGTAGAGAAAATGTTATTTTCTCTCTCACACACACTGTCTCTCTCTTAATTGAAAAATAATGTAGTGTAATTTGAACACCATTTAGCTCGCTAAATTTTAACTCCAGTGTGGAAGATCTTTATAAAGTCATACAGTTAAAGAATTCTAAAGAAAACCTTAGTACAATGTTAGTAAGAATAATGAGGTGAGAATAGAATCGTTTTTCTAATTATATAGTGGTAAATCCATTTATCACACATGGTACAAGGCTTTTAGGAAAGCTCAGAGCACAGTGATATCTTCCAGGTCTTCCTGAGAAATTTTCTACAATTTAAGAGTCAGACAGTGGAGCAGCAAGAGTTGAGAATCTGTCTTTGCATTAACTGTGAAATACATACTTGCTAGGGTTCATTTAATGTGCGATATACTATTGTAAACATTTTCCCATATTACTAAAGTTCTTTGGAGAACGTAATCTTTGATGGATTTTATTGAATCCAGTATCCACTCCATAATCACAGGTTGTTGGAGGCTTAAGCTGTTTCTAGTTTTGTAATAATGTCATGCCACAATGAAAATCTTTGTTTCCATTGGAGAGAGTCCCATGTGGTTACTGTGTTGGATCATTTAAAGGCTCACCAGTTGCTTTCCAGAAAGGCTCTTCTGAGTGAACTCTGGGGATGATGGATTTCTCTAGGTCAGGGGTCCTTAAACAGGGGTCCATGAACTTGAACTGAAATTCAAGAAAACATTACTCTTATGGGGATGTATTGGTACAGGAGTGATATATTTATTAAATGATACATAGTGTGGACCAGTGAGGGGTTTCACCTGACTGGCAGAGGGGTCTGTGGAACTGAAAAGGTTAAGAACCCCTGCTCTAGGTGCTTGGCTATGTTACATAAAAGAATTTAAGAACATGTTAGTTTAGTCAGGACAGTAGTTTATTGAGAAATGGGAGAAAAGAACAGAATTACGCCCCTGAACTTATAGATGCAGGCTCCTCTAGGCAGAGAGAGCATTTGGGGTTACTGGGCTGTCTTTATTAAGCCGTTATTCACTCCTCCCCTTCCTAAGGTTGGGGAGGGGCCCCAGCTGTTGGCTGTTTTGATTGGTTGCCCCACCTGTTAGTAATAGTTCTCAGAGGGCCAGTGGCGATGCCCTTTGAAGGTATCTAGGCCTGCTTCTTGTCCCTGAACAGGATCTCCTTCCAAATGGGGTCTCATTACCAGGTTTCACAGGGTCTTTCTGGCTTTATTCTTTTTTTTTTTAAGATTTATTATTTTATTTATTTCTCTCCCCTTCCCTGCCCCACCCCCCGAGTTGTCTGCTCTCTGTGTCCATTTGCTATGTGTTCCTCTGTTTCCGCTTGTCTTCTTGTCAGCGGCAGCCAGAATCTGGGTCTTGTTTTGTTGCGTCATCTTGCTGTGTCAGCTCTCCGTGTATGTGGCACCATTCCTAGGCAGGCTGAAATTTCTTTCGCACTGGGCGGCTCTCCTTAGGGGGTGCACTCCTTGCGCATGGAGCTACCCTACACAGGGGACACCCGTATGTGTTACAACACTCCTTGAACACATCAGCACTTTGTGTGGGCCAACTCATCACACGGGTCAGGAGGCCCTGGGTTTGAACCTTGGACCTCCCCTGTGGTAGGTGGATGCCCTATCCATTGGGCCAAATCTGCTTCCCTCTGGCTGTATTCTTGGCGGAGGTTTTTCCCTCAGGGGGTTTCCAGGTGAAGTTTCACAGCCATGTGTCTCAGGGCCATATTTTTTGCAAGTCTCAGCTGTGGCGCATCTGCCCTTCCCCTAAACTAACCTGCCTCATAAGCAGGAAGAAGCTGTATACTTTCAGACACACAAAATGTGTTTATTATTGAGGATGTGATCAGGAGATCATAAGACCAGCAGAGTGTTTTCTGAAAAGCAGAGATACTGCTAAGTACCAGTGGTCCCCTTTTATCCGAGGATATCAAAGCACTTTTTTTTTTTAGCACTTCTTTTTTAAAAAGAAACAAAACAAAACTTCTCATCTTTAGATATACACAAAGATTTACAAATGCATAGCCAAAAGGAATACGTTCAGGCACTTCCTCAAAGCCGGTAGCTACCGCACGTGGAAAACCAGACTTTGCTTGGTCTTTGTTGAAGGCGCTCTGTGCCCTGCCAGCTTTCTTGGGAACTGGTGCTGATGTGAGAAGGTCCCTTCTGCCTTTTGTTGTTGACTCTGCTGCTGGATCCTCCCCCGCTACCCCAGCAACTAGCTTCTCTAAGCTGGATGTGAAGATGCTGCTCCACAAACCATCAGTTGTGGAAGGGCAGTGAATGACCAAGTTCTTACCAAGAGCTATGACATGCCTTTAGATTATAGTCTTTGGGGGCATTTTCTAATTATGTGACCTGGCTAGACCCACATCAGAGAGAGCCTCTGGTCAGATCCCAGGGGTACCCAAGGACCTGTCACCTGTCCGGCAACCTTAGTTTCTCACCAAGATACCTAGGCAGGTATTTCTACTTACTCTATGGGATTGGATGCTTAACCCACGGCTTTGGAAATAGCATTATGGTTACAATATACTGAGTGCTTTCTAGGTGCCAGGTACTGTGCAAAGTGCTCCACATATATGATCACATTAACCATATGGGGTAGGTACTATTATTACCCTCCTTTTATTGATGAGAAGACTGAGGCCTGGAGAAGTTAAGTAACTTGCCCCAGTAGTCACACTTAGTAAGCAACAGAGCCTGGCTTCATTCACCAGGACTGGCTACATAATTCATGGGGCAGAATTTACAATGAAAATGTGGTCCCTTGCTAAATAATTTTTAAAAAATATCAAAACGGCAACAGCATTGTATTAAACCAAGTGCAGGGCCCTTCTAAGTGCTTCACAGGTTGCATGCCCATAAAGCCAGCCCTGTGGACACAGGCACTCTAGTTCTAGAGCTCACACTATTACCCAAGCAACCAGGGCTGAACTGCTCATAGTTTGGCGAAGGTCTAACTTTGTCACATAAATGGCAAATGCAAGCATTGTCAGTGTGCTCTGCAGACAGGAGTCTTCTTTTGATCACCAGCTTTCTCTTTACAAAGCTCTTGGGACTGTTTTCTAGCCAGGAGTGAACAGAGGTAAGCCCCACTTGGTACTACTGGCCATTTGAAACAGCCTCTCCTTGGTTTCTGTGTTTGTCATTGCTGGGCTGGTCATCTCCTGCTAAAAGGAAAGTCACCGGAAGCCAGGAGGTGGCAGGAGCTTCTTGGACTCTTTTTATTTTGCTTACTCCCAGTTCTAATGCGCCAGACTCGTTCCATCTGAATGGTCGCCTCTTCAGCAGCTGTCGCCAGCTTCTCATTTCCCTAACCCCTGTTGTCCTCTGGCTTCACCCACCCCCACCCACATCCCAAATCCAGCTGTGGGCCCACCCAAGTGATTGAACCCCGCCTGAGATGCAGACATTTGTCCCTTGTCCTGGCACTGCAGGAGAGCAGTGGTGTTTCCAGAGGAAGAATTGAAATCAATTATCTGTTTTCTTTTGAGGCTCAGGTTTCCTGGAAATATATTGCTTAGAAATGATTCCTTCCCATAGAAACCCACAGGGCAGGAAGATAATCGCTAAAACATTTTAAGTGTTTACTCTGCATCATGCTTCAAATGTATTAACTCATTCAGTTTCATTTAATTAATGGGTAGGTACTATTAATAGCCCCATCTTACAGATGAGTAAAATGAAGCAGAGAAGTTAATTGCCCAAGGTCTTAGAGCTAGTAGTAGATGAGTTAGAACAGAAAACTGTAGCCTCTGATTTAAAGCCTTTATACAACAATTACACCTTACTTCAAATTCTACCAGGCACAGGATCTCATTTGATACTGTGTGGAAATCTAAAACCTTTTCCTGAGGTCGTCTGTAAAATACTGTTTGCTAAGGCACCCCAAATGCCGACTGGTGAATCCATGGTCCAGCTCAGATGTCCTGTTAAATCATGGGATTTAGAATGAGAGGAACCCTTCCTTGTTTCTCCTGGACCCTCATCCCCATCCTATGTGTGAATGCCTTTAGAATAAAGGACTTTCTCTTTGTTCTTCAGTGTGAAACAGAGACCAAGTTGTTCTAAGATAAGTGCAGTGTGCTCAATGTTTTAAGCAATTCTGAGATGTTTGGCAAGGAATCTTCCACCTAAACCTACCTTATAGAGCACAATATTAGGTGTTGTATAATTACTGTGAGGACTGTGATGTATGTAACTTTTTTTAGTATTTGCCCTGGGTGGGGGAGAAGAGGGAAGATATTGTATTATCATATATATATATATATATATATATATATGCAATATATATATTGCAGTAAGGATTTATTCTCAGAATACTAAGTAAATCTCATTCGATATTAAAATATATATATAATAGATACATATACAATATGTACGTATCTACATACAGAGTCCGTTTTTTGGAAATTACAATATTATTTAGTAAAATGATCTGTTCTGTGGACCAAATGTAAAATATTTATAAACGAAGATGCATATAAATGGTGTGATAACTACGGCATGGGCATTATATAAGTTTCTAAGTATTTAGAGGAGAAATAATAAAAGTTCTATGATATACAAAAAAATAATTCTACTTAGACATTCTTGAAGTCTGGGCAGGGCAGCCTAAGGAAGCTGGCACAATGGGCATAAAAAATCCAGAAATTTGGCGTTCCCATATTAAATTCTGGAATGTTCCCAAAGAGGCAGAGTTGAGAGTCATACAGGACAAGTCTCTTTATATAGTTCAACAGGGGCAGGGACCATGAGTGAGAACTGAGATTGGAGTGTACATTCACGTGTGTGCACAGGCACACAAACACACACATGCATGCACACAAAGTATAGCGTTACTCGAACATGGGGATAACTTTATGTCTGTTTTCAGGTGAGTTAACAAAGAAAGATGGCCTTAAATATATTTAAAGACCCTTGAGGGAAGTGGATGTGGCTCAAGTGATTGGGCTCCTGTCTACCATATAAGAGGTCCAGGTTTGATTCCTGGGGCCTCCTGGTGAAGGCAAGCTGGCCCTCGTGGTGAGCTGGCTTGAGTGGAGAGCTGGCCCACACAGTGCTGGTGCAGCAAGATGATGCAACAAAAAGAGACACAGAGGAGAGACAATAAGAGATGCAGCAGACCAGGGTGCTGAGGTGGCACAAGAGATTGAGCACCTCTCTCCCACTCTCGAAGGTTCCAGGATTGGTTCTCAGTGCCTAAAGAGAAGAAGACAAGCAGACACAGAAGAACACACAGTGAATGGACATAGAGATCAGACAGTGAGCACAAAACAATGGGGGGAAGTGAGGTATAAATAAATAAATAAATCTTAAAAAAAATAAAGACATTGAATATTACGTCACTAGTGCCTTTACTGCAGAACTTTGCTTTAATTTTATCTTAGTGTTTGTTTTACCTGTGAAACTCTGAACTAATAATGAGCCAATTGAAGCTGGCCCATGTGCAGTGCTAATGCTTTAAGGAGTGCTGTGTCACTCAGGGGTGTCTCCCGTGAAGGGGAGCCCCACGTGCAAGGAGTGTGCTCTGTAAGGAGAGTTGCCCAGCACAAAAAAAGTGCAGCCTGCCCAGGAAAGGCACCACACACACAGAGAGCTGACACAGCAAGATGACGCAACAAAATGAGACACAGATTCCCGGTGCCACTGACAAGAATACAAACGGACACAGAAGAACACACAGCGAATGGACACAGAGAGCAGACAACTGGGGTGGGGGGGCGGCGTGGGGAAGGGGAGAGAAATAAATTTTTAAAAACCCAAAAAAGCAAAACAAAAAACACTTAAAAAAAAAAAAAGAGTACTTTGCATTGGTTTAATACCTTACAGTTCACTGATTTTTCACATTTTCCTTGAATCCCTCCATGGACACTAGTATTTTGAGTCTAAGGACAACCGTGCAGTAGGGGGCGGAGTGGGAACTAGACCCTTCTCACTTGTTCTCTGCTGACTCTGGCGATGTTCCATCAGCACAGAACCTTTCCCAGGGAATGGGGTGGATCCTCTCTGAAAGTTGGAGGAAGGGTGTGCAAAGCTTGTCAGGGTTAACAAGATACCTCTTCAGCAGGCTCAAAGCCTCAACTTGTTTGCCTGTGTATGCCATCTGTTTCTTTCTGAGACACTCAGATTAAAAGAAAACTTACATTCCCTGGCAATAACCGGACAATTACAAGACAGTCAAGCATGAATCTTAACATATTTCCACAAGCCTCCATAAACCTGCATGAAGGGAAGTGGTATAGGCACTTTTATTTCTCTTCGGTAAAGCTATGTTAATGTAAATTAGATGATTCTAGAAAGGAAAGCTTAGAAAAATGCTTTTATCTGAACTCCTGAAAGCACCTGAAAAAAGTTCTGAGCTCTTTTTGCTCAATTAAATTAAAATGGTGGTGAGTCAAAGAAATGCAAGATTAGGAAGGCATTCATTTAAGAAATAGAAACTGTAATTTAGATAATGTATGATAAGAGGTTTGAGTGGTTATGAACAGAAATTGAAAAAGGAAATACCCAGGTGACTCATCTGCAAAGGCAGGAAGCAGTGAGTTCTTGAGGCCAAAAGGACGGTGACTGATGGAGCAGTCATCAACATTATTCTTTCCTGGGCTTTACTATTTTTTATTGTGCAACCTTATTCTTTGCTCATGCCGATAATCGTGAGCCCAATAACTCACCCATTGCATGGATTCAGAAACAGGCCCCACCTGAGTTCCTAATTTGGGAAAACAGGCCACTCTCTAGACACTAGTCAGCATAATATTTTAATATTAATTGCCATGAAAATGAATATCAATTAATTTAGATGCTAATCTCTCTATTAATTGTTTTAATACTGTAAGCCTTTTTCTTCCAGCAATACTTTCTTTAGCCCCATCCAGAGTAGAACCCACTTTAATAGATTGCTTTTGGGAGGCAGGCCCAACTATGCATAGGTTACTTATGTAATTGCAAAACTCTTAAGAATGCAGATGGTGCTTTCAGAGCACTCTTTGAAATACATATTAATAGGTCTGACTGTGAAAGGATTCTCTTGTATTCAAACATCCATTTCCTCAGCAAATATTTACTTAGCAGGGATTATGCTCTGTGCTGGGAGGTGGGTGGGGAGGAGAGACAGGACTCAAAGGTGATGTGAAGTTCCCAACTAAGAGAGAAAGAGACTCAGGCAGAGCTTAACGCCACAGTCAGTGGACAAAGAGGCACACATCTTCCCCTTCTCACTCTTGAGTGTTTTCAGGTTCCCAGTTTAGGGCTCTATGAGTCACAGGTCCTTTCTGGATTCACAGATCCTCACCAAGGCAGAGCACCGATTGCCCTAGGAAGGCACATGTTGAAGACAACCAAAGTCTGTCTTGAGGTGGAAGAGATGCCCATGGGATTAGATTATAACAGAGCAGCTCTTTCAAATCTTGGAGAGGCAGTGGTGACTCCATCTCAGATGTCGTTCAAGTTGCCCCAAACCAGAAATGTCTGTTTGAGTTCATGATATATATATATATATATATATAAAGGATTTATTTTATTTATTTATCTCCCAACCCCCCTTGCTGCTTGCTTCCTGTCTGCTCTCTATGTCCATTCTCAGTGCGTTCTTCTGTGTCTTCTTGTCTCCCTTTGTTGTGTCATCTTGCTGTGCCAGCTCTCTGCAGGTGCGGGCTGTCAGTGCTCTCTGTTGGCGCAGGCCATCAGCTCTCTGCGGGCACGGGCCAGCTTGCCTTCACAAGGAGGCCCTGGGAATTGAACCCAGGGTCTCCCATATGGTAGATTGGAGCCCAATTGATTGAGCCACATCTGCTTCCCCTAGTCCGTGATATTTGATGCTTCTAAGAGGACAGCCCCATTTCTCATCAGAAATGCAATTCTGGGTGGCCACAAATTTCCTAAAATATAATCTAAATCTATAAAGACTCAAGAAACCTGGATTTCCTTGAAACTATTTACAAGGAGAGAAGCAAGAGAAGCAATGCAAGGATGTTCTAAATTTTATATGATGTGGACCATTGACTATGGGGTGCAGTGATGCTCAGAGATGAACTTACCAGGTGCAATGGATGTGTCATGATGATGGGAGAGAGTGTTGCTGTGGGGGGAGTGGGGGGAGGGGGCGGTGGGGTTGAATGGGACCTCATATTTTTTTTTAATGTAATAATGTAATAAATAATTAAAAAAAAAAATAGGGCCTTTGAAATGAAGTTCTATTCCCTAAGGCTCATGAGTGGGGGGCTGGAAAGTTTTTTCAAAAAGAGAAGTCTGTGGATTGTTTGGTTCAATTCAATAATTTCTCTGCCACCTTATCACTTTCCCTTTCTCTTTAATATTTCTCATCAGGCTATGGGAATATTGCTCCAAGCACTGAAGGAGGCAAAATCTTTTGTATTTTATATGCCATCTTTGGAATTCCACTCTTTGGTTTCTTACTGGCTGGAATTGGAGACCAACTTGGAACCATCTTTGGGAAAAGCATTACAAGAGTGGAGAAGGTGTTTCGAGTGAGTACTGCATCTATTTAAACCCTAACTACTGTGGTCAATTGGCTTTAGCCTGTCAAGATCCAGACGGAATTAGCAGGGTTGTCATATGCTTTTAATGGAATCCTTTAATGTCATGATCATTTTTCTCTTTTGGCCTATGGCAGTCAGAGGTACTGTACCCAAATTCCCTTCTCTTGAGTAGCTTCCTACTTTAGAGTGGTATTTCTGGAATCATAATGCAAGAGGGTAAAGTATGGATTTGCCAATACATATTTTCTGAAAAGATGAGGCATATTCATGTTTTCCTTGAAGACAAAGATGGTTTCCTTAATGCCTTTGCTGTAGAGAACTGTATCCATGCATTTTCTTTAACTCCATTTTATTCCCCAGCACAGGTCTTAAGGCTAATCCTTGCTTCTAAGATCTCTTAGGAAAGCTTTCCTTTTCCACACACTGTTCTGAGCTTTGCACCTGTCTCCTCATGGCCCTCCTTTCTCCCTCCTCTCACTGATGAGGTATCATTCAGTTATAATATGCCAATATACTACTTCATACTAAGATGTTAATGGTTGCTATTGGCTTAGTAGGATTTTCCTCTTGGAAATACCATTAAACATGGGACAAAAGTCTCAACTTGAATTTATTTACAAAAAATGGCATTTAGGCACTAGTGACAGGTAGTTGGAGCAAATGTGGTTGGACTTGAGTTCCTAATGCCCTTTAACTGCACCCATTTATATGAATTTACAGAATTTTGCTAAAGTGTAAGGCCATTTCTGTTCTCTTTTTCATTATTGACCTAATTCTTAAGTCTTTCAAACTGTCTTCAGGGAATTCTTTCTTATGATAACTTAATATTTAAAAATGACATTTTGAGATCTTTTTCAGAATCAAGCAATGGTGGGCAAGGATAGATTGGCAGTAAGCTCTAAAGTTACACTTCTTCCTCTGAGACAAGGACTCTTAAATTTGCAGTCAAAGGCTGTCTGTCTTTAAAATCATGGTTATACTTCTCTTCAGAGGAAGAGAGCAGCTTCAGAGCTCTTACTAGAGTGGGGTGTGGGTGGAATAAGGTACTACACTTTGGCACTCAGTCACCCTGGGTGAGCTGCCTCAGTTTACTTATTGGTTAAAGGGGATAGAATTTGAATTTACTTTATAAGGTTTTGGTGATGATTAAATGAGATAATGTATGGAACAATGCTTGGCAAAGGGCCAGGTCCATAGAGTTCAGAGCTGCCGAGTGCCTTTCTCCCGAGAGAAATGCTCCTTGGCAGACTTGCCACCCATTCAGGTTTCGTCCGAGTACCTCAGTGACATGAAGTTTTTCTGGAATGTTCCACACCTTTGCTCCATAAGTACCTGGTTGCCAGCTGGCCTCATTAAAGCATGCAGCTGGGCACCCGGTGGTTACCATGGAAACCATCAGTGCTCAGCGCCTCTTCTCAGATGTTGAGGTACCCTACTCCTGAATGGCAATCCTGTCTCCAAGAGCCATTTCAAGGAAGTGCCTGCTTAGCCATCGAGTTATGGTGTTATAGAAAAGTGAATTTGGTGATTGAACACTCAGAAGAACAGAATTCAAATGGAGAAACAGCTGATCTGACATTTAAAAATTTTTGTAAATCTTTTCTAGATTTCAGTTTCCTCATTTGTATAAAGGATTGGACTAAGAGGCTTTGAAATCCCCTGTTAGCTAAGTTTTTTTTTTTTAGTTATTGTAGCCTAAACGAGGGAAGAGGTTGCAATCATATTGACTAAATCTGTGGTCAAATGTGGGAGCCAAATCTCCCCTGATGAATTTTAGACTATGAGTAGAGAGTAGTGTTCTCCTTCTTCTTAAAGCTGCCTCTTAAATGGATCATTCAGCTCGCTCTAAGGCAGAGCTTTAAAATCTCCCATTTCATTTTTATACTGAATGGCCCACTCAATTCCTTGCAGCGCCATCAAAGACTAGGAATCTTTTAGGAAGGCGAGACAGTCTTATGGTATAAAATTGGCAGCACATAGTGTATTCATCTTGGGAACATTGTAGTGTGCTACTGGAAGGGGTAACTTAGTTCCAGGAGGAATATAAAAACACTTTCAGAATATACAAAAACCTCATACTGCAGCACTTTCCTGCTGTGTATAAAGTTTGGTAGAAAATCTCAAATCTCTTTGCCGTTCATTTAAACTACATCTAAAAGACTGGTTGCCTTTAGGTGATTATTTGAGAACTGAATATTGTATAAACGGGCACAAGCTTGGGTTGTGAATTTTTAGTCCTATTTGAGAAGGTTCTTTTTTCTTTTTTTCAACTCTTCAGTGACTGTTAGGCCTTTCTCCTCATTTACTATGCTTTCTTTCAGTTCTTGGGGAGAAAAGGTATTTCCTAAAGTAAAGATAAACTATCTAATAAAAGCAGCCTTCTAGCTTTCTTATCTACTGAGGTGACCCTGGTTTGGGTCCTTCTAACACATTCTAGGTCTGAGCCTTATTTTACAGAATTGCTCAGGGAGGAATTCCTGTATAACTTTGGAATGTTTTTGGCCCAACCCTGACTGTTGGGGTTTCCATGGGATGAATGAATAAAAACTCTTTCTTCCCTTATGAAGTTCAGAACTAATTGAGAAATAGACATAGAAGTCAGATAGAGACAAAAATGCCAACTTTATTGCTGGTAAGCTATTTGGAGAACATGGCTTTAACTCTGAGCCAAAAGGACTTTCTAACCACTTCAACCCTGAATTAGAAGCACGTCATCACTCTATTAGGTCTATTGCTGTGTAACCACCTACCACAAATGTAGAAGCTTAAAATAACACGCATGTATTAGCTCATAGTTCTGAGGTTGGAAGTCTAGGTGGGCATGGCTGGGTGCTATGCTTGGGATTCCAGAAGACCAAAATCAAACTGTTGCTCAGACAGGGCTCTGGATCTAGGGAAGACTGCTTCCAAGCTCATTCAGGTTTTGACAGAAAAGAGTTCCTTGTAGTTGTGGGACTGAGGCCTCCGTTTCCTTACTGCCAGTCATCCGGAGGCCATTCTCAGCTTCTAGAGGCCACTTGACACATGGCACCCTCCATCTTGAAAACCAGCAACAGTGAGTCAAATCCTTGTCATGCTTTGAAACTCTCTGGTTTCCCCTTCTGTCCTTCCGGCACCAGGTGGAGAAAGCACTCTGCTTCTAAGGGCTCATGTGATTAGAGCAGCTGCCCCCCCCCAGGTCACCTCCCTATCCTACGGTCAACTGGACCATCTAACGTAAGATAATCATGGGAGTGACATCTCATCATGTCATAGGCTCTGGGGATTAGGGTGGGACTCCTTTGGGTGGCATTTTAGAAATTGTGCCTTCCATACCCCCCAGCCATAAACCGCACGGGCCTCTTCAACAAGGGCAGACTCAGCCTTAGTGTAGCTGCATTGTGGAGAGCAAAACAAAGTGCACCCTTCTGCAGACACAGGGCTTCCAAATGGGAGAAGAAGTGGGCTGCACTGAACTTGCACAATCCCTTCTGCTAAATTCTCCATAGAAGTCCCCATCTGTGGGGGTGGGGGGGAGAGAAAATGGATTAAGAACTCAGACATTTACTGATCACACATAGGAAGAAACCTAGAGGTATGTTGTGTTTGGGTTTGGTGCATCAGTTCCACAATGTCAAGGATACCCAGGGAAGTTAGGAAAGTGAGTATCTGACAAAATAGAATGGGACTGCTAAAAGATTGTCTTAGAACAGTGGTTCCAAAGTGTGGCCTCTGGACCAGCAGCATCAGCATCCTCTGAAACAGTAGCATCTGTATCCCTTGGACCAGCTGCATCAGCATCCCCTGGACGAGCTGCATCAGCATCCCCTGAACCAGCAGCAGCAGCAGCATCTCCTGGGAGCTTGTTAGAAATACAAATTCTTGGATTCTGGGGGTAGGGTCTGCAAGCTGTGTTTTACCAAGCTCTCCAGGTGAATCTATTGCCTACTGAAGTTTGAGCACTACTAGCTTAGAGGAATCACGTTTCATCCCCTGGGGCTGAACACATTGCTGTTATGAGCAAAATCAGAATTCTGTTAGAAAAGAATTTGGGATTGAGCAAATGACAGCATGTGCCACAGGTGTCAACCAACTGCTAGCCCACATAGGCCATTTGTAGGGAAGCTCTTCTCCCTCCCTTGTCATAGAATCAGGTGGTTTTTGGGATCTTTGAATCAATCAGGAGCTTGGAGTTTGTACCATGGTAGCAAAATCCCCAGCTTATTCTCATTCCTGCCAGGTCTGTTGCGGTACGGATGACTCTCCAGGGTTTAGAGTGTGCTACGTCAGGAGCAGAGAGCCGGGCGTTCCACTCAGACCCTTAAAAGCTTTGGCCTCCAGTCACAGCCCATCAGCCACAGCCCCACCCAACTGCAGAGGGGGCTGTGGGATGCATTGTTCCATCTCCAGGTTGGGGAGGAAGTGGGAAAATTGGTGCACACTGGTGATGCCGTGTACATATTCCCTGGGCCCTGTCCTGGGCCCTACGCCAGGGGCACAAGCATCCTGGGAATTTGGGTTTAGGTGGTGTATTAGTTTCCTGTGGCTGCTGTGACAAGTGACCACAGACTTGGTGTTTTAAAACAGCAGAAACATTCCTCACAGCTCTGGAGGCCAGCGGTCCTCAGTGGTATTGTCAGGGCCTCACTCCTGAGGGGCTTTGGGAGAGAATCCACTCCTTCCTCCTCCAGCTTCTGGTGGTCGCTGGCATTCCTGGCCTTGTGGCCACATCCCTCTAATCCCACTTCCAGGGTCTCATTGCTCCGTCCTCTTCTGTGTATCATGTCTCCCCTTGCCTCACTCTTTTTTTTCACTATTAGAGAAGTTGTGGGTTTACAGAACAATCCTGCACAAAATACAGGATTCCCATACCCCACCACCACACCTTGCATTGGTGTGGAACATTTGCTACAATTGATGAACACCCATTTTTAATAGTTGTTCTAGTAACTATAGTCCATGGTTTTTTGCCTTCAAGCTCATGGTGTAGTGTAGTGTAGTTCCATGCACTTCTAAATTTTTAGTCTGTTACCATGTAAACAATCTAACACGTCCCCTTTTAATCACATTCTGATAGATATTTATTTCCGTTCTCTTAATTTTGTTCACAATGTTGTGCTGCCACCACCGCCATTCATAACCTAAACATTTCCATCGCTTCAATAGGAACCTTGCTTTACTCCTATAAGGGCCCTTGGCATTGGATTTAGAGCCCGCCTGGGTGATCCAGGATGATCCTCCCATCTCGAGATCCTTAACTATATTCCACCTGCAAAGACCCTTTTTCCAACTAAGGTCACATTCAGTTTCCCCGGATTAGGATGTGGACCTATCTTTTAGGCTCCACTATGCAACGCCTTGCAGATGGTCTGCCCATCTCTTTGGAGACACTCCTATGGTGAGAGTGGTTGATTTCACATTTGAGAAAATGGTGAAGTCAATTGCCTAGAGCCACACAATGAGTTGGTGGCAGGGCCCGGACTAGAACTAGTTATCCTACTTTAACCCTTTGCAGGTGGGCTGAAAAATGCCTGCTGTCAGATACATTACATTACTCCATGAAACCTACTTGGAGATTAGGCTTTTTAAAGATACCATACTAATTCTTGGAGATGATATGTAAGTATTTATACAATATACTGTAAAGTAACTCTTCCTGGATTTCCAGGGGGAGGTCTGGGCTGTTAGGAAAGGTAATTATTTGGAATTAAGCAGGCTGACACCAGGCTCCACGGCAGGGTCTCCGTCCCCTGCCATGGGCTGGCTTTTTTGCTAGAACAGGCCGACCATCACTGGATAGGACACTGCAGGGGAACTGGTCGCATTTTGGACTGAATCTCATTTTCTGGCTCTGAGTTGTGCTCTGGAGTCGGGTAGGGAGCAGCTGCCTCTTTTTATCTGGCCCATCATCAGGCTTTCTGATATTTCCTCTGAAACCACAGGATACTCTTTTTCTTCTTTGGCCTTTTTCCCCAAGGATAGGGCAGAAATGTCTATCTGCCTTTGAAGCCAAAGGAGTCTGGGTGTAGCTGACAAATAATAGCCATTATCCTCAAATTATTGGTGCCCCGAATTATTGGGACTTTAGAGCCTGCCAAATGCTTAAGATGCAGTGATGACAATCTCAGTCTGCTAAGGATGTTCAATTAGTGGGCTAATCAATCACTTTGGATTGCAGAAAGGAAGAGGTGGTGAGGCAGAGACTCTTAAAAGCCTCTGCCTTGTGCCTGGCCAATGTCAAGAAGAGACTTTCAAAAAATAACCAAAAAAAAGAAGAGATTTTGAAGAACACCCATGGCCGGAGACTTCATCATTTCCCAAGGTGTCTTTGAGCTTGCACCCAGCAGCAAAGGGATTAACTTTAAATAATTATTTAAAGGAGATACAGATCCCTGTTTGGAAAGTGGGTGTCATTTTCAGTTCTGTGGGTTTGACATCTGCTTCCAGTACCTATGAGTAGTGAAAACATTCATTGGCTATCGGTTGTACACACCAACCTGGTACCCAAATAGACAGGGGAAGGAAGAAGGAGTGGACTGACTTTTAGGTCTAAGGAATGGCTGCCTTTCAGTAGTGTAGAAAAGATGTAATCTTGGTGAAGTTCAGTTTACAACTTTGTTTTAGTTTCCTAGGCTGCTTAAAGCAATACCATGAAATGGTTCTGCTTGGACAATGGCAATTTATTAGCTTACAGTTTGGAAGCTACATTACAGCAGAGAAAATGTCAAGGCATCATCAAGGTGATGCTCTCTACCCAAAGACTGGCTGCTGGCGACCCTTGGCTCCTCTCCCCCATGGCAAGGCACATGGTGGCATCTGCTGGTCTTTCCCTTCTTTTCCTGGTTCTGTGGCTTTCTCTCTCCCTCTCTCTCTCTATTATTTTCATATATAAAGAATTCCTGTAAGGTGATTAAAACCCATCCTGAATGAGGTCAATCACATCTTAACTGAAGTAGCCTCATCAAAAGGTCTTACAGTGGGCTTACATGTACAGGAATGGATTAAATTTAAGAACTTGTCTTTCTGGGGTACTACAGCTGCAAACCACCACAAACTTCATGAGTGTCCATGTGTCTATGTGTCTGTATGTGTGTGTCTACCTCTAAAACATGACTGGACTCTATAATGCATGTAGTATTATAAATTTCTGACCAATCGCTCAATAGGATTGATATTACATGAATACTATGAGTGTGTTCTTATCAGAAAGAGCACTCTGAATGTAATGTAGACAGATTGCTTTCTTTCTTTTTTTTAATTTAAAAATTTATTTTTATATCAATGTTACAAGTTACTCAGTTAACACAAGATAATAACTACAATAGCAATAGACCTTCCCCTTTATTTTTGTTCTCCTCAGTCTTGAAGGATATGGGATGATGCTCACTCTACTTCAGGCTGAGAAGGGACATAGATGTTATGGTGCAGAGGAATGGTGCAGAAACTCCTTGCTTTTGGGTGGGGACTGATCCATCATCATTGTTTTGTTAGTTGTCCAGGACAGGCCTGAAGAACTGGAGAATGGGAATTGGCTGCATATCTGGAATGCTTTCTTATTTTCCCTAAGAGGATAGAAGGGGAAGGGTAATTGTTTTAAAATTAAAAATTAAAAAAAAAGGCAAAAAAGTTTTAAAGCTTTGCCAACTAGGTCTCTTCTAAATTAGTTTAGTGATATTGTCTAGTTTTAATTGTAGGCTTGGAATGTGAAATTCTTTCTTTGGGGATGAAACTACATAAATAGCATCCTTAAAACAGACAGCAGAATACTTCTTATTGACAGCCTGGGACACGGGTTCCATCTTTTCTCCCTTCCCTAATGCAAGGATGCTCTACCTGGGCACCTACTGAAATTTTAGTCCAGATAATTCTTTGTTGTGGAAGGCTGCCCTATGCCTTGTAGTATGTTTAGCTGTCTTCTTGGCTACTACCCAGTAGATATCGGAGCACCCCACCCTCCCATCCCCAAGTTGTGACAACCAAAATGTTAACGGAAGAATGCCGGATGTTCTCTGGGGGATGACGTCACCCCAGCAGAGATCCACTGCTCTAGTGGATGTGCAGGGTCTATTGCACTAAAGGTCCCAAGATGCAACACGGGCCCCAGGCAGAATCTTCCATGCAAACTATGCTGTCTCCAACCAGCTCTTCAAGGCCAACACTGCCCCTTCTCAAAACTCTATCTCACATGGGTCCTTAAAGAGGGCTTTGAAGATTTCATACGGTGGAAATAAGATTAAACTCCTAGGGAGGGGAAAAGGTGAGGGATTTCACTCGGATGAGGATATAGCAAGATGGATGGTTCTGCTATTACTCTTCGACAGTAAAACATTCTCAGCCTAATTTCAGCTGATCTAGTAGGGACTAATCCAATATACTGTTCTTACTCTACTGCAGCGTACCTTTAATAACTGACCAATGTCCCTTTGGCATTTCCTATGGCCATCTGAGATCACTAAATGATGTTGTAATGGCATCTTCAGTTTTTAAAAAATAATAAACAATAAAGCTCTCAAACTCTGAATAACAGGCCTAAAATAAAACTACTTAAAATACTGCCTGGATCATGTTTAGCATTTAAACATTTTTAAAGTGGCTTTAACAAATCCTCTGTTTTCCTTTCTGACAACCTTTGATCACAGGTAACTTCAAGGAATCTGGTTATTTGTGAACTCTGTGTAGGACTTTGTAGGGAGCCTTGGATTTGCTATTTGTCCAATAGGATTTGGTAGAGATTAGACTGAGTATTATGGCACCTGAGTATCAAAGGGTAGAGATGATAATACTAGTTGCTTTTTCGGGACTTGGAGTTGTCCTGGGTGGTGCTCCAGGGACAATTGCCAGACATTGTATGTCCTCCCATGGCCCACTGGATGGAACGTGGGAGAGTGTGGGCTATGGTGTGGGTCACAGGCCATGGGGTGCAGCGATGCCCAGAGATGTACTCACCAGATGCAATGGATGTGTCATGATGATGTAGAGTGTTACTGTGGGGGGGGGGGAGTGGTGGGGTGGGGACCTCATATTTTTTTAATGTAATATATTTAAAGAAATGAATAAATTGAGTAGAATTTGGAAAAAAAAAAGTAAAAAAGAAATGAAAATGGTTGCCTCTTAGGAGGCAATGGAGGAAGGCCAAAAGACTGAAAAAAAAAAGAATACTAGTTGCTAATCTGTTCTGAGGGTTAACTAGATGCCAGACACTGGGCTATGGACTTTCTACCTAGAGTAAGCCATACAGTGACTCTCCTTGGGAGAACATTACGGTTGTCTTAATTTTTTAAGATGGGAATGCTTAGTTAGAGCAACTGTGGCCTCTCCATGGTTCAGCCAGCCCCTAAGTGACCGGACTAGGATTCCAGACCAGGTCTCCCTGCCCCGAGGTGCAACCATGGGCTCAAGCATTCCAATATCATGGCTTCCTTCTTTCTCTTGTAACACAGGGAGAGTGCCTGATGGTTCAGAATGTTTTCACGAAAGGTGAACCTAATGAATAAAAGAACATTTTCCTTAACTAGCAAGAGAAGGTATGGAAGATCATAGCCAGGTCATTCATCTTTTCTTCATCTGCTCTAAAATAGTTTTAAATAACTGTTCAACTGCTTAATCCACTTGACGGTTCTGTTGGGAAAGTAGGTAACAAGTGAGAAAAGCCAAGGAGTAAGGGGAAATAGATGTGTATAAGAGAAAAGGAGTCTCTGCTTTGTTGCAACAATGAAGAGTCACCAGTAATTCTGCTAGAAAATAGCACTAATATTTATTGAGCACTTGCTACATGCCAGCCCTGTGCTAAATGCTTTATATTCAGTATTTCATAAGGGCCCAATAACCACCCTGTGAACTAAATGATACCCTCATACCATTCTACCTGTGAAGGAACTGGGGTACAGAGAGGTTAAATAATTTGTCCATGATCACGCTAGACCAATCAATACTTGAATGGGAATTTTAGCACAGATGCCATAACGGTTTGCTCTCAATCACTGTTCTAAAAGTCAGTGGAGTTCCATGTTTGAATTTTCATGATATGTTGCCATCTCTTAATGCTTTAGACCAGCTTTGTTTCCATGCTTTAACCCAAGTCCCCAAGCCATTTGGGCAAAAGTAATTGATGACCTGATTTATCCATTCCTTTTCTCTTTCTACCTGTTAGCCCAGTCCTAAAGGAAAGTTGCAGAATAATTTCCTCCTAAACCACACCCAATAGAGGGGACTATCTGCCAAATACTTACAGCTATTCATTAACTGCTAGGGCTTGCCCACTGAAGAGAGGAGCCATTCCTAGAGCCACAGGTGTTTTTATTAATTAGAAAGCTTTATGTCTTTGCATTTGGGACCACTGAAAGTGATGCATTAGACCTACCACATGGTAACCTGTATCTAAAACTTCCAGGTATTTTTGAGTTATGAATTTAATGTAAGAGTTTTATAGGCTAGTTTGGCTCCTCTGGAAGATAGTGATTTAAAGGAATAATAATTTTTTGCTGTTTTATGGAACTCTTCTGCAAAGTCAGAAAGTGGTTTTTTGTTTTTGCTTTATATTTTTCAAGTAGACCTCATGGCACTTCTGTGAGCCATGCAGGTAATACCCTGCTCTGGTGTGACTTCCAACAAATTAGGTTCCTGAAAGATGAGAGATACCCTTGTTGAGTCTGACTGTCATGGAGCTGGGCATGTGATCCACACATTTTTACTGGCAGAGTGCTGAGAACCACCTCCAAATGGGATGACTGGTGCATCAGTCATCACTCATAAACTCCAGATAGCTTTAGGACTTTGTGCTTTGGGGAAAGGAAAATGTATTTGAAACAAGGCATTATTGAGAGGTGTTCCAGTATTCCAGAACCTTCACCTCAAAAAGGCAGCTGTCTTGGAGGTGATGGCATAGTGGACTTTTTTTGGCCCCTTGCTGGCAGGTTCTTGTGGGGCTTCACGTAAGGAAGGGCTGTCACCCAATTGCACTCTCTCAAAGTGAATCCAACCAAGGAAATGTACATACCTATTAGAGGGAGACAGTTTACATTTCTGGGGGGAAAAAACAGTGTTTTTAATTTTCTGAGAAGAGCTGTATCTGTGCATCATGGCATTTTTGACTTCTTGATTTGTACTATCTCCTGCTGAATTTTGTTCACTTGTTAGTATACAGCTGTGGTTCCCACTGTGTGGGTGCTGGGTCCCCAGGGGCCAGCGATGCTATTTTAAAGGATCAGTGAATCCTTTTGTGCATCAAGCATTGCTAGTAGAAAGAATAAACAGTATGCCTCCTTCACTTGTGTGCTACCCTTTTTCAAGTACTTGCAGAAGATACGTCATCAATAATTCATTTACATTTATTTTAAAGGGAGATTCCTGAATTCATAGTATCTTTTTGTCTTTGTTTTTCCTGATCAGTGGGTACCAACATTTTTACTTTTTATGTGGGCATCCAGGAATTTTTTTTTTAACATAGGGAAAGGATTCCCATGCTCAGAGAAGTGTAGTACCCATTGGAAAGAACAACGGTGGCTTTTCAAATAACTTTTCTGTTTTCATGTTGCTCTGGGTTCTGTCTTCTCTGTGGAGTTAACATTTTTGTCCTGGCCATAGTCACTATTTCAAAGAAGTTGCTTTTCATGGAAGGTAATCCCAGGCGTTGTATATTTTAGAGGGTGCTTCAACGATTGTAGGCCACAAGACAGCCATTGGGAAATTGCTCTCTGACTGCCCCTTTAGTCCTGGCTGTTTCCACAGCTGTGGTTCTGTAACCCTGGGACAGAGTGGACAGAGAGGCCTTGCCTGCGCTTGCCTCCCTCTTTTGCACCTGCCCTCTCTTCCTTCGCTCATCCCCAGCAGTGCCACTGAACCTGTTCCCATCCTCATTTCCTGAGCTCCCCCTGCAGAGGAGCTGGCGGGAGGGAGGAAGGCGCCATGCCGGGCAGGCTTGGATTTCCACCATATGGACGGTGTCTGGTTTCCACTTGGTCTTGCTGCTGGTCAGTCATCTTACAATGACTCACCATCCAGCTCTGTGTTGTGACTGCTCCTCTTTACCTGTCCCCAAGTCAGTTCAATAAGTAAGGATCAAATAATGCCTCCTTTGCTCTGAGTATCTTGGAGGTATGCGGCAATAAATGAGCCCTTTCTCCAGGAGATTTACGAGGCAATGGGAAAACAGACACGTATAAAGACCAATGTGTCTGCAATACCGTGCAGGAAGATTTCAGGGCTGGGGCAGGCAGGCTCTGAAGCCATACCGCCTCGATGCAGGATGCATATGCTCACTCCATCTACCATGGAGGAGCCGTGTGAACTTGGGCTGTGCCTCAGTTTCCCTATTTGAAAAATGAGGATTATATTTTACCTAATTCCTTTGGTATTTAGTTGATAAGTGAGAGAATGCTTGGTTGACAGCTTTCATATTCCTCTTACTATTGTTATGAGCATGCTGTTATTAATAGCTTGAGGAGGCCAGAGGAAGGATTTAGGAATTTGTGCTTATGTATTTGACATCTCACAAGTCTTCAAGGAGGCACCTGTCTCATATTGCAAACTGCTCTCCTCAAGAAAAGCCCAAGGGCCTTGATACTAAGGGCTGTTTCTCCTTCTCCTGTGCCCCTGAGGCACCTGTTCAGTGCTAGCACATTGGAGGTGTGCAGTAAGTATTTATTGACTGGGAAGTCTTAGAGATGAGGGAGAAATGAGCCAAATCCCTTTCTACAGACCCGGGGTGGGTAGGTTATGTGACGCCCTCAGCCAAATCTGAGTGATAAAGAGGTGCTTGCTGCTGCCGCCTCTGCCCCACCTTTCCTAGAAACGGGTGTGGAGGTGGGTGGGGTTGGAGAAGTGACGGAGCAGCAGAGGGGGACGTAAAGGACACTGCTAGGCAGAGGGACTCCGATGGACCACAGGGGCAGGGCTTAGGATGGGACAAAACTCCAGTCACCAGTCATTGTCCCCAGGAGGAAAAGACACCCTGGCCGTGGCTCCGTGAGCCCCTTTGAAAGTCAAAGAAGAAAATAAAGAATACGGACCGTCTGCTTCTCTGCAGCCTGACGGGGAGCGCCCCTGCCATTCCATCTGTTGGAAGAGGGGAGGATTGTGCTCTCCATCCTCAGACCCACTTCCCTGTCCGCAACCATTTGCTAACATGCCCATAATAGTCTACCACATGCTTAGACTCTAGTAAGAAAAAAAGATCAAAGAATGAAAAAGAATTTTATTCTAGCTACATTCTGATGTTCTCTCAGCTTGCCTGTGCTCTTACCGGGTCTTGGACACCCAGGTCAGTCCTTATTTTTATAAAGCATCAGTGCATTACTAGACTCTCCTTTCAGAAGATACCTGCCCCTAAGGGACCAAAGGAAGAGGAACTTTGCTGTGTTCAAATGCCATCTCCATATTTAGTTACCAGATGGTAGTCACTATTGCTCCACGTCGGGCGAAGAAACGCCCCCTCTGCTAGTTTCTTCCATTCCGTGGCACACATGAATTTTCCTCCGAACGACATCAGCACTCTTTCTGCATGTGCCTGGGGGAGTGGTTGAAGAGACTCACGTGAAATTATTAATATTTGACTGCCTGCCTATTCACGTCCCTCCTCCCCCCACCTCCCAGGTTCCCTCTTACTGCTGAGTAGGCACAAATAAATTCACTGGGCATCTCACATCAGTGAGCAGGACTTTCCCATCTCTTTCTCCCATTGCTGTGCAGTTTAGTTTGAACACGTAGCAATATGTGTTTAGATGTACAGAGCACGTAGTTTGTCTTAATTTCCAGGGGCTGCTGTGACAAAGCTCCACAAACCGCACGACTTAACACAACAGAAGTTTGTGGTCTCACAGCTCTGGAGACTGCAAGTATGGAATCAAGGTGTGGGCGGGGCTATGCTCCCCCTGAAATCTGGAGGGACGAATCTGTCCCACGCCTCTCTCCCGGCTTCTGGCGGTGGCTTGAAGGCAATTCATGGCGTTCTTCTCCGTCTCCGCCGTCACCTTGTGTTCTCCCTCATCTCTGTGTGCCTCCTCTCTTCTTTTTATAAGGACAAGGGAGAGGAAGAAGAGGCTGAATAAATGGGTGACACCTGCTTCCTTGAGCCCCACTCGGAGTCTCAAAGTTGAGGAGATGCCTCCTGCCTAGAAAGTGGTCATATTGTTTTCCATCTCTTTTTTGGTTTTGATCATGTGCCTTTGTTTTAGTGTTTCTAGAAATGCCTTGAATTCAAATTCTCTCCTACTATCATTGCAATAACAACAAAATGAACCTGCCAACCAAGTTTTGGGAAAAGTTACTATTCCTCAAAATTTTAAAGAAGTTTTTCACAGTGAGCATTCTGTCCCGGCTTGAGATCCTGGATGATCGTGTCTGGGGAGAAACCTCTGCTTCCACGGGGGCTCGTCAGAGGGTCTGTGTGTTCCCCTCACTGTGCCTCACCCTTTCATCTCCAGGCTTGTACATGTAATATTTATGGTGCTGCAGATCCTGCCCCCCATCGTGCTTCTGCTCTCAGTGCACATGTGGCTTTGGCTTTTCTGACTCCTAAATGAGGTGAGCACTCCGCCCCCTTGCACCTGCTGCACCCCTAGAATGGCCTTCAGCGTACGCTACTCGAGTTGCATGCTCCACATCTGCCTTCCCCCTCGGCCTGAGAGCTGGGAGCTCAGTCCTGTCTGCTCGCTCAGCACAGCATCTCCAGGTCTCCAGGGGCTGGCATAGGGCCTGGCACCCAGAAGGCATTTGGTCAATACCTGACGAATGAATGAATGAACACTGCTAGATACAACCTCCTGACGTTTGTTCCAGAAAATGACCTTAAAGTCAAAAGTAGCGTGGCATGCCAATAAATGTTCATGGAAGGAGGGTCTTACCCTTTGAAGTGCAATTATTTTAAATGAAAGACAGTTCAGGAGGGGAGCTGCTCTCTGATAATGCTTGTTGCAAATAGTATTTATGCATGCAGGGAATTTTATCTCATCAGGAGATACCTGTAAGTGTAACCCTACAAATCCTTCAGATTTCTCAGGTCAACCTTATTAAATACAATATACAGTTTACTTTGATCCAGTGGTTCCCAAACCTCTAATACACGGCATCCCCTTTCATAGCAAACATGTATAAATGCCCCTTTATTACATCAAAACGGATTTCACAAATAGCACAGCTTATCTATGCATGCAATTTTGAAAAAAAAAAAAAAAGAGTACTGTCCCCTAGCTACAATATAAAGGAGAAATAAAAGGAAAGTGATTTATAGTAAAATAATGCATGTTCGATAATAGGCGCTTGGCCATGAAATGCCGGGAGACCTTGCTTCTCTATGTAGAAGGCAATAGCTCCCAATGCAGAGTGATTCAGATGTGTTGTATCTGACTGTTTTAGTTTGTCGGAGCTGCTGTGACAAATACCACACAATGGGTTGGCTGAAACAACAAGCATTTTCGTCTCATGGTTTGGAGGCTAGAAGTTCAAAATGTGGATGTGGGCAAGGTCTAGCTTTCTCCCGGGGTTGGTAGTATCTGGTGATGGCACTCTGTCACATGGCCATCTCTCTCTCCTCTTGGGCTTCTTCTGACCTTGTCTGTATTTCCTCTTTTTATAAGGGCTCTGGTCATACAGATTAAGGTCCACTTCGGTTTAGTTTGGTCACACCTTAACTAATGCCAAATGAGAAATAACTAAGCTGCAAGGCAACAAAGGCGCTATTTGGGATCTTAGAATTGCAGTTTGGGCAGCAAAGATTCAGGGAGCAACCCAAATCACTGCTCATCTGGGTGCTTCCAGGCAAGAGTTTTACTTTTTTCCCTTTTTTTTTTCATTTGGAAAACTTTATTAACATTGAACAAAATTTCAGAACAAGGCCAAGAGAACGGTCTCCATAATAATTGCCTTTAGAGGCTTCTAGGGAGCAAACTCTCTTTTCTCAGGATAGGGATGCTTAAACAAGAAGTAGATCCCATGGGTGCTCTGCTCCTTTACCCAAAGTCTTGCAAAGTTCGGTCAACCCAGGCAAGGCTTTTTAAAGAAAAAGGAAGAGATGACATCAAATGTTTGTACTCCAGATGTCTTTCAGGTTAGATAGTTCATTGACTTCTTTATCTTGTGGTTTGTTTATAATGTCCAGAGGTCCTTAGAGTTTTAAGGAACATTGTTATTTGAGGCTTTGCATACTTTGGCAGTCTGTGATATCTGGGTGAAATTTTGCATACGAGTAACCTCCAGGAGGACCTCCTGACTCCACTTAAAATCTCTTTAGGAATAGTAACTGTTTCTTTTATTTCCTTTTACATGAACAATAATATCTTCAAAGGTCCTATATTACTGGGGAAAACTTTGTCCTGTCCTGTGTAGTGGGGAAAGTAGTGAGAGTTTGGCTAAGAGAGGCAGACCACATCTGAGTAACAAAGAGGTTCCCTAGAGGTGACTCTTAGGCACTAATTATAGTTAGGTTTAGCTTAGTCATTACAGAAATAAGTTTCATAAGTGCAAGCTTTGAGACCGAGGGCTCAGCTTACTAGCATGTTTCTTTTTCACAGGTTTACCTCGCAGAGTTCTACTCTTCAATAAATTGGGAGCTCCTATTGTTTGCGAGAGTAGTAGGAATTTCTCAGGTGAAGAAACTTAATATTTCTACATTTTTTTCCCCGGGCCTTAGGGAACTTTACAAATACCTTTCTATCTTATGCCCAAAATACTTTGAAAGGCATCAAGATATTATAACAGTCCCGTACAGACGATCACAATCTCATTCACTATTTTAGATTCCATGTTAGTTATGTTGTTTAAATAAGCTGACGAAATTAGATCGTGATCCATAGAAATTTAAAGAATTTTCTTGACAAAGTAAATTTCTTCTTTCTGGTCTGAATAGTACTTAAAGTTTTAAAATACCAATAAAATATTACCTTTTTCTTTGTATCCTGATTCTTCTTAGTCTTTAGATTAACCCCATTTACCTTTTAATTGAAGTCTGATTCTTTTAGTTTCTTTAATTGGTTGGAATTTTAGAAGTAATGCTGCTTTTTGGGCACCTTTTGAGCTGGTTAATTTAGCTCTGAGTTCCAGATGTCATACAGGCCCTTAAAAATTCTGTGGAGCTATTAGTTTATATACAAAGAGTAGAGCATTTTAGGATTTAGAAATAACAGAGATTAGAGCTCAGGAATAAATATGACTGCTGCAAGAGCTTACAATCTAGGCCCTAATTTCCTTATGAGCATTTTAAATAAAGCTGTTTCTAGAGGTCATTAACTACAAATCACAGTAGTATTGTTTCATTTTACATTTACATTTTTACCAAGATTATGTTAGTCAACAGGCAAAACATGACTTATAGACTTCTTGACTTGCTTTTCCTTTAGCATCCCCTTTTGTTGAAGATGGGCTGACTGCATGTTCTTTTTAGAGAAGCATCAGAGCAAAAACAGTGTAATCAATAAGAGATTTTGGTTGTTTTCATAGCATTGCATTTCCACCCCCCACCCCCAGATGGCTCCTTTATCTATCTACTTGTTGTCTTCTCTCTGTGTCTGCTCATTGTCCGTGCTCGTTTTCTTTTTTCAGGAGGCACTGGAACTGAACCTGAGACCTCCCATGTGGGAGGCAGATACCCAACTGCTTGAGCCATATCTGCTCTCCCATAGCATCACATTTTTATAAGAATAACTAAAACTATAATCAACAATCATTATGTAGATTAGTAGTAAGATAGATAGACAGTGAGAACTTTAAAAGTCTTTAAGAATTTTATACAATCTCCAAATATTTAAGTAGATTACACATTTAATTCAAGTGGAGCAGTTTCACCAACATGGGTATTTTAGAAATGGAAACAGGGAAGATTTCCTGCAGGAGGTAGTATCAGAATTGTGTTTTGAGGAATAAACAGGAATTTGACAGGCATAAAAAGGCAGGAGACTCTTCTGGCAGATGGAACAGCCTTTAAAAAGGCACAGAAGCATGAAATGGCTGCTGTATTTGGGTATTGAAAAACAATCCAGTATCTCTAGAGAGTGAACTGCAAAAGAACGGATTGCATAAACAAGAGAAAGTGAGAGACAGAGAGTTTGCCAACAGTGGGGGTCCCCAACAGTTTCGCTCAGGAAGGGGTTTGCTGCATTCTGTGGGAAGGGCAGGGGGTGGGGAGCAGCAGGCAGGATGCTGTCACCCAAATTGGAACAAGGCCGGGTTCTCACGGCTTCCGTTACTACCTTTGGGAAATTGTCCTGGGAGTCTGAAGGCCCAGTCAATCAATACCCATCTTTCTTTCTTTACCACGGGGAGCTTTGACTCCTCCTCCTGCCTTCTCTCTTCTAGTTTTTCCTCAAGGGCATACTTGTCACCCTTTTCCCCAAAGAAAGGAAGACAAATGGTCCGATTTTCAAGGGCACTCTACAGTTTCTCCCTCGAGAACTGCTGTAGGATTCATGAGCATGTTTGTTGTTTTCTCTCTTTCCCTTTTCTTCTCCTTATCTTTTGCTTTCCCGCTCTTCCTCCTTTCTCTTTTCTTTCCTGAGAAGGATTACAAAGGTAATATGTGGTCTTTGTAGAGAATTTGGAAAACACAGCGGAGTGCAAAGACAGATATAACACCACGTTTAAATCCATCATCCAAAAAATTCTGCCATTAACATTTCAATAATTGTATATCAGAATCTCTTCTCTTTGCAGCTATAGCCCAAATGCCTGCTGCTCCACTCACACCATAGCGGCTGTCTTGCCCTCTGCCCGCCAGCTCCCCTTTCCAAGATTCCCTGCCCTCTTGGACTTTCAGTGGGTGTCACCCATGTGTTCCTATGTGTGTCCCTGGCACAGCCTGTGCCTTCCCCTTCCACTCCTGGGCTGCCAAGCTCTGCTCTAACCACCAGCCACTGTTGGCAGCACTGCTGGTCTCTCCTGCAGCGGGAAGACCCTCTTCTGTCGTGGCCTGGGGAGGTACATCCCCAGATCAGGAAGAGGTACATCCCCTTCCACAGAGCAGCTGAGGGCAACTGTAATTTTTAACAAGATTTTTCTGAAGATGTAGGCATGTCAGAGAGATATTACCCAAAGCAGTTATATCACACTGGGTGTTTGAGTCAGGCTTACGTGAGAATTGGCTCATGTGATTGTGGGGGCTGGCAGGTCTGCTGACCCGCTGGACAGGCTGACCTGCTGGAGGCTCGTGGGCAGGAATTGACGCTGTCGTCTGGAGGCAGAAATTCTTCTTCTTTTCTGGGAAACCTCAATTTTTGCTCTGAGGGCCTTCAGCTGAGTGGTGGAGATCCACCCACATTACCGAGGGTAACCTCTCTGACTTAGGGCCAAGCCATTGTAGATGGTAACCACGTCTACAAAATACCTTCACAGCAACACCTAGATTAGTGCTTGACTGCATAAAGGGGTATTCTAGCTTAGCCAAGCTGGCATATAAAACTGACCATCACACCTGGTTACAGCTCTGGCTGTTCTGGGAACCTGGAATTCCAGACCTGCCGTCAAGGGGTACCGCTGAGCTGTGCCCTGACCTGCTCCAGGTGCCTGAAGCCAGCTTACCCTGACCGCTGAAAGTGGCTGTTCCAGGCAAATAGCTGAAAATTAGGGAGACTGGTTATGGGTAATTTAAACAGAAAAGGGAAAAAAAAAAGATATTGGATAGCTACTGAAACCCTGGGATGGTTGGAGAATCAGACTTGCAAGCTACCCAGTCAAGAACAATGACCAAAATCACACCAAAGAGCTGGTTCTGAAGAAGCCTCTAATGTGTATGCCTGGCGCAGGTGTGCAGCTGGTCGGCTGACCCCATGGACCCCATTGATGCTGGGTCCTGCTAGGACCTCCCTGTGACTGCCCTGGAGACACCGTTGCTGCCAGCAGCCCCTGAATGGATTCCACATGGTTCCCGCCTCTTTATATAACACTGATGGTGTCTCTGCTGCTACCTTCCACCACCCCCATGGAAATTTCTACCTGCTCTTGGTCAGTTGTGTCTTGAACAGGGGTGAGATTCTCCACCCCTTTAGATGTCTAAGTCCCTCATCCCCTGTTCAAGGGACTTAGGGGCTGCAGGACTTTTGAAAGGTGGGCTGTGCTAGTGAATCTCCACACTAGAGGAGACTCCTGCTAATCCCTCTCCCTTGGCCCTCTGATCCTCCACTTTGGGGTCACTGTTAAGCCCACTTAGAAGCCCCCTGGTCCCTCCCTCCCTTCCACCCTTTCCAGGTTGAGTGACTATTCCACCCTCCATGTCTCATTCCCCTTACAAGCCTTATCTTTGGGAGAGGAGAAAGTGGTTCTGTAAGCATGCATCTGAGAGTCTTTACTTCACATTTAGGGACAGCTCTTGGAGTGCTAGAAGGAGGAAAAATGGGGAGGGAAACACACATAAAACCACCAGATGAATATTTCAAGACATAACCTTGCCACACTTGAATCACTAGTTTCTAGTTCAAGGTCTGGCTTATGTCTCTAAGACTGGGGGAGCCTGGGTCACGTGCTTGCATCCTAGTGGCAAGGGAGACTGGGAAAGTGAGCAGTTTCCAGTTTAGGGTTTGTCTCTAGGTGACTTTCTGTAAAGCGATGTTCCTTAACTTGAGGGTTTGTGCATATCTTTTTTTTCTCTTCTTTCTCTCCGTCTCTCTCCATCTCTGAAACAATTAGGTACAGGCCCAGCAGGGAAGCCTCTTTATACCTCCTGGAAAATTCTGAATTCTTCCAAGCCATTGTTCATGTCTGCTTTTTATACCCCAAAGTCTATTTCCCAGTTGTGCTCTTTCTTCTCAAGTCTTTCTTAGTTTTTCTTGTTCCTCATTACCTTTTTCTCTTCTAGTTCACATATATTTTTCCCTATAACATCCCTTTGTTCTTATTTCATTATTCTTTATAGTTTTATGTGGGCAAGCATCCTTATGTGTTTACATTAAAAAGTATTTTTTTTAAAGAGGGAAGGGAGGAAGGAGAGAAGGAAAGGAAGAGGGAGGAAGGGAGGAAGGAACGAAGGAAGGAACGAAGGAAGTAATGAAGGAAGGAAGGTGATATTGGGGAAAGGCTGTTTACCAATTACCCAATATCACCCAGGAATTTTTACAGGTATTCATCCAACAATACCTCAATAATATCCAGGTATTTTTATAGGTATTAACCTAAATCTAGTCAATCTTGAGAGCTTTCTTCAAGTCTTCTAACAAGCAAGATAAATAAGGCCACAGAAAATACATACTTGTCTGTCACTGACCTTGATTCCTGCGCACAATGACAGTCATTCCAGGGAACTCCCCAGAAGCGCACGAATGCTTTCTCTCTGGGCTACTCGTATCTGAACATGGTGGGCATAGGATGGCTTTCTTCTCTTCCATTCTTCCTGGATACTCTTGGGTGCTGGTTCCAGTGAACAGTGACATGGCTAAGAGAAGCCCAGGAAGGATGAGGAAGAGTATGGACCCTTATAATTTGCAGTAGGTCAAGTGAGCCTTTCACTATGGGGCATTTAGTGGCTGCATGATAGTTTTTGCCCCTCCTAGTCTTTGAACAAGGCCCTACACCTTCCAGAGGCCTTCACCCAGGGCATAGGTCTCCTTGATGGCTTTCACAAGTCTTTATTTTCTTTTAGTGAGCACCTAGCCTGACGCACCCTCAGCAGGAGGCCCACTGTCAGCTTACTGTTACTTTTCTGCTTTTGATACTTGCGCTCCTTTCTGGTGAGGAGGCCACATCTAAAGACAAGAACCATACTCAACATTCCTTCAAGAGAATGGTCTGGTCTCTTTTTCCCCCTCCATAACGGAATAGTCGCAGACTTCTTGCTAAAGTAGAAATCATGGTACCAGGAGGACTGGGGGTGGGGGAGATGAGATGATTGGGGCCTCTGAAAGAGCCCAATAGGTAGCAGCCTGCTCTTCTTCACCCAAGAGAGGAACCAGCTGATAAATAAGACAAAGGAGATGAGAGACTAGAGCCGAGTATTACTTTATTCTCTTGATACTGGAGAATTATGTCTGAGACCTATGGAAGAATGGGTTTCCTAATACTGAGCCCCAGAAGTGTCACTTCCTGGGGGATGTTTTTTCCCGAAGGGAAGGGAAGAAGCAGCAGCCTAGTTCCGAGTCCCTGGGTTTTCGAGTAAGAGGCTGAAGAGAGACCATGAGTGGTACAGCCAGTGGGGCTCCCTGCACAAGGAAGGCCGCCTGGGGTGGGAGAAATGTGCTTTGTCCTCACGGGGGCCTTGTGTGGGGCCTTGTGTATGCCCTGCCTGTGGTGCACTGCTTGGCCAATGACCTGGACCTTGGACCCTTGTTACCCAGTGGAGGGAGGGAAGGGAGTCTACCTTTCCGCTGTCTGTAGAATTCCAACCGTGGTGTTACTTATTGTATGCTTGTGTTCTGTGATGGATGGGAGGGCATCCTGGGGTTGGGGCGTTGCTCATTGTGATGCTGAGATCTTGCTAGAATAAATTTAGAATTTGGGTAAGTGAGCAGTGGGGTGGGGCATCCCTCAGGATTACCAGGATGTATCCCGTTGTGGCTGATGACCAGGTATCCCTTTCCTCTTCCCTGTGTCTACCTCGCACACCTCAGTGAAAGAGGACAGTCTGCAGCCAAGGCTGTGTCTGGGCATTTCCTACATGGGGTGCAATTGCTTACGTGCTGTTCCCATCCCTCCGACCTAACGCCTGAATGCTTAGCTAACAAAGGCCCAAAGATCTTCCAATACAGTGGGCATACCTTTATATATGTTGTGTTACTAGGATGTCACTTATGTACTAAAATCTTTCTTCAGTAGCTACCAGAACTGGATTGTATGAACAGATCCACAAAGAATGTTTTCAGCCAACTTTGAGGTCTCTACCTTACCCCTACCCACTAGACTTTGTGCGCCTTACGAAGGATCTTTTCTTTTCTTTTCTTCTCTTCTCTTTTCTTTTCTTCTCTTCTCTTTTCTTTTCCTTCCTCCCTTCCTCTTTCCCTCCCTCCTTTCCACTTTCCCTCCCTCCCTTCTTTCCCTCCTATTTAGAACAGTGCCAGATGTATAAAATGTTCTTTAAAAATTCCATGCTAAATGAATAACTGGTTGAATTTTGAAGGCAAAATCTTGTGCTCCAATAGAGTGCTATCTTCAAATGTTAAAGTCTACTAACTTTTAGAATAAAAACTTACAAAGATCTTAATTAAAGGCTTCTTGGAGAGGAATAGCAGATGGTTTTAATTATTTGTAGGTTTGAATTTTTCTCCATAGCAGGTGTACCTACTTTGGCATTTCCATGGTAAAATTACACACACACACACACACATATATATATATCTCAAAATCTTTTCAAAAATTTGTATGGTGAAGCCATCAAAGCAGCAAATTGGCCAGTTGTTCTAGATGTCGCAACATGGTTCAGAGTCAGATACCACTTATTATTTTTTTTCCACTTATTTTTTTATAGCTAGGGTCCATTTGTGTATTCAGTGTTTCAGGAGGACATTTTCACTAGGCTCCGTGGGGAATTTACTGCATGACTCACACTAATGTGTGTTCAGAGTAAGCATCTCTGCCATGGAGATTATAGGCAAACGGTATTTAAAAGCACTTTTCATGGTTTATAGAATTACTGATGATACATAGCTATTTGTTGTGATGTTGAAACTGTTAGAAGCAGAACTTTAAAAAATCTGTGCAGAAAGTATACTAATCTAAGAAAATACAATTCTTTGGTGAGGCAGTTCCTTTTATCTTTTCATTTTGAGAAATTGTCCTATTTCAATGGTATTACTACAGAGATATGTCTGCATTTCATAAACCAGTCCATAAACCATAAACCAGACCATAAACCAGAGCCATGCATGTCTAGCTCCTACTGTAAGATTTTTATCATGGTATCTTCATTACTGAATAAAATTCCCGACAGCCTGCTTGAAAAATCACAACAGAGAAACAATTTCTCAGCCAGACACAACAGTCTGGATTGTTGATCTCAAGATTCCAAGGAATCACATAGAGGTGAAAAGGAGAATGAGGATTAGAAAGAGGTAGAAATCAAATGATAAAATAGCCCACAGGTGAATATACTCACTCCCTAAAATGAGACTGTAGAAGTAAACAGAAACAAGCAGGAACATCTTGCTTTGTGAGAATTGGACTTATGGCTTGACCCTCTATGGTCTGAAACAAGCAAACACTTCTAGATTTGTCAGCACGTATACCCATCTGGCACAGCAGTCCTTAATGCCGGCATTCCCCCTTTCTGTTTATGAAGTTTATTTTGCTCTTTGCAATAATTGCACATATAATTTTGACAACCTAGTGAATTTTACAGGAGATGGATTTTGAGCTCTTCAAAAATTCCTGGCGCTCGTGCCAATCAGACACAGGGAGATGGTTTCATATAATACTATTTGTATAAGGAGAATGGAAAACACATCGTCTATTCTAACCAATCAACAAAGTGTGAAAACAAGATTTGTACAGAAACACACGACCATCCTACTGCTTCTGCCCAAGTATTACTTCAAACCATCTCTTCCCAGGTAATAATTTTGTTAGCCCAAGGACACATTAGCTCAGTCCAATCTGGGCAGTCACGCAGCTTTCTGCTAGCTGCTCTGCTTATTGGTAAATAAGCAATGCAGTTTTGCCTAGCAACCCTACCGTGGAAACACAGCTCGATTCTGACCATGGTGGTGGAGATGGTGTGTGTGTGTATGTGTGTGTGTGTGTGTTTGTGCCTTTCAGGGTCCCTCTGCAGTTGGTTCCTGATATTGCAAATGTCTGCAGTTCTTGGCAGTTTCAGAAGGCTGATGAAAAACTAGAGGAATTAATTGAAAGGCAAATAAAAAAGCTTCCCAGGTTGAGAGCTCATTCTGAAGTCAGCACAGAAAACCCAAGGGAGAAGAGGGACTTCTTCTTTATAGAAAATGGGGTAATTAAAAGAGATAATATATCCAGGAAGGGGCAAGCAACAGTGGCTTCCAGAAACTGAACAGAGAGGATCTTAAGCCAGACATGAGGGAACATTCCTGAAGAGCAAAGGGCAGTGTTAAATCTGGTTCTGTCCACATCTAAGAAAAGATGTGAATTTTTACATGAAAAATGATAGTCATTGAGCATCTACCTGGCACGGTGTGGAACTTTTACATACTTTACTCATTTGATCTTCCGAACAACCTTATGCGGCAAGTTCTCCTATCTCAGTTTTATAGAGGAAGATACTGAGGCACAGATGGGTTATGAAACTTGCTTGAGGACACTCTGCTGATGGGGTCAGGCAGTCTGCCTTCAGAATCCATGTTCCTGAACTTGTTTACAGCAGCAATGAACAGTGGGATGGCTAAGGGGGAGAAGAAGCTGAAGATCACCACATGGTGGATGAGATAGTTTGTCATTCCATCTTGAAATCTACAGTTTAAAATACTCAATTAAGGCAGCTGTTTTTTTTTAAAAATATATCTAAAGGGCAACAAAAACATGGGTATCCAGAATAACAGATATTGCAAAAACCTTCTGCCCACACCTCTTCCTTTTACAGTGAAGCACAAGTTTTCATACACCCCCCACTCCAATGCAAGACACTTGATTTCTTAAGTCTGTAAAAGACTCCAATATTTGCACTCTCCAGCCATCCCAGTGCATCACTCTTGGATGTCTGGAAGAAGCAGCTCAGAAACACCCCTGAAGGTGGTTAAAAGGGGAATTGTTAGGTTGTATATATGGTATTAGAATAAAAATGTGAAAGAATCTATGGAATTTTATAATACAGTGAACCCTCGGACTGTAGTTAATGATTATAAAAATTAACCAAATTAAGCAAATTTTAAAGATGTGCTTTCTTAGGTATAACAAATGTAATCCATCAGTGGAAGGTTTTAATACTAGAGTGTTAAGGGGAATCCTGTATTTTGTGCCTGATTGTTCTGTAAACCCACAATTTCTCTAAGTAAAAAAAAAAGCAGCACACTGCTTAGCCCAGGCAATGAGCAGTGGCAAAGTGTTAACTTTGCTGATGAATTCTCCAGCAGATAACTCCATGATCTAGCCTTTGTCACATAGCTCTCTGCCACCAAACAAATCCACTCACTCCTGTCCCATGCTGTCTTGCCTTCTGCCCACCTCCTGAAGCTGGGAACGTCTTCGGCTTCCCGCCTGCGTGCACTCTCCTTTGCCAACCTCTCCCTCACTAGGATTGCCATTGCATTCGCATCCCAACTGATAGCTTAACAAGTGTCTCCCACACACTTAATTCATTTTAATTTTGTTATATATTTAAGGAGAATGGGTTATAGAGCGGGGAATGATGTTTCATAATTTTCATAATTAGATGAACTTACTGATCTATGGTAAAATCTCCTTTTGGACTTTGGACAAAATTAGTCTAATAAATACATTCTTGGGTCTCTGAGGGGCTAAACTGCCCTCAACAAAATCTTCCTATCATATATAACATAACGTAACGTAACATAATGTAACGTAACGTAACAACATAACATAACATAAATCATTGTATATATATGTATAAATATATATATATAATATACATCATGGTGATTTGTGATATGGGAAAATCATTCTCAATGGCTTTCAGGTCACAATACATTTGTTTGTAAAAAAAACAAAAGAAGAAGTATTTGCATATGCAGTTTCAACATTATCTGTAAGTTTCAATTTTATTTTTTTTCAGATGGTTTTTCTGAGATGGGGAGGGGACTATGTAAGAGCATAGATCAAATTATTTTTCATGTTCCCACTGTATTTGCTGAGGATCCTCTTAGGAACTGCAGCAAATTGTTCTTTTTTATAAAAGATTATGTTCCTTTAGCCTTTCCTATGAACGTTGTTCAGGAAATATATATTGATCCAGGAACTGGGGTGTAAATAGTGCTGATCTAGATTTGTGAATATAAATATTTTCTCCCTCTTTTTAGTCATTTAATTGCCCACCCCATTTTGCCATATGGAGCATAGTGGGAGACTTAATGGCCCCAGGAAAGTGGAATTGAATGATCCCGAGGCATGCTTATAAAGGAAACCAGCCTTCTTTCAACTCCCTCTTTCCACGGGGTTCCCTATGAAAGGTCAGCACCCCCTGATGCTTTTCTCCATAAATTGGGGAAAAGGGGAAGGAATGGAAGAAAGAGAGACAGAACTGCCCTCATCTGACCATCACATCTCTGAGACCGAGTGACCAGCATTGCCCTGGTGGAGCCAAGTGGTTGTTCTTAGGATCTTTCTCAAGCGTTTGTCCTGGGAAGCCTGGTGGAGGTGATGCTATTTTAATTGAAGCCTAGGAATTCCTGGACAGATTTCGCAGTGACAATTTTTTATTCCCAATCTTTTTTCCCTGAAGGGAAACAGGATGGCCTCGTCTTCAGTGGGGGTTAGCCTGGTCTCTTCTGCCTCTTCTGGGAGGATTCTTCGGGCACCTTTTTGAGCTGGTGGGTTGTCGAATAACATGAAAATGTGTTTTTATCATTAAGCAATGAGCCAAGAGTTGATCATACTGTATTCTAATCCCAGTCTGTCCCTAATCAGCCTCATCATTTTATGCAAGTGCATTTTAACCCCTCAGTTTTTGCATCTGTAAAATGGAGATTCTCTGAGATTCTCTGCCTTCTCATTCATTGGAAGGTAGTGAATAGGAAACAAATCACATGGCAAGGATTCTCATGTGAGATTGCCCCACCTATGGTTGTACTTCTGCCGAAAATCAATTTTTACAGGGCCGAAAGCCCCCCACATTCTGGTGTTAAATATGTATTTCGGCTAGTACATAGTTTTGGTGGGGTTATAGTTCTAAGACCCTGTGACGACAACCTCCAGTGCCAATTCTGGAGCTTTGAGAATTCCTTCTTCGGCGTAGAGATGATTCTAGTGTTGTCTTCAGTGCATTCAAGGGGATACCAATAATGCTTCCAGGTCTCTGAACACCATCGGCATGGTTCCCTTGCACCCGTATCAGTCAGATTCCCATTCTAAAATGCATTTTCACCTTCTAGCTAGTGATTATTTAAGTAGCTGATGTGGAGATGATGCTCTTAGCTACCCATTTTATGCAGTGACCTGGTCATCCTGTCCTTTCTCCTGAAGGCAAGGCGGCCAGCACATTGGATGACTCCGACATCAGCTCAAATAAGAGTTCTAAAACACGGTTGTTAGGAATTTGTATAACCTCAGCAAGAATGGGGGGTGGTGGTGGTGAAGAAGGATACAAATATTTGGTTAGAACCAGTCACAAATAAGAATGGGGGGTAGATATGCTTTTGTTTTCATCCGAGCATTTTGGTCTAACTCAGGCCAGCCATTTTCTTTCCTTGGTGTATTCCTGCAGACACAAGGGAAACCAGAGGCAAATCTATCGCTGTCACTGTGAAAAGAACTCCAAACCCATGCTGTCCTAAAGGAGGGCCAGTAATGCCACTTGAGTAATGGCAGCAAGTCCATCTTGGGAAATTATGAAGTTTGCACTGGTGCAGGAGTTAGAGCCAGTATTTGGGCTGCAGCCATGAAATCATGTAAGGGGCATTCCAGCTCCGTGAGCTAAGCAGGGTTTCCTGACTTTCTGTCCCTGAACAGACTTTGCAGGGCCTGTGAACCTCCCCAAACCACCTGAACATTTCTGAATGTGCCTTTTTTCTAGGAGAGAGTTCATGGCTCCCATCAGATTTGCCCACAGCATCTGATGACCGAAAAAAAGTCAAAAGCCACGGATGTGACACATATTTTTCCCCCTGTGCCTCTGTCTTCTGAACCCAGGATGCTAAAGCTGCTTTGCCTTTCTTTCTCCTTTGCTCTTCCTAGAAAAAGCAAGTGAGTCAGACCAAGATCCGGGTCATCTCAACCATCCTGTTCATCTTGGCCGGCTGCATTGTTTTCGTGACGATCCCTGCTGTCATTTTTAAGTACATCGAGGGATGGACGGCCCTCGAGTCCATTTACTTTGTGGTGGTCACTCTGACCACGGTGGGCTTTGGTGATTTTGTGGCAGGTAAGCACCGGGTATCTCAACCACTGGGCCATGGAAGCGGAAAATAATCCATTGACAGTGCTTTTAAAAAAAAAACACGATACAAGATGTTGCCTTGAGAAGCACATGAAAATGACTCCAGGTGTCACAGCTAGTATGCAAGGGGTCATTTAAAACCCATGGTCCTATGTGACATAAAGAGCAGGTTTCTGCTGTGAAAGGAAAGCAAACCTCTTCCTCCCCAGGATGTTCAGGTGTATGAGTAACATGAATTTCTCATTGAATCTTGGACTTCTGAATTAAATTAAGGCTCCTTGAATCAATTGATAAAGGCAGGATTAGCAAGTGGCAAATATGAATCTTGGGAGAGATTAGTTTAGAGCTTAACCTGCAGTGGCCTGTAGGTTAAGCTTCTGGATGCCGAGGTGAGAGCCACGGTCCCTGTAAAAGTCCCTGGGCATGCCAGGACAGAAGACTTAGGTGAATTCCCTGAGCTGAGGAACTGCCCTGAGGGAATATATTATTATAATAGATTCGGAATGAATGGGTATAGAAGCAATTGCCTTCTTTGAAAATAAACGCCGATGAGCTATGTTTAAGGAAGTAAAAGAAAACCCTTCATCAATTTAATCCAAGGATAGGAAGTTTGAAAATGCAATGAGATTTGGCTTTTCACAGGTACCACTTTCCCAAAGTGTGGTCAAAAGGCAGGAATAGGAGGCGGATGCCATCCTTCTCTTTTCTTCGAGCATTGTTCTAGGTGGTCAGACAGCTGATCATGTTCTGCTCTAGGAACTGAAGACTTTGACCATAACTTTGAAAGGTGTGGGTGGGGTATGTTTGTGTCTTTGCCAGTTCCCTGATAAGCAGTGCCCTGGACTTTAACTTTAAAGGCTGAGCTCTCAGGCAGAGTCTTCTTGGTTTGACCTGTGATCCCAGCTGTGCCTTGGTTTCTCCATGGAGTAGGGTATGCAGAAGGCGGGCGGGGGTGGAAACCTGGTCTTTGAAAATCTGCTGGGTAGGAAATTATGACGAAGATGTCGAGGGCTTCATCAGGAGGAGCATGGGTACTTGACTTGAATTCTCTGATACGGATTTCTGGCAGGATGCTTTTGTAGCTGTTTCCATGGAGTGCAGAAAGACTATTTTCTAGAAATAGTAGGTTCCCCCCCCCCCTTCCTTTTTATTGACCTAGTACCAAGAATTAGAAAGTTAAAGTGATTAAAAATTGTGTGCCGAAAGATGGGCTCGGGAGCCTACCCACCTTCCCTTATGCGGGGTGCTCAGCCACTGTGCAGCTCCTCTGGCTGAGTGAGAATCGGCTGACACTCACTGGTGATGGGTCTCAGGCCCTGGAGAGAAACCACAAGGCAGAACTGAGAAAAAGGCTAAGACCAGCAATTGTAGATGTGTTCCCGGTTGACTCCTTTGCATCATCCGTAGTTAGCCTGGCAGGGAACTTAGTTGAGGTTCCCACCTCAGGTCAATACTTGTAGTAGTAGACTGGGGTTGTAGATGCGTTTAAGTGCCCCCAAACAAAATTCAGAGCCCGTGTGATAGGACTGGGCTGTATCGAAGACCTTCTGTTAGAGTCCTGAGACTGAACCCTGCTCTCTAACTAATGGCTCAGTCTGGTAACTTTAGGTTGTTAATCTGGGGCAAAGAACAGTGCCCAGGGAGTAGGAGATTTTAAAAATTATTTATGATTTTATTACTGTGAACCACCATGGCTGAGTAGTTAGTACATCTGGCACTTTACCTTTACTCACCTTACAAGGCATCACACTGTTTTTGTTTCCTCACTGCTGGTTTCAGAGCCGTATTTCATTTGCTCTGATTGGGGTTTCTTATAATTCACAGCATGGGCTGCAATTAGACCAGGCCCTCCTAAGCTCCAGTTTCCAGAGCTTAGGTAGAAGAATCTGCAGAACGCATGCCTTGAAATGGCTGGAAGTTTGTCACTACCTTTTGGTAATACTCTTGAGAGCGCTAGGGAAGGATGTTAATGTATCTTTTTAAGTTGGCTGCTGGTGGGATTTGACCTGCTGGCAACTCTACTAGATAATATAATGGAAACATCGATCAAGCAGGATTAATTGCTGGTTTATTTTGTAGCTGATTCCTTTTAGGACAGCCTAATAACATGACAGTGTTTTGCAACCTTGACTAGGAGCACATACCTACTGACAGAGGGAGACTCAAAGGGGCCTTTCCTGTGTAGCTCGCAAGCATGGCCTAGTGACAGTTTTTTGCTGGGCGGTGGTGACTTGCAAAGGTAAATATTTGCCCTCAGAGAGTCCAAAGGAGAAAACGATAGTTCTCTGGCCTAATCCAGAAATGAAATGAACCTCAAAAACCACTCTGTATTGCAAGATCTTCAGTAGTATCCCGGAGAAAGCTGTGGAAGGGAGTGGCCTGAAATGAAAACAAACAAAAAACAAGGTGGCCAAAGGCAGAGGGCTTGCCACAGAGCCTTTAGGCAATATTTGAAATTTGAGTTTTCAAAAATGGCAGTAGCTGTCGAGACCTCTGGGCTGCATTGCAAAGAGGGCGCAGGCCCCTTCGAAGAGCCACAGGCCACAGTTTCTGCCCAGCTGCCTTTGGGAGGTATGATTGATATCGTGAGAGCTCAATCTGGATTTACTGGTACAAGATGTGATTATACCCGTGACCCGGTGGGAAAGTCTAGTAATCAGTCATAATGTAATACCATAATTACCAATGCATTGCTAATAACTGTAGTCTTAGCAATGACCAATGGTCTACTACATTGGGCAACATCCTCTTGCAGAGTGAGAATGAGAACAAGGCTGATCTCAGTTATTTCCTGGGGCTTCCTGTCAGGAGAGTGAACTGGGCTTGGAACCTATTTTGCAAGGGTACCAGAAGGAAGGTTAGAATAAATTAGCTAATTATTTGGAATAAATGACTGGTCCCTTCAGTGGAACAGCCGATCAATTCAGTCAGGTAACTGGCCAATTTGGTTTGATGGATTTTTACTGTAATCCCTATTTGTAAAATGAAGGGATTGGGCTAGCTGGCCTCTAAGGTCCCTTTCAATTCTAGCTTTCAGTGATTCTAATTACTGGGTCTAATCGACCCTTTGAATTAGCATCATGTAAACATGATCCCTCAGTTAGCATGAAATCACTATTACTTGGATCAAAGTCTCAGGAATGCCATTAATGTCTAATTTTACTTCCATATGTCCACTCATCTCTTGGTAGTTGCACATGTGCTTAGGGAGGAAATGGTTCCAAGAATTCTAAACCATTTAGGATGATTTAATGACATCTGATTTTTATTAAAATAAATTTAGAGAGGTTTAAGGAAAAACAAATCACAGCCTGGCTTGATCTATTGTCATTCATCATCAATACTCAGGTTGAGAGTAAGTGAATCAAGTTAGCCATGAACATTTGATATGGGCATTAAGGTTAGTGGTCAAGACTCAAAGGAAGTTAAGCCGTGAGTCAAGTTCCCGTAGGGAGGGGATGCAAAATTTTCCTGCCCTCTAATCCCTCTTGCCTCATGCATATAGTAGGATTAACAAGCTGAGTGTTAGATGATGGAATAACATCTTCACCACATGGACTGCAATATGTTTGCTCTGCAAAGACCGCATGCCAGATCATGGTTAAAAGTAACGTTTGGTTGTTTTCAGGGGGAAACGCTGGAATCAATTACCGGGAGTGGTATAAGCCCTTAGTGTGGTTTTGGATCCTTGTTGGCCTTGCCTACTTTGCGGCTGTCCTCAGTATGATCGGAGATTGGCTACGGGTTCTATCCAAAAAGACAAAAGAAGAGGTAGGACCCCTTCCCAATTCTACAAATGCTCCTGAGATCAGTTTAGCTCATGTCGAGAACTGCCTGTCTCCATTCTGTAGGCTTCAATGTTTACTAAATGGAGGGCTCAAAAGGCTTCCTTGTTCTGAACCATTACCTAAAAGTCAAGTTAAATGGGATAGCAGTTATTTTTGGTTCCCGTTTTGGTAGGTGAGAAAATGTGGTGACTCAACTACCAGCCCACGAATCCTGGAAAGTGTAGTAAACAATAGCTTATTTTAAAAATGAAGTGAAAAGGAAAAAATATATAGCAGAGGTAGACAAGGCTGAGGGACATGTGCAATTGCCACTTATCGGGAAATATGTTCAGAGGCTTAGGAAATTCATCAAACTCTCAGGAAAGTTGGGCCTGTCCTTCAGGCCTCAGGGTCTGGACAGAATTGCATTTGAGCAACATGAATCTTTCTTGATTCAGTACGATGCTGAAGTCATCAAATAGTAGCCAGTCATGGAGAAGTGAACTTAAGTGGTCCTTATCATGTGTATCTCTTCTGTGTTGCCAGATGCTCGGACACAACCTTTTTTCCTTCATATAAATTTATACAAAAACAGACGCCAGGGCAAGAGAAGGGAGACACAAGAAGGCAAGATAGTTTTTTAAAAGAATGAAGGAAAAGGAGGAAGAAGAAGTAAGAAGGGAGAAGGACAAGGCGAGAAGGAACAAGCTAAAGAAAGGAGAGGAGCTAAGAAAAACCAAGGAAATGAAAAGAGGGGTGGTCTCTTTAAGGACAAATGTTTACTTCCTAGAATACTACTACATTTGTAGATAAAAGGACCCCTGAAGACAGTTGCTGAATGGAGACATTTTCCATGTTATCACTGGGTCCAACTGTTAATTTTCCTGGCTAGCAGATACAAGTTAATGCAATTTCCAGTCTGATTCCCCAGATAGCTAAGTGACCTGCTGAAAATTCTCTGTAAAAAAGGGAAAAGGAATAATATAAATATTGACTAAATGCAAAGATTTGATTGAGTCATCTCTTTAGGGAAGCATGGGACATGTACTGTTTGCCCTGCTGATTCAAAGCCGAGAAAGGTGGTGCTGATTTTCAGGCAAAGCTTCACTCTAAGGAAATAGGTTCTATGGGCTCTGGCAGAACACGCCCCCTTCCAGCACCCTGAGCAGGGCATTTGGGTACCCGATGTTCTGGAGGGTCGTCTGAAACCAGGGCAAGCACTAGAGCACAGGGGTAGAGCATGGCCCCGATATAGACTGGCCAGCTGTCTCAGTCTGCCCAGGACTGGGGGTTTCCCAGGACATGGAGGTTTCCGTTAAAAAACCCGGATAGTCCTGGGCAAACTGGGTGGATTGGTTGCCCCACCCAGACTGAAGTATTAGAGAGACAGGGAAGGGCACCTGCCTTGTGCTTGGGGCTGCACTAGATGCATTTCTTTATCTCCAATATCACTGACAACTCCCTGAGCTAGCCGTTACTCCACTTCCCGTAGGAGGAAGGAGGCCACACAAAACCGCAACCTCAGCCTGCCTGACTCCCAATGCTGAGCTCTTCCCCAGGATGCCAGTGGCCACCCATCTCCAAATCTCAGGTCTCTTGGGGGTTGTCTAGCATGCGTGCCTCTCTGAGCCACACTGGGATGTCGATTCAGGCACCTGGAAGGCCAGATTATTGTCTGGCCAGATTATTGTCTGGCCAGATTATTGTCTCACCCCATCTCCACCTCCTGGCCTCCCCTAGCCAACGTTCCCCTCGGGACACCCAGGGCTCGGGGGGTGGGGTGGGCGATTCGAGGCAGCGAGGCAGTTCTCAGCATGCCGCTCTTCTTCCGTCTCTCGTCCAGGTCGGTGAAATCAAGGCCCACGCGGCCGAGTGGAAGGCCAATGTGACGGCCGAGTTCCGGGAGACGCGGCGGCGGCTCAGCGTCGAGATCCACGACAAGCTGCAGCGGGCGGCCACCATCCGCAGCATGGAGCGCCGGCGCCTGGGCCTGGACCAGAGGGCCCACTCGCTTGACATGCTCTCCCCCGAGAAGCGCTCCGTCTTCGCCGCCCTGGACGCCGGCCGCTTCAAGGCCTCGTCCCAGGAGAGCATCAACAACCGGCCCAACAACCTGCGTCTCAAAGGGTCGGAGCAGCTGAACAAACACGGGCAGGGGGCCTCGGAGGACAACATCATCAACAAGTTCGGGTCTTCCTCCAGACTCACCAAGAGGAAAAACAAGGACCTCAAAAAGACCTTACCCGAGGACATCCAGAAGATCTACAAGACCTTCCGGAATTACTCCTTGGATGAAGAGAAGAAGGAGGAGGAGACGGACAAGACGTGTAACTCGGACAACTCGAGCACAGCCATGCTGACCGACTGTATCCAGCAGCACTCCGAGACGGAGAACGGCGTGCTCCCCACCGACACCAAAGACAGGGAGCGCGAGAGCAACTCCTTACTTGAAGACAGAAACTGAACCTTGTGGCTTTGGACTAAGCGTTGTGTTTTTTTTTACCTTCACACTGAGACACGTGCCTTAAACAGACTTTTCGTTAGTCCGAAATTACATAGCATTGAGGGATATATTTCACTGTGCCATAAATGACTGAAAGCTTGCTCTGCCAAAAGGAATCGAGGCACTTCGCTTCAGACAACAGCTGCAGGACACGCAGGGGGCGTTCGCACACGTGGGAGGTTTCCACCGCACATGCTAAGGCAGTGTCCGTGGCTGATGCCGTGCAGCCGTGCAGTGCCGCCCGGGCCTGGCACTCGTAAAGGGCAGCTATTCCTTAGACCAGCCATCTGCAAGAAAAAGGGGTGTCTTAAATGGATCTAATTTCTGGAACCTACCGTCAGTGATATGTGCACACCCACAAGGGGACGGGATGGGGGGTGGCATGATCTGGCCTCTGTAATTAGGGTTAGACTTGACATTTGGGCATGTGCTCCGAGCTTGAATTTTGATACAAACCATTCAGTGCAGACCTAGTCTTTCTAAACTCCAAATGAATGTCCATGGGACCTGAGAGCACCTGGAATTTGCTGGAAGCACATCAGAGCACACGTATTAAAAGGTGCAATTGCTTTCCTTTTTACAAAAAAAAAAAAAAAATCACAAACATATCACACTGTGGCTATCATCTTAACCAATGATAGAAGCCTACTGAATTTTGTCTTTCTTGAAGGGGTAGGTAGGTCAAATGAACTTGCAGGCATTGGTGAAAACTCAACCTCGACCGCTGCAAATCATGCATTTTCCTCAGTGGGGCCAATGGTGAAAATAAACTGGCTTTGAAATGTCCTTGTTCACTCTTACAGTAGAACTTTGGTTATAACTTGCTTTGATAAGAGGGGAAAAATATAATACCCAAACTATTGCCTTGCATGATGCCAGTGGCTTGCTGTTCTGTCTAGCTGATCCTAAATTTTGACAAAAGTAGACATCCTTCATTTCTGAGACATGCCGAGGAGGGCCATGGCATCATTCCATCTCAGGGCTTTTTGTCCCTTTGGGTGTCTTAGGGTAAACGTGGTTATGAGATCCAATTTTGCTATCTCCAAACAGGAGGAAAAATCAACCCCTTAGCCCACCCTTGTACAATAGGACTGAAATGTTTTAATTGCTTGCAGCTTAAGTGCCGTTAATGCCATTTAAAAAATAATACTTAAAAGGAGTATTTAAAATAGTTAATTTTTCTTTATTTGGGGCGTTCCTTTATTCTGAAAGCATCCCTTCTTTTCCTTGCCTGTTTCTTTGTCTCACACCTGTTATTCACTAAAATCGGATGATTGTTTCAAGTCAAACAGTAACCCAGTGTGATAATTATGTTTGCTCCGTAAGGTTACAGTAGCCAGTGAAGGAAAGTGGGGGGATGACTAGTTATAGGTTTTGGATGGAAAAGGGAAAAGGGAAAAAGGGAAGAATCTGGGGAGAGCTTTATATAGTAGACACGTCACTCGTGTGTATACCCCAGTCTATCATAATTGTCTGGCCATGGACCTGGTTCACGGTTGCTGGGTATGGGCTCCCCACCGCCAGGCTCAGTGCCACCTTTTGGGGATGCATTTACCAGGAGATCGCAGCGCTAGTGAAGACTTCCGGAAACCATCACATGCTTTCTGACTTTTAGAGACAATTATACTCATCCCATTCTTGACCCAAAACGCACAACTCTCCCCTACCTGGAGCATGGGTGGCCCTTCCCTTCCCAGCCCCCACACCTGCAGGCTCTGATTAAAGTTCTGGCATTCTGTTGGGAAAGGAGCTAAATAGGAATCTGTTTTGATGAGGCTCTTCTTGATCCTAAGTAGGTTTGGATTAATACCTGTGTTGGAGCAGGAGCCATGGCTCACCGATAACATCTGGGTCCACACAGGAGTAAATGGAGAGAAGGGAAACGATATACTTGCAGCGTGGACTTCGGTTCTTACTATGGGAATCCGTCCCACCTAACAAAATGTTTCTTAAGGAATTGGTAGGTAACTGGAACTTCTCTTATTCTGAAGTTCAATGTTTCCTGATTAAACTCTTGGTGGATCTTTCATAGGTTTCTACCCCCTATTACCTTGGAATCTTCTTTATAGTAGTAGTGTGTTAAAATTCCAGCCCTGCAGACACACCTGGCAAAAGGGTCTCTTCTTGAAAGAAAAGCAGGAATGGCTATTGTTTATCCAGTGCCTTCGGTGGGCCAGGTATTGTGTTAGCTCACTGAAACCTTTCAGCAGCATGCTGTGGGGAGTTTTGCAAACCCATTTTACAGAAGTGGACCCAGAGGCTCAGGGAAGCCAAGTAACTTCGCCAGTGGCACTCAGCAAGAAGGTGGTGGAGCTGGCGTTCAGAGCCCATCTGACCAAAGTCTGTGCTTTTGACTTCACTGCAGTGTCCGTGTCAGGCACCCTGTGAGTGTGTGTGGGTGTGTCTGTGTGTGTTTGTGTGCATGGGCTTGCATGTATGTATGTCTTTCTGTCTTCTTGGACAAAGCATGCAGAGGTGGAGAGAAGGCATGGAGAAATCCTTGCCACCAGTAACACTTGCAGTCTTTGTGAAAACATTGCCTAATGCATTAGCCTCTCAGACACTTATTGTACAATTTTTAATTACTTTTTGGGTTTTGGCTTTGGAATGCTGGCACCCTTTCTGTATTGTTAAAAAATGCCCTTTGAAAGCACTCGTTTGCACTTTACTTGCTTACCTTGCAGGAACTCCATAAACAGCAGGGATAAAATAATTTAAAACACTAAGCTACATTACTTTACTAAACGGAACAGACTGCATGTGTTGGGGTACTACCTCGATGCCTCCCCAAATGGGTCAAATCACACACATTACATGGAGGGATCAAAAATAGCCCTTGACTGGGAGTGGGGAAATCTGATATATATCCCATTCCCTGAGTACAGACCGGGTCAAGACCCTGATAAATTTAAATCAAAGAGCCCTCTGTAGGGATCAATCCATTAAATAATGTGGACAAAGAGTCTGGTGAACTATATTTTCCAAAGGGGAAGCTGAGAGGGAATAATAGGTTGACTGCCCATGTGCATAATCTAGGATTTGGGGAAAGGTCAGTTGCTTGGAAGTTGCTGGAATGTTACCTTTTAAAAATTGCGGCAGATAGCATGTGGGACATGCGTGATGAGGCCAAGCTGCTGTACCTTCTTTACATGCCTCAGTCCAGCCCTCCCTTTCCAACCTGCATTCCCCGTCCCCACCAGAAGCCCGGAATAAACACTTTGATTTCCCAAAAGGAAGGAGCACGTGCTCAGCATCTTCAGCGGGCAGTGTCTTGTGCTTCGCCTGGTAAATGGAAATGGGATTTTTCTTCCATAACTGTTATGGGGGTTTACTGGACAGAGCCAAGGGGTGGTTTGGAGTCCTAATCCAACAGTGAGTTAAGGGATTTGTCTCTTTTGAGGGAAGAGTACAGAGTGGGAGTGGGGCGGTGGCCTGAGTAGATAATTCCTTGGCCTACACCCAAGGTGCCTGGGTCTTCGTTCGCCCATCTGCCCATGGAGAAGTGGACAAAGGTCATCGTCAAGGCCCCTTTGACTTCTCTAGTTCTCTGACGAAACACTCCATGGTCCGTGTGTTAACGAAACTTTATTAAGAAAATTATTAGCTAGATTTGTGAGTACTGATTAATGATCTTGCTCACTTTAGGTTAAAATGAGAGCATACTCTCTTGCCCACTGGAATTCATTTTCTGGGTGATTGAGACCAGAATGTACTCAGGAGACTGGTCTCCAAATGAGGATCATGCCCTGTGTAGGCTTTCTCAGCCTCCTCTCCCAGCTCTTGAGAGCATTCTCACCAGCAGGCTTCATGCTAGGCGGGCGTTGTTTTTTCAAGGTGTTAAGATTATTTTAAGCTATTGCTATTTGCAGTCAATTGTACTAAAAATTCCCTTTGCTTATGAATTCATGTAGTCTAGACAGATGGACATCACACACATGCGCGCATGCACACATACACAGGAAAAAGCTGCTTTGGGTTCTGTGGGGACCATTCTGTGTTGAAAGTCCTAGTTGTGCTAGATATTAGCAAACCACCCCTTTGCCTCCCTCTGAGATACATAATTTCCTGGCCAAATCGATGCTGCTCATCTATTTTTATGCTTGGTTTCAGGGGTTTAATGAGAATGTGATCCAAGTTTGAGTGGGGCAGACAGACAACCCAGTGGACTGGGTGAGAATGTGCACCATTCAATGGGCATATGGTTTCCTAACCACAAGACAGGCATGAGAAAATAAACAAACATGCAGAGGCTGTCTTAAAAAAATGAAGGAAAAAAGAGGCAGTATTGCATTTCAAATGTCTGCTTTCTGCATTCTGCTAATGTTTCAAGTAGGGGTTACTCATTCTCTTATTAAGATGCAATTGGGTATGGAAACACGCTTGGTATGGTGTAAGAGCTAATTAGTAAGAGTCTTAAAGAAGAAAAACGACAACTTACTGAAACAAAGGTCACTTTAATTTGGAGTTTTGGATGCTGCTAAATCTGCGTATGGAAACTTTGGAATCGCGAGCTAATGACGCGGCTGTAAATAAAGTCCTGCACTCTGTCCTCGCATGATAAACTAGCTGTGTGGTACTTCACCAACCCATGAAGTCTGGGTCCACCTCAGTCTTCCCATGGCAAGTCCCAAAGGCACATCAGTACAGTGGCATTGAGGAGAAATAAGACGTGTCTCTGATTTTGCTGAGTGATTATCATTTTCACAGGTGCCTAGGAGATTTGGAATCTACTTTCTGTTCTTAGTTCTTTAGTGAAAAGTCTGATAGTTCTCTTTGCATTTTAAAAAAATTTCGAGAGAACTCCTAGTCCATTGACATGGTAAGAATGAGTGATGGTTTCCTTTGCTGTCGGGATGCTAGCTTGAAGGGAGAAGCGACAGTGGTACCTAGACGTGATATGCAAACCAGCCTACTTGTCAGCCTCCTGCCTCTTTCCAATCCCAGAGTCGCAGATAGGGGACCCAGTGACAACATTGATAAATGCACATGTGGAGGGGTTTTACCGTTTTTTTTTTCTGTAGGATTTCATGGTGCTTTAAAAAAGGCATTTTACAGAAAATATTGGGGGGTGGGGGATTTCATAATGTTCTTAGGAAAAGTACAAAAGCAAATTTGCTTGTGACATTTCAATAAGCTGTGCTGCTACTGTCTTTATTTTATGATGTAATGTTTTTTTGTTTTTTCAATGATGGAGAAAATTGCAACAAAGACCTTCTGGAAGATATAATCCAATGCCTCTTCTGTTTTCCTTTCCTTGTGGGGCCAAGTGTAGATCCTGAGGCTGGGTTGGGGGCTCTGCTCAGAACCCCAGGCTGTCTGGGACAGTCTCCTTCCTCGGCTGTGTGCTCTCCCCCTAGATGCATTCGAGTAGAATGTGTGCAAACTCACTGCCCTGCAGGAGGAGGAGCCCGAGGCAGAGGACTCTTACATAACCCAGAATTGTCGCTGCGTGTTTTTTCCCCACCTCCCTATTTTAATTTGATATTGGTTGCACATCGCTGGGGGTCAGACAGCATCATAAATCACATGTTCTGGGTGAAAAGCTAAGTGCAGGTGTTGTAAGTCTGCTAATACGAGATGAACTGCTCCTTGAGGGCCGGCATTTCGGGCTGTAGTTGACTTTGCCCTTGCTGTGCAGTCCACCAGCCATGGACTTATAATAAAGAGTAGGGAGAAAATGGCGGCTACTCTTGACCACCTAGTATGTGCCAGGTGCTCGGCTAGGCAGTCTACAAACACCCAGGTAGTATTCCCAATGAAACAATAAGCAGGGTATGTCTTGTAGATGTAGATTTTGAGGCTCAGAAAAAAGAAACTTCCAACCCAAGTTTATCAGCTCCAAACCTGAGTTCCGTTCACTAGGCCAGGCTGCTGAACAGCATATATGCTTTGATAAGTTTTCCAGGAAAGGTGATGTGTTCTTTCCAACTTGTCCTCACTATCTCTTCCCTCCGATTGGTGAAGCAGGTGTGCCGTGGCATTGAGGGTGCATTCCTGGCCGTGGGGATGAGCAAAGCCAAGTGGCCTACACAGCAGCAAACCCAAGGCCTGGTTAGCAAACCCAGGCTAACCCGGTGTGGCCCCTGGTGATGGGCCGGGCAGAGACTGAGCGGTTTCATAATTTTATGCTAAGAGATCTTTTTAAACACAAATTGGTCATCCTCCGGGGCATCGCCTTAGCCTTCAGAAGAAAACCCAACAGTGTTAGTCTGTGGGAGCTCGCATGCCACCACCAGTCTCTGCTGCCACCATTCAGCATGATTTGCAAGCTCCCCTAATGGCGCATGCTTTCTTCTTCTATCTCCCGGTCTGCAGACCTGCCCCTTTTGAAAGTCCACCTCACTTACGTGCCACCTCTTCGTTTCCGCTCTCACCCGACCCCTTCAAGTCCTCAAGGCTGAGCTCAAGAGGTCATCTGGGAAAATTTCCCCCACTCCTCTGTCCCCTCAGAGTGGGTTAGCTGCCTTCAATATAGCCCGAGCTGACCTTGACTTTAGCACTTGCTATGTGGATTATAACTAACCTGTGGATTATAACTAATGTGGATTATAACTTCCTGTCTGTTTTGTGCAGATTGTAAACTCCTCACGGCAGAGATTGTGCCTTTCATTTCCATCCCCAGCACTGAGCGCTGCACCTGATACTATCGCAGGACCCATAAATTATTGGTGAAATAATTCTAATTACCCATATAGATAGCGCATTTGCATCCTTCAAGGCAGATTTGTTTTTTTCATGATCTACATGTCAAAACTGGTGGATTAAGTAGTTTATCTAACTTCTGGGTATTATTTTGTGTTAAAACCAAGTTTGTCTGTAATGAGTTTGATTTACATTTTCTTTGATTACAAAGAACACCCAAGTTTTAATCACAGTGATAGTTACAGATTGCTAATAACTAGCCTCTAAAGATGACTACAATAAAGGACAGCTCTCATTTAGATCTATTTATAATGGAATATTTATTTAAAAACCAATCTCATTACTATAGATGCAGCTTGACTGTCTGTGCACTTGGGAAATAAAAGATTATACTTTGCAGAGATGAATACATGGAAAGTGTGCCAACCCTCCTCATTCCATGTCCAAGGCAAATGTCACTCATCAGTCACAGAGCTCCTATTTATTAATCCAGGTGCACGCTCAGAAACCATTTGAAGACCATATTCCAGGTTTGCAGTTCTCAAAATATGGTACAATGACCCTTGTAAGTTCCTGAGATTCTTTCAGGGGTCTGTGAACTCAGAACTATTTTCAAAATAATACTAAGACATTATTTGCCCTTTTTCACTCTCATTCTCTCACAAGGGTGCTGCATTTAGAATCGTGTAGCATTAGACACTGGGAGAACAGAGGCAAGGTTATCCAGTACTTGCTGGTGAACATCAAAACAACTTTCAAAAATGGTAGCAAATGCACCTGTATTTCTAAGAAAGCTCAAAATCACCTAGATAAAATATTTTTGTTGGAAAGTAGGTAGGGATCCTAGCAAGAGCCATAAATTATATCCCTCTGGCCCTACCCCAGCTGCTCTGTGGGGCCTCCAGTCCAGCTGCTTGGGTTTCTCTCCAAATAGTCCTGAGAATCCCCAGGAGTCTCATGTGTGTGCCATTTCTTGGCCACCATGCCATGGGGATCAGTCTTGTCTGTACCTCCACAACTAGATTCGATGGTCTTCTGATGCTCCCCTGTAACAAGAATCGCTGTTTTGTAATTGTACATCTTCCCCAGACTGAGAGCATCTTGAGGAAGCTTCCTTTCCTCACTCCTTTCGTAGGCCTGGCACAGTCCATGGCACGTGGTAGGAGCTGAAAAGAGGCTTGTTGATGAAATAGCAAATCCACAGTCATGGTGCTAAGCAAACGGGCTCTGCAGAGAGTGGGAGCAGAGGACTTCTCCTCTGCCCAAATTTGAGTGAGCTGGAGAGGGAGCTTGGGAGGACACAGTGCAGATGAGGAGCCCAGGGTATACAGTAATGGCCCAGGCAAGCAGAAAGTGTCTTTGAAGATTTCTGGAGACAGAATACCCACCTGGATGGCAATGTTTTCCCTCATCATATTCATGAATTTGCATCAACCAAAGGAGTGAGAGTGGTAGAAATACCCCTCCCCCAAAATTGCAATTTTAAAATGCTAGTGTGCACACTGGTATACAGATTTGAAATGGCACCAAGTCAGTATGTATCCATTGCCTTCCTGTGAAATATCCAAACAATTACAATTCTTTTCATGGCTTGTTCTTAGCAGTAAATTTTAAAAGACATTATAACAGAGTCTAAAACTAAAACATTTTAAATGCCTCATATAACCTTTAATAACCTATTTGGAAGTCATAAATTAAATGAATTTTAAAGATCATTATTCATAATTTGCAATTATTTTGGATAAACAAGGAGTTTTCCTTGGAATGTAATGACATTAAAATATTTTCCAAATATAATAATCTATATTATCTACATACTGCCTCCCATCAATGGCTGTTTTGAATTATTTGCATAAACCTCAAGCAAAGAATGACTACAGGACCTTCAGTAAACTATAAATTCATTTTGAAATGAAGAACCTTGGAGAATTCTCTTTAACATTCTGCAATCAATGACATTAATTGCAAATACTGGCATAATTTATGGCTGTACATCTTGATATTTCATAAAGCGTATCAATCTATAACTTCAAGAACATTCTGATCTTTGGTTTATTGATACAATAGAAGAAAGATATTGGGCTAGTCCATTATTTCCTTGATAAATATGAATCCAAAGCAATTTCTCCACTCAATTATTATTCAAGGAGGGGGGTGGAAGGAAGGAGAGATGCCTAATTGTGGATGGTAATCACTTAAGACAGTGCAATCCATCCATCCATTCATTGAACAAACATCCAAGGAGCCCTACTATGTGTGAGAGCAACTGGAGATGACGAAACCACAGTCTTGCTCTGAAGGACCTCACACTTCTTAAAACACTTTTTTTTAGAGTTAAATAGCCTTGTGCCATATGCTCTGGGGAAGTAATAAGCCTGCAGTCTGGTTGGAGGAAGAATAATTGGACAGCCTGTGATTAAATTCAAAATTACAAGGAATTATCACAAGAGCAATAGGAATTAAGGGACTGTGAGGGTCAGGGTACACTGTGGCAATCAAGGCAGGCTTCCTGTAAGAGGGGACATCCTAAAGAAGGTGTAGGAGTGTAGGAACGTGAATGGCTCCAAAGCCATTCTGCTCAGTATTATTGAAGATGCATTGTTTGTCCTGAGGGTACCTCAAATAAAACCTCCTCTGAGATTACTTTGTGGTGACGCATTTTCAGTTAAGAGAGGAATGCTCTAAGATAAATAAATCGGAAACATTAAGCCAAAAATTATAAAGAGAAGATAAGCTTCATCAGTCACTAATTACAACGGGAATTGTGGGAAACAGACTTGGCCCAGTGGTTATGTTGTGGAATTTAAGAGAAGTTCAATTATTTGAGTATAGAGAGGCCAGGACTCAGGAATGATTTTGAGAAGGAAAAATGGTTTATTGACGGCCGGCCGGACTCGGGAGCTTTCAGTTTGAATCCCAAGCCCTGAACAAGATTTTCAAACGTCTTTTATACAGAGAGGAAAGGCCAAATGGTCCCTTTGTTTCAGTTCTCAATAGGCTTCAATTAGCATATATCTTCCACATCTTAGGTAAGCTTTTAGCATGGACTCCAGACATTCTAGATAAGCCTTTAGGGTATTTGGTTTTTGCATTTCCCCTAAATACTTAAAGTTTATAGCCCTTGCATTGTTAAACATTTCCTGGGACTGGAGCCGCTGCCAGTCCCTAAGGGCAGGACTGCAGCCTCTTACCGTTCTACACCCACAAGTCAAACAACTTAGTTATCTCTGAAGAGACAAAGAGCCTTCCACCCATAGCCCACATCAGTTAGGTGATCCATCTACCACAGGGGAGGTCCGCGGTTCAAACCCCGGGCCTCCTTGACCCGTGTGGAGCTGGCCCATGCGCAGTGCTGATGCGCGCAAGGAGTGCCCTGCCACGCAGGGGTGTCCCCCGCGTAGGGGAGCCCCACGCGCAAGGAGTGCACCCATAAGGAGAGCCACCCAGCGCGAAAGAAAGTGCAGCCTGCCCAGGAATGGCGCCGCCCACACTTCCTGTGCCACTGACGACAACAGAAGCGGACAAAGAAACAAGACGCAGCAAATAGAAACAGAGAACAGACAACTGGGGTGGGGGGTGGGGATTAAATAAATAAATAAATCTTTAAAAAAAAAACCGGGAATTGTACTGTTGTAGAAGACAAGTGAGGTTCAATTATTTGCGCATAGAAAGGCCAGGATTCAGGAATGATTTTGAGAAGGAAAAAAGGATTTATTGACAGGCTGCCGGACTCGGGAGCTTTCTGTTTCAAACCCAAGCCCCAGACAAGATTTTTGAGTCCTTTTATACAGAGGAAGGGCCAAACCGTTCTTTGTTTCAGTGCTCAATAGGCTTGAATTAGCATATGTCTTCCACATCCTAGGTAAGCTTTTAGCATGGACTTCATACATTCTAGATAAGCTTTTAGCACACTTGGTTTGCATTTTCCCCTGAATATCTAAAGTTTATAGAGTTTGCATTGCTAAATTGTTTCCTGGGACTGGAGTCATTGCTGTGGTCACCAAGGGCAGGACTGCAACCTCTCACTGTCCCACACCCACAGGTCAGGACACATACAGCTTAGGTTATCTACGGAGAGACGAACAGCCTCCCACCCTAGCCCACATCAGTACCTCCTTCTGAAAGCAACTGGGACCCCATAAATAGTAAATATTAGCGTTTCTCCCCTCTCCCTGTGTTTTCCGCTTCCTCTTCTCTTACAGAAAGAAGGACATTCCTGACTCTTCGCTTCAAAAGCCGGGTCCATAGAGGAGCTTGTTGGGCAGGAAGCAGAGTGACTTCCCGCCAGGTTCACAGACAGGGGGCCTCTGGGTAGCGCCCCTGTTGTAGGAGTCGAGAGAGGTTCAATTATTTGCGTATGGAAAGGCCAGGACTCAGAAATGATTTTGAGAAGGAAGAAATGATTTATTGACGGCTGGCCAGACTCGGGAGCTTTCTGTCTCGAACCCGAGCCTGCAACAAGATTTTCAAGTTCCTTTTATACAGGGCGGGGAGTGGAATGGTGCTTTTATGAAAGAAAACGACTTTCTTTGTTAGTTAAGTGTTTGCCTGAGTATCAGATAGGTTTTGAATTAACATATCGCCCACATTTCAGGTGAGCTTGAATTAGCGTCTCGCCCACATTTGGTCTGGATGCAACTTTGAATATACATTCAGTCTTACATCCTTTCTGAACATTCAAAGCCCATAGGGCCTATATCACTTAACTGGATTCCTAGAGTCTAGGCGCACTTGGATACAGAATTAGATAATTTTGAAGTTATGCACAGGCTACATTATATTTCCCATTGGAGGTCAAGTCCAAGTCCTCTTAAGCTTTGGCATCACCACCATCAGAGTCTCCCTGGACTGACTGCTATGTGTATAGAGTTTGCATTGCTAAATTGCCTCTTAGGACTGGAGTCGCTGCCTTGGTCACCAAGAGCATTTGACTGCAGCCTCTCACTGTCCCACACCCACAAGTCAGGACACATGCAGCTTAGGTTATCTACGAAGAGACAAACAGCCTCCCACCCATAGCCCACATCACCCCGAGGAGAACGGGCTGCAGGGTGGGCTTCAGGAGAGTAGACCTAAGGCAGCCTGCCAGAAGGGCTGGGGGCAGTGTGGGCAGGTGGCAGGGCCCCAGGACCCCGGCCCAACCCACCCACCACTGAAGGAGAACTTCCCACCTGCCTGGGAGGCTGGGTCTGCGCATCGGAGTCATGCTCACTGACTGAAAATAAAGGGCTTCACCGTTTCTTGCATACCTGAACTTGTTTTTTTTTTCTATCTTAAAAGGTTCTTCTCAGTTTGAGCCTACATCCTCTTGTTTCTTAGAGGAGCAAGGAAGATCTATTTTTCTCCCTGATTCGTGGACGACTCTTATCCTGGAAACACCTGCTGTCCACGCAGTGCCGCTGGCTGGACAGTCTCCCGGCCAGGGAGGAGGGCAGCAGTTTCCTTTGTTCAGGAACACCCCTAGCTGAGCTCCTGCTTTCTAACCTGGTTCTGCCCTGGGGAACACGAGGGCCAGAGAAGAAAGCTCACCAAGCAAAGTGCTGGCTGGGGGGACTCCCGTGGCAGAACCCGCAGTCAGACCAAGGCACAGGTTCCCGCCTCCAAGCCCACCCAGGCCTGGCCGCACTGTGGAATCAAGACACAAGTCTCAGGTCCAGCCGTAGGGTCTCTCCCCACCAGGCTCGGGACGGATTTCCCACCGACAGGAGGAAGGCCTTAGAGCTGAAACAGGCGGGTGTGTGTCGAGAAATTGATCACAAACCACGCCTATTTTGATTGGGACAGGATAACAGTGTGCAGTATACATTTTTTCCCCTCTTTTCTTAAATTTTCCTTTTTCTCTTCCCCACGATCTGCTCCCTCCCTCTCCCCCCCCCCCCTCCCTTGAAGCGAGAGGAAGCTGTGACTGGGTGGAGAGCAGAAACAGCCTAGTGTTCCTCTGGCTTTTTATTTTATCAAAAGTCTGAATCCTTGGGGGACACCTGGAGAATTACGAAAAAAAGTAAAGGAGAAAAGATGTGGGACATCAGCAAAAATATCTTCCAGAAACAAAAAAGGCTCAGGAACTTACTCATGCTGGGGAAAAGTGAGAAGAGGAGAGAGAAGTGGTGAGACCCGGGAGAAGAGAGGCCGGCACAGTTTATGTGGACAGACAGACGGGAGGAGGGGCCAGGACAAGGGCATCAAATTCCAAGGTGTGACGGGGGAGACCCCTGTCATAGGCCCTGGGGGGTGTCAGGAAGCTAATGGTGGCCTCGGGCTTGGCAAGGCCCAGGCGGGGGACAGGTGAGAAGTATCACACAAATTACCTCAGAAACAGCTGAGAGCAAGCCCGTTCTCGGCCCTGAAAAGGATCCAAAGGGAACTGAGTGAAGGATTTCGGAGGAGGTGGGCCCAAATCCTGGGCTCCCGCCTGCGGCCTCGGGGGTGCTCCTGCAGCCAGCACAGCCTGGCTCTTTTCACCCAGGATTTTTCTCAGTCCTGTGTTCCGCAAGAAGAAGGGATTCCTCCAGCAGATGCAGAGGCTTCATGACACCAGTGCCCGGTGAGCTCAAGTGCCCACGACAAAAGGACCCGTCCCACCCTGACTACGACCGGTGTGCCCTGGACAGTGGATTTCGAGGCCGCATGTTGAAAACGCTCTGCCTCACCTTGTTATGTCTCTAGCTGGTGCCGAGTTAGGGAGGCCCAGACGCTACGTCGGGTGCACCCTCTGCCCCTGCAGCTGCCATCTGTTATTTAAGACAAAGGCACTAATGTTTCCCTCCAAGGTTACAGGATAGGAATGTCCAGTCATTTTACTAATGTAACAAAGTAGACCCTGTTTTCCAGGGGCCCTGGGGGGGGGGGTTGTGGGGAGTTTATTGTGTTATAACATGCAGGGAACCCACAAATAAACTGGGCAGGAATTCACTTTTTTGTGAATAAAGTAACAACAATATGCGGTGCTTCAGGTGGCAGAGATCCCCCATTGCCTCACTCCCCCAGGCCTTTCTGTGTCTTTAAGCCCAGGCTTCTGGGCCCTTCCTGACTAGGAACAAAGCAAGAGTTGTTCCCTTAAAAAAATTTACACGGAAAACCAAGAGGTTAGAATTTTCTGGGTTAGAATTCACCTGGATAAACTGTGTGTAAAATCCTTGAAGTGTATGTACCAGGCACACACACAGACACAAATATTAAGGATTTTATTAAATATTTACATCAGTGCTTTTTAAAAAAAAACCCTATGAGAATCTGAAGAGCCTTCAGTTGCTGGTTTTTCGGACCCATTGGAGACTAATGAAGCTCAACCCTGTCAGTTACTTTTGTTATTAAAAACAAAAATGCAATACTATTTGCTATGGAGGGCGTCCTAGGTGCTAGACAACTTTAGTGACTTGCCCCAGGTCATGTGTGCCAATGCGGATAGGACTGGGATATAAAATCGAGACATACTTAGCTCCAGACATCATCATCTTCTCATTTGCACTTTTCACTGCTCTCAAGCTTCTGTCCCAAATACGAAAACCACATGCTGGTAGAGGGACTGGGACCTCTGGCAGATGTCCCCTCTCTGCCACCAGTGCTACCAGATGGGCAGGGGCATATCATTGCCCTCCAGTCACTCGGGTGAGTTTCTTAAGGCCAGACCTAACTACTCACCCCCAGAAGTTAGGGGAACGTCCCTCCCACCCAGCTAGAAGATGTGCAACAAACCATTTGGGTGCCATTTGCCAGCCGGGGCCCCCTCCCGACCTCCCCTCTTTCTCTGTGTCTCAGCTAGAGCCCCGAATTAGCAAAGCTCTAGCAATAATAATCGTACTTGGCAATGATTCGTACCTCCATACAAACAGCTTCCCCTTCCATCTCAGGTGAGGAAGGTGAGTCAGCTCTCAGGCTAAGGGCTGGCCGAAGTATCACAATGATGCTACGGCAAAGTCAGAAAATTAACCTGGCTCGTTCTGCCACTGATGAGATGACTTGTTAAGGAAGCCCAGGCAAGGTCCGAGTGTGTAAGGAAAAAGACAAAGGAATCTCTTTCGCCTCTTTTTCTGTCTCCCCTTCTTGTTCCCCGAGACTGGTCCTCCTGGACTGGTCCTCCTGGAAGCAGCTAAGGGGTAAGGTCTGGTAGAGGGAAGCGTTTGGGCTTTCCTTTATAATGACGTCTTGGAATACCTCCTCCTGGGAACCCGAACCTCCCTATCTGAGATGCTTTCTCTTCACCCACGTGGCTCATGGAGAGAGAAAATGCAGGTGCCTGGCTCCTTCTCCTCCTCTCCTTCCACCCCCCCTTCCCTGCATATTCTGCTTGCGGTGCACAGCAGGTGAAGCCTCAGCGTGCTGAGTAACCGCCCTGCAGCAAGGCTCCTCTCCAATTTGGGAGGGCTTGGCTGCCGTGCGTCCTTGGGACTGTTTCCAGCCTTTCATGATTCTCTTTAAAAATGCTTCTCGATATTTGGAGATAGACTGGCACTGGACGAGCCCACTTGCCCCGGGCTTCCTTCTGGAAGGTAGAAAGACTGTGGGGAGGCAGGCCAGCTTGCGGGGAAAAGTGGCAGTATTCGTATGCTTTGCAGTTCAGCTCTCTTGCTTCTGTGGAGGTGTCCATTTTGTAAAATGGTTCATTCTGTAATCTGGGTAAGGTGTGAGGTCCGGGGAGGGGTGGGTGGCTGTAGTACAGAAATGGGGCATGATCTGAGATGGGACCCCAGACTCAAGCAGGGCCCGTGCCCTTTGTGAGGAAGGGCTGTGACAAGCAGTGACCTTGCATCCCGTTATCACTACCCTGGCAGAGCCTGCCCACAGCCCTGGTGGGCCAGGCAAAGTACTCAGAGGCCGCATTGCCAGGGAAACCTTCCCACCAGTGGCTGGACAATGATCACACTAGTGGTTGCCTTCTTTTGCTGCGCTCACCGCCGCTTGCCTCTTCACCGCTGCCCACTAGTGGGATCCCCTCCACTCTCTCAGCTGCCAGGACGCTTCACTCAGAGCCCTACATTGAACGGGATAAAAGTGTGTGTGTGGGGGTGTCTATGCTGCCACTCCTACTATTTTGGAGTGCCTTCGTGCATCCTGAATCATCAGGCCTCCATTACTCTCAAATGCTTCCCCAGGAGCCAGCCATCTTTTTCTAGCTCCAAATGCAACAAAAACTATGTGGAAACCACCCACCACCCTGGGGTAAAAGCAGAATCATAGCAATAGCCACAGAACAATATTCCTCTGGCCCTGGCCCCCCAAGTTTCTCTCCGAGAGCCCTGAGGATCCAGGTACCGAGAGGGTGACTCCCGTACAGTCCTCATCATATTCCTCAACTGCCTCAATTGGCCAGCTGAGAGCTCTGGGCGGCTGCCAGGGTTCAAACTGGCATGTGGGCCATGGAAGGTACCAGAAGGTGCTACAGCTGGCACTTAACTGCCTACCTAAGCCAAGGTCCAGGGTGGTGCTTGTGCCAAAGGCAGTGAAAACATGGTTCTCAAACCTTTTACTGCAGCCAGTGCCCACACTGCCTTAAATAACCAGGGAGGGTTTATGTAAACTGCCTCATAGGTAGGACTTAGAGGTGGGTATTTCTAAGCATTTAAGTTTTGGTAACTGTCTTTCTCTAGTTTTCACCGTTCTTTTTCATAGGCTGGACCTTCAAAAAACCCAGGAGAATAGAAAACTCTTCTCTTCCCTAGGGCAGGGTCTGGAGAAGGGATTTGTAGGGATTTTGAGCCCTTCCGGCCCCTAATGGGGAGGGAAGGAAAGGGGGATGAGCTAAGAGGGCCTGAATCTCAGTCTCAATCAAAAAATCACGTGGTTTCCCCAAACTGCACTCAAAGATTGAGACCTGTCAATATAGGGATGGAGAACGCTGAGGTCCTTCATTCAAACCTCCCACGCACTGTAATAATCCTGACAGATGGCCATCCAGCTGCTGTGTGCACACGCCCATCTGCGGATTGAGAAGGGCCCAGAGGGGAACACAAGAGTGCCTGCGTGGCCCCCATGTTTGCATGCCAGGATCTCCCTTAAACAAGAAAGCCTTGTCTCCCAGCACACGCTTTGGGTCTCCAAGGACACATTTCAGGAAGGCCTTTACCTCCAGTTGCCCCAGCTCATGCAATTAATGAGCAACATGTTCCCTTGCTGTGTTCCTAAATCCAGGCTTCCGGCACTGTCTCCCAGAACATACTTTGGGCCTCCAAGGGCACAGTTCAGGAAGGCGTTTACCTCCCGAAGCCCCCAACCCATGCTATTGTAAGCAATGTGTTCTTTCTGTCTACCTAGGGCTGGGCTTCCGGCCTTATCCACTAGCTGCTTAGCACATGGGAGTGACATGTGACAAAGGGGAAGAGAGTGAGATGAGGGAGGGTCTGAGGAGAAAAAGGCATGAAATTTGCACCCATCAAGAGGTTGGAAGGAGGGGAAGACAAACAGGGTGGTTTCAAGCTTGTTTTTAATCCTCTGAAGGAAATCTGGGTTTCAAGTGCAGGGAGAAGGTGATCATTAACACACACCTCTTCACCTAACAAACATTTATTGAATGCCTACTGTGTGCCAGGTAGAGTGCTCAAAGGTGGGATCCAGAGAGAGGAAAGACATTTCTGCCCAAAGGACCTCACTATCCAGTGGGGAGTGAAATCCATGAGCAGAAAAATGTCATAGACTGTGGTCAGTGCAATGATAGAGGCGGGGTCAGGATCAGGGTCACTCATCCGCTTAGCAGCAGGGGGCAAGGAGGCATAGGGTCACGGGCACCTTCAGGAAGGTGTGGTGGGAAAGTGACTGTTCCAGAAAGGACAGAACCATGAGCAAAAGCACAGAGATGTGGGGAATGCGCCACGGGCTCAGGGAACTGCAAACCTGCTTGGTGGTGTTAGAATAGAACCACCCAGATGGGGGTGTGAGAGGAGCTGGGCCACCAACGGGGCCCGAAATACCGTGTCATGGAGATTGGACTTTATCCTACAGGCAGTGCAGTGGGACAGCACTAGAGGCTTTGGAGGAAGGCAGTGGCTTGTCCACTGAAAATTAGCCCAGAACGCCAGGAAGGAACAGGACTGTGAATTTATAAAGTGCTTTCTTTCTTCAGTCCTGTCAGGAAAAGCAAGCATTCATCCATCTGACCATTGGGTTAAAGTGACTTGTTCCCACAGCTAGAAAATAGTAGCACTGAGACACAGACTGAGTTATTTAGACTTTGGTTCAGTAGGTTAACCTTTTTCAGCAACTAATTCTACAAAACTTGAGACAGGGTCTGCTGCTCACTCCAGTTCTTGATTCATCTGTGTCTGTGTATTACGTTCTCCAGATGCCCACCCTTTCTCCCTTCCTCCCCTCCCTCTTACCCTCCCCCCTTCCATTTTCCTTTCTCTCTCCTTCCATCTTTCCCTCCTTCTCTCCTTCTCCCTATCCCTTTTTCCTCCCTCCTTCCCTCCCTCCCTCTCGCCCCTTCTTTCTTTCCGGTGATTGACTACCCATTCATAACTGTTGGCAAAAACTGATGAATAACACTTCCCACCACAGGGCCCCTGCCCTGCATGCTTTTTCATTCATACATAGCAGTTTCCCTAAATCGTTGATCCTTAGATGAGGCCCATGGGCCGAACTCCTTTGTTATTAAGAGCAGAAGAGAAAGGAATAAGGAATGAAAATATGTCTATAGTCTGAGGCTAGCCCTCTTTATAGAATTAGGTTGTGTAGGGCCTCCAGTGTGGGAAAAATATGGAACAGAGTACAGAGGTGTGGACCTATAATCAAGAGGGTAGTCAGGGGGCAGATTGTGAATCTTGGCTCTTCTCCCAACACAGCGTCAGATGTCAATCTGCAGAACGGTTTTTCGCAGAGAAAATGTTGGTTTAGTTGGCAATGGCAGTGAACCCTCCAAGCAAACTGGAATAGTGAGGTTGCTTTCCAAAGTCAAACTTTCACATCTGCCTCCTCAATTCCAGTTTTCTCCTCGGTTTTGCCAGGGCCACTCACAGGGGCAAGAAGGATTTGGCTGGCACCAGAGATCCTGAAAGGTAAAATCCCACAATATCAGAGCTGGAAACGGCCTTAGAAATGACCTGTGCATTCATGCAACATGTTTTTAGTGAATACCTGTTTGCCAGGCTGTGTTAATTTTTGGCCCCAGTCCTCAGAGAACAAAGAATAGGGGATACTGTTTTCTGTTCCCATCCTCAGTCTGGCCCTGTTTGTCTTAACCACTAGGGACATTTTAGATTTTAGACCTCTTCTCAATTGAGCCGAACCCACTGAATTTTTCAGAAATTGATTCCACAAAATTTTCTGGATCTTCAGTTACTGCCACTTATTCCGGTTCTTGCTTTTTCTGTGTCTGTGTCTATGCTCCCCAGTTGCCTGTCCTTCCTTCACTTCCTTCTTTTCTCCCTCCCTCTCTTCTTCCCTTCCTTCCACAGTGACTGATGCCCTACTATGTACTAGGCTCAGCTGGGGATACTGAGCTTGAGCACGTAAGAGAGTAATGACTTACAGAAGAGGAGTCATGTGTTCCTTGGAATGTGAGAGCCATCAACGGTCCGAAGCCCCAGAGTGCCCTCCCCCCAGGTTTGGGGGTTGCTGAGGCACCTTGCCTTCCCCAAGGTTCCATTCAGTTAAACTGTCCTTTGGGCTGTTCCTCTTAACACTTCTTTCCCTCCAAGAAATAGCACCAGCCTCTGTGTTTGAGGACACCTTGACTCACTCTCAAGGTTAAGCTCTAATTTCTCCCATTACCATTTTTTCCCTCTACATGTGGTTTTCATGGACTTGCTCTTTTCTTCAGTTTGAATTTCATGACTTGGGGCCAAAGGTTTTCCAGAGGAACAGATACCCTGTTCTCTAATGCAAACTTGAACTAAAAGCTACGCTGAGGAATGGGCACAAGTGTGAATTTTCTAACATTTTCTAGGCAAATCTTGGATGTAGGTGGCTAATGAGGGCCTGAAGAGATGCAGAAATCAAAAGTTCTTGCCCTGTATATTGCTTAAAAGCGTGGAGTCTACTTGGAGGCATCTATTAGACTTGGAGATAAAAACAGCTTGCCAACACAGTATACTTTAACTATTATTTTGAACTGCATCTATACTGCAGGTGTACATTATTGAGTAGCGAATGAAAGCCAAGGGAAGAGGCCCTTATGTGAGAAGTAAATTTTCAGCTGTTGGTCTAATATTGTGATTTTGATAATTATTGATAAGAATCATTTTCCCTTTCTCACTATATTATTTAAAGAATCTGGCTTACTAATTTTTAAACTTCTTTGGGGGATGATAATCTTGCAGGAGAAGTGATGTACAGTGGCCATTCCCTTGGAACAAGTGACTGCTTACACACACATACACATGCACATAATTCCCCAAACTTACTGGCTTCCCTTGAGCCATCCAATGTAGTTTTTTGATGGTCTTTGCCATCTATTTCCAAAGCTAAGCAAAAGAGAGCTAAATGCTTGGCTGATAGAAACTCTTAGTAAGTTTAGGGAAAAAGTCAAAGAAATAACTTCATGGACTTTTTACTCTTACCACCCCCCTCCCCCCAAGAGCCGATGAAATTATAGAAATGGCTAGGATTTTTTGGTTTAACAAGTTATAGAGGTGAAGGCCAGTGATCAAGATTAGAGCATCAGAAAAATGTATCCAAACTCCCTGAGATGATCTGTTAAGAGTGCTGAATGCCTAGGGCATGGGGACTTAAAGCAAGAATCTCATGTACAACTTCCATTAAAAACTAGTAAAATGAAAAAAAAAAAAAGCAATATAGGAGTGTATGAAATTCCCTCTTTATCATGGGTGGTAGAGCAGAGTGGAAGGCATTGGAAGAGAAAATCAAAAGTCACCAGATGCACAGAGAATCTCCAATTTCCTTCCTACTTATCCAACTTAAAATTCAACCTAATGGTATAAAAAAACTAAGTGAAATTTAACATACGTGTGTGTAAAACATCATTAAGCAGGGAAAATTACTGAGCCAGATGACTGTTAGACTTTATGGCTCCTAAAAAAGGGGCATTAGGGTGATGTTAAGACACAGGAAAATATTCCCCAAGCTTTTGAGTTGATTAAATTTTTGTGACATTCCTTCCTTTTCCCCCTCTATTCAATCCCATTTCCTGAAACTTGCCAGATTTCTCAATTTCCCTTCTTTACACCTTTATGCTTCTTTTCTCTCCAGGATTCTTCTTTTCTTTTTTTTAATAACTCAGGGGCATTTGACTTTGAAGAGGCACTGGTTTGGGCTTTGCATCCTGACTTTGGCACATACTAGCGTTGTGACCTTGGGCAAACTAATTAACCTTGTTTAGGATGTATTTCCTCTTTGGTAAAATAGGAATGATAATCCTTACCACACGATTGTTAATAGTATAAACCGAGCTTATATATGCCAAGTGCTTAGTATCTGTCAGTCCCTGTAGGCACTCAATAAATCATTAGTTTTCTTCCTCAGAAGAGAACCACTGTTGCTTTTTCTTTCCAAAGCTAAGCCCTCCACTTGTGCCTTCAATAATCCACTTCTTTCTTGATTTTATAGAGACCTTTCTCCTCTCTCTTGCATCTTGAACGTTTCTAATTTCTCGAGACCTTTCGCTATATGATGGGACCCTGAATTAATGAGACCTTCTTGGTGTGACTTGGAAGTTACAGGAAAGGAAGAATCAGTCAGGAAATGAGGCTCTTGTGGGTTCTTTAGGATAGGGTAAAGGGTTTTTGAGAAAGGACTGGCGGAGCACTCACAAAAGATAAGATCTTGAAAGGACCCTTTGAGTACACTGGGGTTGTTATTTATTTGATGGCCTGAAACCTTTGCCAGAACATTTTCAGTGATAAAGAAGGATGAAGTCTGACTGCAGTGAGCTGAAGGACAAGAAGGAAGTGAAAGAAGCAACATAGTCAATTACTTTGATAAGCTTGGTGAAGAACATGAAGCAGTTGCTAAAGAAAATTCAGGATCAAGGGAGACCTTTTCTCTTTCCATAAATAGAGCAGGCACTGAAGCACATTTATAACCTGTATGAAAGGAGCCTGATCAAAGAGATTGAGGAGAATACAGGGGTGAGGGAGAAAGTCTTGGGTGGAGGGAACGGACGGACAGTGTCTTGGGTCAGGAAGATGTGAGAGGGGATGAAGACAGAGCAGAGATGGATACAGATTTAGATATACTCGTGGGCACAGGAGAGCTTACCTGGCCCTTTTGGGGTATCTACTTTCCTCAGTGAAGGGAGGAGGCAAAGTGATCTTCTGAGATAGGAAGTTGGGGATGGGATGTTGATTTGGAAAGTGTGGTGAATGTTTGTAATAGCTGTGGTAGGGCATGGGAGAAGGTTGTTGAGGGACACTGAGTTCCCAGGGAAGGCTGGAGACCCTGCGTGGTGATTTACTCTAGCAGTGCTCAGCAGCATCTGGGTAGAGGAATAGGAAAGGGATAATGTTTGGACTTATCTAAGGTTGACTGTATACAGGACAGGTGTGGCTGGCAGAGAAGGGTCTAAGGCATTGAGGATAATGGGAAGAATTGGAAAGTGATTCACTCTATTCTATTTTCCAGAATAGGAAAGGAAAGGATCCAGAATAGGAAAGGATCAATAAAGAGCTGATATAAGGGGAGTGAAGAAACAGTTGGAAGATTAATGAGACATGGTGTCCAAGATTTAGAATTTAACATTTCAGAGATAGTGCTGTTTTAGGGAGTGGCAATGTTCACACAGAGGGTCTGGTTGTCAGAGAAACAAAATTCAGAATTTTCCAGGGGACCATTATTGTTCAAGCCAGCATTATGACTACATGTCTCTGCATTTTGATGAAATAAGCCACTTCCCCAAGAAATCTGTCAAAATGGAGGAAAAGGCATCCAACATGCTTTCTCTTTTCCTAGCATTAAGAGATTCTGAATGAGTCCCTTTATTTTTTCTTTCTTCTCTTTCATAGTATTGAATAATTTTTTAAAAAGGACGCCGTGACAATTACAGGAAATTACAGACCTTGAATATATCGTAATACTTTCCTCTACCTTAATTCTGAGATTCTTGCCTGTTTGGGCAGGTCCAAGTTTTTGCTACTGGCTGTTGTAATCTGGGCCAATAAAAAGAACATTCTTTAAGTGAAAGCACCATCTCTTTCACAAGTGTCAGAAGTAGGCTTCTTATCTGTCAAGGATAAGTCATTTGGTTCTCCTTACACTGAGGGCAAATCACCTTGGTTTGCCACCCCACCCCCCCGACCATCCTGTCCCTGGGACTGCAATTCATGGTTGGATTCTTAGGCTAAGCACCTCATTTAGGGTTTTCTATAAGCAGTCACTACAGAGGAAATATATGTTTTCCCTAAAATTTTTCCTTGGGGTCTTAAGTTATGACATGCTCTTTTCCTGGAGCTTGTAATTTGGGAAGGTGAAGGAACTGTAAAGGAGTTATAAATTTGGGCCAAGCTGAATCCATACATCCAGACTGTATGGCTCTTCTGTGTTTTTTCCATAAATGACTTTTTTTTTTCCTGGTGTGGTAGAATGTTCCCTCAACTGGGAGTCAGGAGGCCTGGGTTCTCAGTTGACCATATAACCACCTACTAGTCCAACTTAACCTTCAGAACTTGGACAAGTCATTTTGGGCCTCAGCATCTTCTGTGGACCTGAGTCTGAACATGTGACTCCTTCTAACCTTTGAATGCCATGGGAAGTGGGGTGTATCTGAGCATAATTGTACACTCATCAGTTTTATAGAAATGGAAATAATGGAGGCATGAGCATTCTTGATAGACTCATGAAAAGAGCCAGGTGCAAATGTTTCATTTAGGAAGGAAGTAAATGTATCTTACACAGGCATATTTAATTAATGTATGTCCTGTAGTCATAAAACAGTGGAAATTAGAAATGGAAGTCTCATTAGGGTAACTTATTAATCAATCGGCCACATAGGCTGTTTGTTCCAACACTTTCATCTCTAATGTTGACTGCACAGAGAACTCCCCCAGTCACTGGTTTCCTAATGCCTTGAGCAGACATAAATCAATTATAGAGGCAGTGGCACCACGATCCCTTTATCTCCTCTTGAAAATTATTCCTCCTTTTCCCAACATTTTTGATTCAAGAGGCAGTAGTTAAGAAGATTAAAGTTTTATTTCAGTTTCATTCTGATTCTGTTCCTGGAGTTGTTTTGTTACCTGTAGTTTTTTTTCTTCAATAAAGAATGTGCTATGCCTGTTTTTAACCCTTTAAGCTTCTGGAGGGATCTTAGGGATGTTCTCTCACCATCTGCCACAACCTGTCTCTCTTGTACTCTCCTTCACCCTTTTCTCCTGCATTTTGCTATGTATTCAGTGTAAAAAGTACTAGACTTCTTTCATAACAATCCCTGGTCAGGGCTGAGTCCCTTGCCACCAGACTAAAATTTGCTTACTTTGGACCTCCATCATGGACAAAATTGGATTTAATGAATTATCTCCACCAACGGAATCCTGAAGAGGCCAACCCTGGAAAAGCTGAGGTCCTTGTTACCCAAAATGTGATGCCTGGGTGAGCCATAGCATGAGCATGATCTGGGAACTTGCTAGAAATCCCAAATCCTGCCCTAGCCCAGACCTATGGATCTGCATTTTACCGAGATCCCCAGGTGATTCAAATGCACATTAAAGTTTGAAAAGCACTGGTTGACATGGTATGTTAAGAGTATGGAATTGCTCCATCTGAGCAGATAACAAGAACATGAAGAAACCCACTGACTCAAACATTCAGTTTTATTCTTCACCTCTATCTGATTTATGACCATGAGTATTGGATGACCTCAGAGACTGTTTGGGTTGTTATTTTCAAACAGGGGTGGAGAGATGATTGGGAATAAGTTACAGTACAAGGAGAAACATGACTCGCGGTCTTGACCTCATGGGAATTTGTCCCATCACTTAGTTGGAGTCTGCCATCCTGCTGCCAATTGCTTGTGAGCTTTGGCAGCATTCCTTTCCAAGAAAAGAAAAACAGGTAGATAGAAAATATGTCTGATAATTCTAGTTTCCATCCTAAGACTTAAAAATACAAAAATGAATGCAACCCAGTAATGGTAATTACCAGTGGGTTTTCAGGATATGTATTAAGGAAGAAGCAGCAACCTGTTTGATAATTCCCTTTTCATAGCAGCTAGTTCATTTTGGACAGCACTGTAAAGAAGCCATTAAGATAATACTAGTCAAAGGTGTGTTTTATGGCATTCTGGCTATAGGCAGATGTTATCTGTGGTCTCCTACTGAGGGCCTGGACAGGTGATGACTAGCAAAGGAAAGTGAACAGTTTTGTCACCAGGAAACCCTTCTCTTCTGCATTATGTTGTAGTGTGGTGAGATGCAGTCATTGCAACTCATGGGAAGCTGATGTGGCTCAAGAAATAGGGCTTCCACTTACCATATGGGAAGACCTGGGTTCTATCCCTGGGGCTTCCTGGTGAAAAAGAAGAAAAAAAAGCATGCCTGTGTGGCAAGCCAGCACCTGTGTGGTGAGCTGAGTGCCTGTGCAGTGAGCCAGTGCCTGTGCAAGTGAATCATGCAACAAGATGATGATGCAACAACAAAAAAAGAGGCGAAGGGGAGAGTCAAGGTGAAGCACAGCAGAAACCCGAAACTGAGGAGGCATAGCTAACAGGGAATCTCTCTCCACATCGGAGAAGATCCCCAGGATTGAATTCCGGTGAATCTTAGAGGAGAAAAAATAAGAAGAGAAGACCGAAAGAGAAATAGATACAGAAGATCACACAGCAAATGGATACAAACAGCCAAAACACAGCGGGGGAGGGGAGGAGGGAGGGGAAGGGGAGGGAGGGAGGGGAAAATAAATCTTTTAAAAAAATTGCAACTCATTATGATTTGGAAGATAAGGAAACAGGTGATTGATCATTTGAATAACTTTGGCAGTCACAAATTTAGTGTTTGTTAGTGACTAAATGTTTGGGGACAATTGAGGGCATACCACAAGCTTGGATGGAATATTTTGAATTATCTTATTTATAAAAATATCCATTTTCATTTCATGGGCATCCATTTAACTCTCTCCCCCTCTAGTTAGATCACTTATGGAACTACTTGGAATCATCATTTCACAGAGAGATAACTTGGAAAATGACTGTATTGACAGTAGCAAAGGGCTGGTAACAGGTTTAAAATCAAGCAGGGACCTTTTGGCCATTTCTACTGTCAAGTTGCCTTGAAGGAGAAGGGCAAAGGTCAGGAATCTCCTCTAAAACTTTGATCTTTGGATCTCATCTCATCCCAAGTTCTAATATAGTTTTAAAAGTTACAGTTCTTTATTATTTATAAAATATATGCTCAATATTAAGCTTGATTAGTATTAAGGGGTAAGAAAGCAACAAAAATCATCTATGATCATTTCCATCCAAAATTAACTGTCAATATTTTGGTTTCTGTTTATGTCCCCATTAATTTATAAATAAATACATAAATGGATATATAATATTTATATATCTTATTTTACAAAATGTTATACTGTGCAATGCTATTCTTTCTGTGTATGCATTTATAATGTATTACATTTTCTTACATTAATAAATTCCCTTTTTAATATGATTTTTAATGGCTGTTCCCAATGAGGTTTAGATCCTCTAAGAAACAGGGGAAGCTATAGGTATGGGTCTAATTACAATGAGGAAAAAGAAAATAAGCTCCTTAGTTCCAGGGGGATTGAAGAACACTTGCAGATACGTGATTTAAGGGTCTAAGTAAATCTCATTTCCACTGGTAAATCATGTGTCTGAATGGTAATTTGGTTTCTTGTTTTTGTATCTTGTTATGATGACAAACATAAACATGTACACACTTGACGCCTAAAATGGTCATGTTGTGGTCTTCTACTATCATGCCTTGTTGACTTCCAATCATTTTTTAAAATGATTTGGGGCTCCAGAAGTTTTCTAAGATTCTCTGGTGTCTCAACCTCCTGCTCTGCATCTGCCTCTAGAAGTATCTGCTGGCTGTACAAGCAAAACCTAAATTAGGTGAGATAATTTGGGGTAGGGAAAGAAACTACCCAAGGAAAAAAGAATATGTAAAATTCTTTGTAAACCTCTCAGTTTGTGAAAATGAGTTGCCCTTTTGTCTGCCTTCGCTTCAGATAATGATCTTTGGGCAATCCTGGAATTAGGAACTGTATGACTGTAAGACACAGCAGGTGATCATCTAGAAACAGGGGTTGTTGTGAGTGTCTCCTGCTGAACACTTGAACGTGGCTACTAGCTTCCCACTGGAGATGAAATGGAGGTTCATCTTCCTCACCCCTGCATGTCATGTCCCCACACTACAATTCCACCTTATTTCCGGGTGCTTGCTGGCATTAATCTTTCATCCAAACACATGGGTCCATTTATTTCCCTGAAACTAGGTCCTCTGGCACTCACTGAAGAAATCCTTGACAGGATTCCCCCTATAATAGGAGCCCCCTCTTTTCTCTTCCACTTATAAATTTCATCCATTCTTACTCAAGACTCAGCTCCTCCGTGAGCCATGCACTCATGCAGCCATGTAGCCTTTCCAGAATTTTTAGCTCATAAAACTAACAACAAATGGGTTTGTTCAACATTTTAGACTTCTCCTATGCTTTAGTCACTACTTGTGTGTTTACTTGGTTATGTACCTATATGTACAGACACACCCTGACTTAAAACAATGACCCTTTTCTTGCACAACTCAGATTTCCCCATAAGTTGATACAAAGGCTTTAAGGATATAATTCCTTCGTTTTCATTTCATAGAAGCTCAGATGCCCCACAAATCACTTCATCATTATAGAAATGGGCGTGGATTTTACATCTCTTGAGTCAGCCGTTACTGGCCTGAAAAGAAATTCGTATCTCTGTATTTTCTTTCTGATGTCCTCAAAGAAACCTGTACCCTTTGCTTGAACTATAGTTTCCAGTTACAATGATGCACGCTGATGATGGGTAGAAAGAGAACAATACACACACAAAAACAGAAATAATATGAGCTTCTGAAGAATCTAGATGATTCAGAAAAATAATGCTGAGAGCAAAAAGCTTCCTCTTTCCCACCCCTCCTTCCTCCTCTCACTCCTTGGTTTTCATCTGTGCTCCAGCCTTTGTGTCTACTTGAGTAATGCACTCTTTTACACATCTCTTAAATAGTAGTGGTGCCTTTGGGTACAATTTGTGTAAGGGTAACTATCAGGTATTTCATAATCTACTGGGCATCCATAGAGCTAAACTGTAAAAGTCCATCAGCAAGGTCATACTGTCTGCTTCCTTGTGCTGCCAGTCGCTCCTGGTACTGAGTTTTGCACACAGTGGCTGTTCAATGAAATGGTTTGTGACACCTGGAACACTAGGGTATGAGGGTCTCTGTTTCCAGTAAGCTGCCAGTGATGATCCTCTCATCGTGCCCTCTATGGTAAAGGTATAGTTATCTCTGACGCTCTGCCAAACTCAAGCCCACGTAAGACTACACATTTCCATAAGGAAGGTCCTCCTTCTTTGGGCAGGGGGATGTGGGGGTGCTTCATTGGAAGGCCTTTGCCAACAGTGGCTCCATTGTAGGAACAGGGACATAGGGTCAAGCTCCTTAGTAATCATCTTGTGATTGTGTTTGCTGTGGATGGGGTGGGCAAATAAATATAACTCTTGATAAGATGAATGGATTGCCATGGCTTCCTTGTGCTGAAAAGGGAAAAGCAGAGGTTGGTATTAAGAATGAGGAAAATTTATAGTGGAGGAAGAAAGAATTCTGGCAGCCCAGGTAAGCCCTTCGAGATTAGGGAGAGGGAAATCCTTCCAAATACTGACACCCTCAAACCTTCCTCCTCTCCTTGTGAGCATTAGTATTCCACTTTTAAGTGAAATCAATGTGTAGAAAGATATTAGCATCTGTGCTTAAGATTTCCCCTTCAATCTTTGCCCGGCCCTCTGCCAGTTGCCTTCCCCTCCAGCAGAACACTTGCATTGCTTTCTCTTTCCAGCTTCCTCCCACCCCATTTTTTATTAGCTAGCACTTCCCAATGAGAACTATTTCCATGAATTTGAAATCACTCTCTGGCGTCTACTTTTCTGCACACACATGCAGATAGATAACAGACTTTGAAAAATGAGTAGGTCTTATTTCTCTGACTCACTCTCTTGATCTCTGCAATGTTAAGTGGCTTCCTAGAGGTTGCACCTTACACTGGCACATGTGGGAGGTGAAGCCAGGCCTCTCCCTGCATCCAAACACATCTGGACAACAGCTGAGTCAGTAGATCTCTTTGGGTTCCCTTTGGACCGAAAGGTAGAAGGGTAACATGCTGACCGTGGTAATATGGACATCATCTGAATTATTCAGATGTTAGTAGCACTCCCCAGTCAGAGCTTTAGTTGAAGGACCCATCATATCTTCCTCTCTTCCCCTTTAGTTTCCAGATAAAGTAATAAGGAAAATAGATCATGTCTATGAAGATCGCAGTATTCGTCTCACAGAGTAGGGCAATGCTATTTATTCTCCAGCATTCCTTTCGTAAGTCATGGGCTTCCAGCTAGCACAGTGACTCCTGTCCTTTTTGAGCTCACTTTTCACACTGCTGCTGAAAGGTCAAGAGGCAGCTTTTCTCTTCTATGGTTCTCCATCATCTGTGGGATCAAGTCTTTGTCCTTGAGCACAATTGCTAGTCTGCTCTATGGCCTTGCTCCCTGCCCTTCTCCCAGTGGTGCACCAACCTCCAGCATTCTTGTTGCCCCCTTGGTTCCTGGGTTTCAGCTGTATGGAAGGTCTTACACTTCCTAAGTGTGTCCTATTGTTTCATCCTCTGTGGTTTTGTACTTTTTTTCCTTTTTTCCGGAAATGAGCTGCCCAACGTTCTGCCCCTAGCAAACTCCTTTTCCTCTTTTCTGAGCAAAACCAGAAGTTTCTCCCCACTGGGAGGACTCTCTAACTCTACTGTTACACTACTTAAGGTATTTAGTTCTGTTGTTGCCATGTTTGTGTGCACGTTTTCCTCCCCCTAACAGACTGTGAGCTCCATGAGAACAGGGATCTTGCTTTCTTCATTTTTTTCCTACCTCCAGAGCCCAAGAAAAACCATGTGCTCAGCCAACATTTGCTCATCGGATATAAAGCCACATAAATTTCCTACAGTTTGGGTATATATAAACTTTTGAAAAATTTGCCTAGGAATAACCCAGATCATAATTTCTCATATGATTGATTGATTTTACTAACAACTTCACTCTCCCAATTTTCATGAACTCTTAAATTTCCCAAGGCTTCACACATGTTTAAAATTTTATCCCTTCTCTGCTCACACAGAAGGCCTGCTGTTAAATGATTAAAGAGAGAATTTGGTGTTTTGGTCCACTTATTCTTGCTTCAAAAGGAGAAAAAGAGATAGCCTGGTTTAGACAAGCAAAGCATCATGGTAGCAAAGATTGAATCTGGGGACCTCCAATAACATTAGAGCTAACTGGATACTACAGAAAGTATCCTACCGAATGGCTGACACCCACATCTTCCATTTGCCAGTAGATAAGATCATTTATTGACTGTCAGGCATTTGGGGGCCTTACATCTTTATCCTTACATTGCTATCCAAGGATGGAGTTGGGCATGACGTTTTGGAAAGGAAAAGAAAAGAGCAGTGTTGATTCTCAATCACTCGGTCCTTCAATATAAGAAATGATCCTTTCCATGTTAAAGGAAAAAGGGAAGCTAACTGAAAAGAGAGGAAGGGAGGTAGAGGGAAGGACAATCACCTTTATTAAGCAGATGGCTCACTGCTTGACCCTCAGCTAGGTGCTTGACATACATTATGCAATTTAATTCTTATGAGAAATTCTCCAGGTAGAATACTTATTTCCATTTTACAGATGCAGAAACCGATGCTCAGAGAGAATAAATAGACTTGCTGAAGGTAAACACAGCAAGTTAAGTGGTAAGAGTGCTGGTCTGTATGACACCAAAAATTATGTTCTTTGCATACTCTTCTTGCTTCTGTGCTCTGAATAGAAAAGTAAAAATGTCATGCCAGATTGTGGGGTTCGGGGAGCAAAGGACAATGTGGAGAAAGACTTGGCCTTTGTGTAAGGCATTCAGTTTTCCCTGGCACTTATGATCATATTATTTTCTGCTCTGAATCTGAGGGTGGGGGGTGGGGGGTGGGAGTGTGGGGGTGGGCCTAGCTTGCCTATAACCTGCATATTCAGAAATGACAGCCTTAGGAAACCATTTCAGAGCACAGCAATAGTAAGGTGGTGACAGATGTATCAAGACTTCAGAGATAAATGTAGGTTATTTTCCTTTAAAAATGTGATGCGTGTTTCCTTAAATTGGTTACTTGCAGTCTCAGCCAGGCTGTGCAGTCATCAGGCAGCCTGGCTATGAAAAAGTCAGGGCACCACGTTGTAGAAGGGCCAAGAAGGATGATGTCTCAGTGATGTTCCCTTACAAACTCTAACAGAAGGCTGGCATCAGGCACATTATGATCTTCTGCATTTTCACCATTTAGGAAGTCTGGGTGTGCTTGCTTGTTTTGCCAGGAGGAGGAAAGGGATGGAAGGCAGGGAGGGAGGGGAAAAGGGAGGACAGAGGGTGGAGAGAATAAAGGGGAGGGGGGAGACATTTTGGCATTATTTTGGTTTCCTAAGGGGAAGATATAATGTTCATGTCAGTGAAAGTCCGTATAATCAATTTGCGCTGAGCAGAAAAGTTGTATGAAGGGGCACATGAAGATTCTCTACTCGGATTAGTTATTAGGAGAGTGGAATGGGATAAAGAAAGGGAAGAAAAGGGAATATTCTCCAAGTGAACCAGAGAGATCAAGCACAGAATTTTCACGGCGGGTGCTTCAGGGAAGTGAGATGTGAGAACATAAGGATTAAAAAAAAAAAAAAAGGTCCAAGAACAAATGCTGGTGCAGACTAGAGAGAATAATTCAGTGTTACCAAAATGGAGTAAGCATAGCTGGCCTCTGGCTAAAACTTGAGGATAATTGACTCCATTGTAGCAGGTGAGGTGACCTGGAAGATGACTGAAAAGACCCAGGGTAAAATGATCAGGGAGAAATGTGGATGTCTTGAGTTAACTTCCATTCCCTTGAAACTTGCCTGGTCCCCTGTCTTCCTCTCTCCCCTTGCTGGGGACTCTCCTTTAGTGAAAAAGCTAACTGGAGTCTCCTTTCTGGGGATCCTGAGAGAGGTGGTGCCCTCCCAAACATAGCCAAGGATTTTCTGCCAGTTTCTTCAATTTCTCTGGTTCTTTCCTTTTTCCATTTTCCTGATCTCACTGAATTCTCCCCTTCATTTGTCCTGTTTTCTTAAAAAAAACTCTTCATTTTTGCCCTTGGTATCCCAGAATAGAACATAGCCTCTTCTCTTTCATGGAGCTGAAGGTTTGGGGTAAACAGAAGAGCTATTAGCACTGCATAGAATAGGAACCAAAATTCAGTAGCTATTCCAGGACTGGGAAATTTGTCACTGGCATCATCTCTCCCGAGAGGGTCCCCGTTGCTATTCTCTTAACTACTCCTTATTCTTCTCATTTCTTTCGAGATCCCAGAACCTGTCCCACGTCCACCCTTCCCCACTGGAGGCATCTATAGAAAGCTGCAAAAGTCTGGTTCCTTTATTCAGCAAAGCAATTCAGCTCTCTCTTGTGTAATCCCCACACATCTAGACTATTTCTGTGGCCTCACGTCTCACATCCCAAAAGGCTCATCAAGACCCATCAGGCTGACACCTGAACAGAAAAGCCACCTCTGGGGGAGATGGATCTTGCCGCCTCCCCAGAAGGCAGCAGTTATAACCCCCAGTTGCTTGAAATAGCTACTTTTTCTTTTCGAGAGTGGGTGCGATGGAGTGAAAAGGTATAGGGATCAGAGGGGTATGCACCCAGCTTCCGGCTTTGCCTTTATCAGAGGAGTCTGATATTTTCTACTGTATGTATCTTTGCCCTGGGAGAATGAGAGGGTGGCTGGGATGCTACTTGCTGAATGGATCGCTTGGGGAACTTTCGAAGAATTGATGGTTCAAGACTTCAGTTCACCATTGTAGGCGAGGCCTTAACAAAGAGGGAACCTGCCTTTCAGACACGGTAGTCCAGCCCTTATCATTACATCCCTTTACACAGGAGGACCATCTTGTTCTTCAGGTCACAGCTTACACAACCCATCACCGCCTCCTCTGAGCCTCCTGCTCCCTTCCTCACACGCTGTCGTTAGGTGTTGAAATGTCTTCTCGCATAGAGTATGTGCCCTAGATGGGCAGCACCTTGAAGCTGGGAACATGCACGGCAAAAACTCTTTGTGAGTAAATGGAGAAGGAAGGGCTGCTTTTGGCTTTGGTTTTCTTCTTTTGCCTCTGCGTCTATAGCCACATTTCGTCTTGAATGGCTTTTCCCCTCTTATTTCATAAAGGACCACAGGATTAAGGTCCTCCTACCCCCACCCCCACTCCCTGGGTGCCTGGGCTGCTTAACTTGTCTCCACTGCATGGTAAGATGTGACGTCCTGAGAAAGAATGATAATCACGCATTGGCCAGGAAGGGCCAGAAGCAAGAGTGGCCACCATTATGCTTTGGTGGTGCGGAGTTGATGAATGATGCCTCTGCGAGGTGATTGAATGTATTGTTAAACCAATTTTGTCTGCAGAACAAATGGCTGAGAAAACAAAATCCAGAGCTAAGTTAGAGGGTTTTTTGTCCCTCTGTATTTGAGGCAAATGGCACACATGCTATTTGTTCAGTATCAGTTCATTCATCTAAATGCATATTTCTTTTCTTGAGAAGTACATAAATTGAGTTGCTGGCTGATCACAACTTAAATAGATGATTTGATTTAAGGAAATTCAAATTCTGCTTCTTTACCTTTTCCAGAGCCCCCAAAGTGCCTAATTCATGTTAAATGTCCCTATTTTTGTTAACACTTCACAGATGATCCTACATAGTGCTGCCATTTAGCAAATGTTTGGTAATCATTTGCTAAGTACCAGGACATGCGCAGGCAGTTATGCTTATAAAAAGCAGGGAAAATCATACAATATCTAGGCCTAGCAAAAGGCTTCTTGGATTTCTAATGATCTCTGGGTGGTAGATGACTTTGTGTTTGAGGACACTTCTGGCTTCTTGGTACTCCACCTTTCCGGTCCATAAAATGTCAGGAGCACCAAAGTTAGAGGCCAGAAATTTGGAAGGTGCTGCATAAATTCAAATTTGTGTCAGCTGGGATTTGGGTTAAGTTTTCAGGATTCACATTTGAACGTACATGGGGTCGACTGGGATTATTGTAGGTCTGGGCATTGCTGTGGTTATTGCTGTCCTCTTTATGCCCAAGTCAATGCTGAGAGTGTGCAGGTCAGTGACTTGGGTTTGCATGGCCAGACCCCAGCCCCGGGTCCTGCAATCTAATTCTGGACATTGTTCCTTTATCCCTTTCAGTCCTCCCTGATTAAACAACAAAGCAGATTGTGCGTGACTCTCTTGATGAGGGACAGATGAATAATGTCGGTCTCTTGGTCTAAAGGCTAAGCCTTCATTCACTCCCTGGTCTTGGTTTGCACGTTTATCTTTGCCACTCTCGTTCTATAAAATCCCAAAGATCTAGAACATGTGATCTCTTCTGCTCTCCTTTTCCTTGCCCAGTGCTGCCCCTATTTCATCCCCGGACTTACCCGGATCTGCTCTTGGAGTCTGACTGAAGAGGAGGGGAGGGAGAAGAGATTGGAGCCAAAGGGTTTAGAAAGAGAAGGGGAAGGCAGGTGGTGGGATGTCATCCAGAAGAGGAACAACAGAGTTGGGAGTGTTGAAAGGAGCCCAAGGCATGGGCCATGCTGCCCTTCCCTTCTCAGATGACCTGCCTCCCGCTGCAAACAGGGCAATTGGGGCTCATGCTCATTACTCCATTGGGTGGGTGAACCCTGGAATGGCAGGACAAGGGTGACTCAGCCAAAAAGGTCATCTGGCTTCTCATTACCAAGCACATGCACTAGTTCAGGAGCCCACATCCAGATGGGGCTGGTCTTTTTCCAGGAAGGAAAGACGGTGAAGTGTGTTCAGGGATCATATAGATCAGGACCAAGGACAGCACTCCAGGGGCCCGAGCAGGTCCTCTCTGCTCTGGGATAGGGCTGGCAGTCGTCATGCGGGGTAACGCCGCAGAGCCGGAAAGTTTCCCTCAATAAGTGTGATCCTGCCAGCCGTTCAGAGCCACTAAAGCCATCGGGAAGGGAGTGACTGCTAGGATGAGGACTGGCCTGCTGGGAAGTCTGCAGAATGTCAGAAGAGCGAGGCAGTCCTCAGACACCACATCCCTTAAAACTGCGAGGAAGCATGAAGACATGCCGGCTCTGGATTTTTCCCCATAGCGGTGGTGGTGGTGGTGGGGCATCAAGGAAAAGAAGAAAAGCAGATGCTTCAATGCAATACTCCATTTATTTTCTTTTAGACATTTAAAATGTCTAAAACAAAATGTGGGCAATTTTACTACCTTGAGTGATGCTAAAAATGGACTTCTTCCCCCTAAATAGTCCAAACATCGGCAAAACTTGTCTATAAATACAACAGTTCTTTCTGGGGAGGCTTCATAGGCACATCTGGGGAGGTAGGAGGTGGGGAGTTAGGAAGTTTAGCTTAAGTGGGCTTGGGGTGGTCCTTAGGGGCAAAGGGCTGGAGAGAGTATTCTTTACAAAGGGCCTAAAGGGCCATGAGGGAACATGCAAAGCAAGAGCTGAATGAGTTGTTAAACCAGAGAAGATGGTTTGATGAGTCTCTGAAACCAAGAGCCACAGGAAGAAAGGGGAAATGGATAGTCAGTTAGGTTGGCAGGGACCAACCCACTAGCTAGCAGGGTACTCTTGCTTCAGTGGTCTTCTACATACGCTCTGCAGAGGATTGCAGAGGTGCACGTGGCTATATTTAAATGTAGAGATAGAATGGCCAATACCTCCAACCTTTGGGTGCCCCCTACTGGAAGATGACAACAGGTTGCTCCTGGATCACCTGATGGAAAGGTGTGCTCCTCTGGTCTGTGCCATTCCTGATGGAAGCAAGTACCAAAGTTGGCCATGGTTTCCTTGAAGATAGGTCTTCGCTACCAGCAATGAACTCTGAGACCCCAAGTTAGACTAGCAGAATGGGTGGAGCAGTGGACAGGGACTAGGCATAGTATTATTCAGGAGAGATGTGTGCATGCCTGTGAAGTGAGGTTGACAGAGCTAGAAGGCTTTGGGGTTGGTGGCCTTGGTTACCTCAAAAGGCTGTTGGGGAAGTGTTTGTCCAGTTTTGGTGCAAGGAAGCAGTGTATTAAGAGAAAAGGCAAAGGGTATCTCCAACTTGACTGGAATATACCTTACACTAGTGGAGCTTAACATTGCTTGGGTCATTAATGTCTAATAGAGCTGATAAAAGCTATGGACCATTCCTGCAAAAGGAAAAAAGAGAAATATTGGATATAATTTCAGTGTGTTTATAAACCGCTTGATGCCAATCCATGGACCCTGGTTTGAGAGCTACCACCTTTTTTTTTGCACACCAGATGGTATTTGGGATTCCTGAAAAGATACTGGCCAGCTGCTAATGGGAATACTGGGATGCAGCTGAGCTGACATCAGAAGAGATGTTCTAAGAGGAGGAGTGCAGTATGTTGTGTGCAAAGTCCATTCTAGTGTCATGGGCAGCTGGTTTTGTTGTTTGTAGGACATGTAGCAAGTCTGTTTTGTTTGAACCTGTGCCATCTGTCCACTGCATTGTGACTGGAGGGCAATGGATGGCTTGATGATTTTGAATAGCTCTTCAAAACTGTCATATTTGTTGGATGCTAGTGTTGAAGATGTGCTAGCTGTGTGGGGATATCCTTATCAAACTAGGGGGCATTGGCTTATGCAATCTGACTGACATAGTGAACTCCACCAAAAATGTGTGGAAGTAGTGCCTCTTACCTGGTCCTGTGGCTGCTGTGTGAATTAGGAGAAATACAAAGCTTGGAGGAGCACCTCCAAAATGATAAATGTGTCAAATTCTGGACTAGGAAAGTTGGACTGTAGTAACATAGATAATGTCAAGACCAAGAACTTTAATGAGTATTCAATAAAGAATGAGCCAGGAGAGCTTATCTTCTGACATGGTGCTATTTGAGTCTTGGGTGTCTGGGGGACCCAACTGAGAAACACTGTGACTATATCCTTATTGGACAGTTGAGTACTTTCCACTTGAAGTAATTTGGTTCCAATGCATCAAAAGGAGGCTTTTAATGTCCCTAGAAAGTAGTTCAATTTGATGTTGTCAGAGATTACAACTTTCCAAAGTGCAGAGTCTCTTTCAGTTTCCTTCCACAACTGGGTAAGTGCTTGCCAATGGCACACATCCTCTGCCCACCTTCTGGAGGTGGGGATGCTCTATAGAACCTCTTGCTCTATAGAACCTCCCTACTTCTATCAGAGGGTGGGTACTTTCTGTGGAGTCTTTGAGGATTCTCAGAAAAGCCTGAGGCACTCCTTTCTGATCTGTCTAGTGAAGGACTTTCTGCAGAGAGTGCAGCTTTAACTACAAAAGCCCTAAGTTAGAAGGCATCTTTACTACTGTAACCTGTCCATGGATACCATTTTTCCCCAAATCTTAAATCAGGACACTTGGACTCCTATGTGTGAGAGAAGGTCCAGAAGATGCAGTTCAATTGAGAAAATGTTGAAATATCATTTGGTTGTACAACAGGACTGAATATTTGAAATCAGGACTGTTCTGGAAAGTCTAGCACAATGGAGCTGATGCCCTTCCAAATCTCTCTAAAATGGAATGGGCTTTCCTTTACCAAGTCCTCTGATTATTTATCTGTTTACTCTCGTGAGACACTGAGGCAAATTATATACATTGCACTAAAACCTGTCAACAGTGATGGCTAAATGCAAGTTTCCTACATGCTATTGGTGTTCAGTAATTAAGAATTTAAAAAGGTTCAGCCACTTGTTATTTGGATAAATTATGAAATGCCCCTCTTGTTTTGTCCTCCCGTCTTTTCCAGAGCCTGTGAACTTACTGTTTCTGAATGATGAGTCAGTTGATATTAGAATATTATTTAAGAAGATATGTGCCAACACCATCTAAAAATGGCACCAACTTTCACTATCACTTAAAAGGGTGCTGGTTTGCATGTTAAAATTTGTTTGTGTGATCAGAAAATTTATTTTCCATGAGACATGTGATGGTAGGGAGTAGTCAAAGGGCTTACCACTAACATAACCACTAAGGTTGGGTAAAATCTGGGGTTCTGGACTCAGCAACAGGTGGGCATAGCTGATCAGTTTTCTTGGGTGACCCAACAAACTTTCATCATGACACTGGCCTGAGCCAACCTCAGAGGTGTGAAGCTCAGAGGCCATCCTGAGAGGTGGTAGCCCTAGGTTATGCAAATTCAGGGGATTCTGAGAAGGCAAGCCTGGCTGACTCTAACTGATAAGAAAGCTCATTCGTTCTCTCATTCATCCATCCAAAATTCTTCCAATTAACAGTTGGCATATTTCATTCTCTGTGTTAGGCACTATATTTACACTAAGGCTATAGAAATGGTCGACACTTTATTCCTACCTCTAAGAAACAAGGCAGTCAAATTGAAGCAGAATTACAACAGGATTTGAAAATGCTATCCTAGAGATGAGCTACAGAGGCCTCTGGGAACCCAAAAGTGAGACATCTCTCACCTGTCCTGGGGTGTGGAGAGCAAGGAAGGTCATCTAAATGGTGGGTTTTCTTCTCTGGATCTGGACCTGGCTCGAGGGAGAGCAGGAAGAAGGGAAGTGGAGATTGACTTTCTGACAGAGGACCCCCAGCACCCCTGGGTTGTACAGCCCTGAGTTGATTGCGGTTGGCACTGGGCTTCTGTCCTGTACATGAATGGAGAATGAAACTAGCCAATCTACAGAATCAGAACAGGACATTGGAACAAGGTCCAAGGCAAAAACCCAGTCCTATGATCTGGGGGGCGCAAAGACGTTATCTGAGTTTGGTCTTGGGAACCACACAGTTGTGAGAATGGACTAACCAGAGTTCATCATCTGCCCTCAGGGAGTGGAATGGGAGCCCCAGGGTTTGTCCTGGCTCCAGAGCTCCAGGTCCCAATGTAAACCAGGAGGTTCCAAGCACAGGGCTGTAGTCCAGCCATTACTGGTATACCTCTCCCCTGTCAGTCTACCAGGTAGGGCACCTACAGCTAAGCCCTAGCAGATGGGCAGTAGAGTCAGAGGGGAGAAGAACAGGAGAGCTGATGATATATACTATGGGTGGGGGCTGTTCGTCTCTTCATGAATAGTCTGGGCTGTGTGTATCAGACAATAAAACTGTAGCCCTGCCCTTCGTAACCATGCCAACCACTCCAGTCCTGGAAAACCAATTAAATGATGTAGGCTCTATAGATTTTGGATATTCAGGAAGAATACAAACTAAATATGTTAATTCAAGCCTACTTGGAATGTGAGAAATATGTGTTAAATCAAGTTTATCTAACATTCAAAACACCATTTGACTCTTCACTCCTATATTCTCGGTGTAAAAAGAACCCGAAAATCTTATTAGGGGTTTGGAGTTTTCGACAAAATTTCCTGAGCCTGGCTGGTCAGTAATAAATTTTTTCCTTCCTTAAATTATTACTGAGTCCTGGCCTTCCATATGCGATTATTGAATCATTCTCCTTCTACAACACTGAGGCAACTCAACCCCTTCTTTCTCAGGCTTTGGCTAGGCTCCACTAAGGCAGGGGAAATGGAGGGCTGACATACGAGTGTGGATGCACTGGGAAATTTACACAAGTATTCTGCAAAGGTGGGGCTTGTCTGGTTGAGTGTTGGGCTAAACCAAAGCAGTCATTTATAAATAGATGCTTAAGGTTTTAGTGGAGGTTGATAATAAACTTGAGCAGGAGCAAAAGGAAGATTTGCCAGGATTTACCCAACCAAACTTAGACCATTGGCAAACCCTTTGACCCTTTAATACCAGCAGGCCCCTGACCTTTCCTGCACGCTTCTGCTCAGATCGAGTCCTGGGAAACGATGAAGCCAGCAGGCTATATTTGGATCCAAAATTGTCTGCCTCTTTATCTTGATTCCTCCCAACCCACCCCATTCAGCAGCTCATTTCTCTCTCTTGTATTCTGTGCCTCTTGCAATCTAGTGCTGACCTGATACTGGATCAGAGACTAGATTTAAGAGAACTAAGTCTTTGATTCCTAGTTTCAATCCTGACTGCTCTTTGATTTGCCTTCTATATTTCTGTCCCTCCAAGACACTGATCCTGGATCCCAGCTTTGCCAAACTGGTCTCTGGTCCAAATTGTGCTCTTGGTTATAGCTTCATCAACCTCTGCCGTGGGAATATATAAATATTTAGCTATATATACCTGGCCTACAACAGTAATTTATAAACAAGAGAGACTTTAAGAATAGTAACTGCTTTTGGGGTTCGATTTAAAATTAAAATTCATGGCCAGAGCATTTATTAAAACAAAAAATTCTTGGACGATTTTTTTTTTTTTTTTTGTATGGAGAATAAATATGTCTGTTTTAAATGCTCAGGGTCCAGACCAGATGTGGGATGCTGATGAGTTCATATATTTGGTTCTCTTCTCCAGAGACAGCCTATAATGCCAAGTGCTGCTGGGCTGATCCTTGTCTTATGCTGGCTGCCTCGGGGAATGCAAGGAATAGCTAGCACATCTATATTTAAATTTAGCATATACTTAGGCTGTAACAGGGACACTTGAAGCAGAGCTTTCCCTGGAGATTAATTGCCAGCTGCTGTTGATGATATTTTGAGCTCCCAAACACCTCCGGGTGGGCTTTTATTTCCAGGAAATGGCTGGTGTCTTAATCATGACTACATAAATGCTCAACCTTTGTTGGCTAAAATAGAATTTATATTTGGGGATCTTTATGTGACAGGAAGCTTCTCCCTTGAAGGCCAATCAGCCTGTTGTATTTGGAAGAGGAATTAAATAACTGTCACAGTTCTACTGAGGCAATAGAGAGCATGGTTGACGAAGACTAGTGTAGTTCTTCCTGAACCCCTGAATGTAGAAAGCACCCCCAGTTCAGAGCTGTGGGTTTTCTTGGGACTTATTAGTAGCTTCACAGTTTAATGGCAATATAGAAAGGGGCTTATCCTTTGAAAGAGAAGCTGTTTCAGAAAAATACAATGGTTAAAATGGAAATTGCTAGGGTTGGAGATGCTTATTTATGGAGAGATGTTACCAAAATATCCAAATGACAATATAGGCATGACACATCTCCTTACCACATAGATGAGGCTTTCGTGACTATGAGTGATGTGCTCTGTCAAGCTTGCTGTTATTGTTGATGGTGTACGACTCTTAGAACAAAAACACCAGGGCTAACACCAAAAGAAAAGGCTTTGGCCGCAAGCCCAGGCCTGAGTTTCTCCATCCCTTCTTCAGGGTCCATGTTCAGCAGGTGCATACAAGACCTTCTATGCTGATGGTTTACTGCTGGAATCTGCTCTAATTGCTTGGTGCCCATATCACATACTAGTTGTTAAATATTTTGAAGATCAGCTCCACTTAGCTTAGAATAGAAATGGGAAATGAATAGCATCTTAAAGGATGTGAATGGGTCAGAGGTGATGCTTCCAGATGGGAACAGTCCCAGTTCTGTCAGCAGCCAGTGGGAGGGGAGATAGGATGGTGAGGGGGGAATTGGCTGAATGCCCCCAATCTGGGCACCAGTGAATTTGAATCTTTTAAGGGATTTTTTTTTTAAATGTCCAAATATGGGAAGCCCATTGACTTGGGAAACCCAGAGAATAAAAATGTGTTGCAAGGTTAACCAAGGCCACTGGAGCCAGGAGGGTACTTGAGTGAGCACAATGAAGAGAGCTGGAGTGTGAATGGCTTGCCTCAACGGGTCACCTGTCACAAGGCAGGTGGAGGTACGTGCTTTGAAAGTACTGGATGATGGTGGACACTGACTACATGCTCCAGCTGGGAGTCCTTCCCTCCCAACTACTTCCCCTCCTCCTTTCAAGCACCAGTATCGAGGAGCCAGCCCAGACTGAGTGTCCCAGGGATTTGCCCTGGCTAATCTCAGCTCCTCTCCCTGCTCCTGCTCACTGCTTCCTTCCTGTGGTTCCCATTAGTCATAAGAACGTTCAAAATGGATCCCAACTAGTAATTCACGTGTGCACTTGTTTTGTCAGCACTGGGAGTTGTGAAAGAGAAAAGGCCAAACTTACCGTACACTGTGGTTTTGGCACAGCACCATCACTTCAGCTTTCTGTAGCTTTGATACGTAAAAATTCAAGCATTTGAGTGCTTTGTTTTTTCCTATGAGACTCACTATGTTACAGACAATTTAATGTATCAAAGTTTCTGGAGATGATTTGTCTTTGGCTTCAAGGAGTATTATGTGGCTTTTTCCTTGAGCAGATTAAGTGTCTCCTTTTTTTCTGAGGAGTCAGATGTTTTCCTTGATGTCACACCCACAAAGGGAGTGGAGGCGCCAGGTATGAAACTAAGCCTGGATAAGATGAACATTTTCCTCCCAATGAACTGAGAATAGACTATATTCAAAAAGTCCCATGTATCTCTTATCTTTTGGTATGATTTAGATTGACAATTTCTGATTATTTTCTTTGGGGTTAGAAGAAACAGTTTAAGTGTGATAAACTAATATATGTTCTGGTTAAGGATTTTCTATTTCTGTGCATGTATGTATTAGTCAGTTTTCATAATGTGACATGTCAGTGCCTTATAGAAGTAAAGGCTTGAAGACCCATCCAGGTGGTCTGAAAGCCCCTTGGACAATGGTTGATAGTCCTAGGGAGAAGGTCCCTCCCTCCTGTGGAGGGACCAAAGTACATAGGTCTGGGGCTAAACACAGCTCACTGAAGGTCAGAGCTCAATAACCCCGTGGTGTGAGCCAAAGAGAACTCCAGTAGAGGTGGCGAGATCATTGTTTGAAGTAAACACATCACTCCATCACCTCACCTTGTGACTTTTATATCCTAGTTGGGGTAGACTTCATTCACAAAGAGCAGAATCTATGTAACAGTATATGGAAAGAGACTTTTCTATCTGTACTGGAATTTCATCTAAAGCCTTAAAACTGAGGGCAGTGGGCAAAAAAATCACTCCATATTCATTCAGAACTTACCAAGAAGTTCTAACATACACTCAGGAGATTGGATTCATTGGGTGAATTATTTTGAAGGGAATTTGTAGGAATAGAGTCAGTTATGGGTCTCCCACTAAGAGAGGGGAAGAAAGGAGAAGAGAGGGCGTTGCATTTTTTCTGCTTTCATTCATTAGCCAAATGAAGAAGACTCAATAAAACCAGGAAAAATGCTCACAGACTTTGGAGTTGTCTGCTAGAAGGGGAGACCTGTGTCACATTCCCTGGCTTGTTGGGGTTCAGAAACTCATTAGCTTGCTTTGGGCTGTTGTACTAGCACAGAAGCTTTTTCTCGAAAGGCTAATGGGTATTCTTGGGGGAAGTCTAAAGGTAGAGTCTGATTGGGGCAACTCACATATCAAGAAGAGCAGAGTCAATGGCCAAGCAAGCTGCACTTGCACTATTTAGAGGGGCAAGAATGCACCCCACAAGGCATCAGGTGAATGTGTAGAAGGACCAAGGCTCAGATTGTCTTGAAGGGATCCTGCCCAGGAAAGCTATCAGCTGGGGTAAAGGGACCCCAGAGGTAAAATGCAAGGGCAGAAGCTGATGGGGACTGAGGTCACAAGAACTCAACCAGGGGGAGCATTATCTGGGTCAAGAGATGGTGCCACATGGATGTTCCTTAGGTCATCTTCAACACAACCATAACTTCTCCCCACAAAATAAATGCATATGACAGAGACCCTTTGAGAACCAAGAGAGCACTGCAGGCAACACCACATAAGTAAAAATTCCTTTGATCTTTTCCCTCTAGCCCCTCTTGAAACTGGAGAATCCAAAAAGCAGGAATTGGGTGGAGTGCTGGGGTAGAGGTAGGGCAAAGAGAGAAACAGACAGTGTCCCTTCCTGATTCCTAAACCTAAATCAAGCCTGAGCTCAGTTGAGGGAGTTTGAATTGAGTGGAGGGTTAAAGTTTTGATTTAAAATGGTCTGAATTTTATTTTATTTTTTATTTCTGAAGATGAGACTGTTTTTAATAGCTGGCATTAACTAAAAAGTGAGCAGGGAAGGGAGATTCATCAGAGTATGAATTGGTGGGAGAAAATGAAGCCATTTTCTGATTACTTCAAGCTCTATTAAACTGTGTATGACCCTGGGCAAAATCTGCATTCCAAATGTATTGATGCACCGTGCTTCTCTTAGCTACAGTGGCATTTATTCTGAAGACCTATCAAGATATTGGTAGTTCTAGGCTCAAATGCCTGTCTCCACTCTGGATATGAAAGGGCGGGCAAGAATTCACCTGAGGGGGACATAATGCTTTCCAAGGCAGTAGTTGTATCATGGGGAAGACTAACTCCAGACCATCCTGTCTTTTCTGAAGCTATGACAGGATTTTCCAAGACAGTTTTCTGCCCCTCTCCATGGACCCATGTGTCACCCTTCCTCTCCATTGGGGTGACCTATTCAATGCTTGCTGAGCCTGCTTTCTTCATGGAAAAGAGTCATCATAAAGGAAGAAAAGGATCAAAGTGAGCTGCTACAAGGAAGGTGGACAGCCACAAGCCAAAGATACCTTTGGGAACTCTTCTGGCACCTTCTTTTTAAACTCCCCCACTCCCGAAAGAATCCAAAAACTCTCTTTCATTGTCTGTATTCATACTACAGGTAGGCAAGGCCTTCAGACATCTGCTCTGAGAGTATTTTCTTTCTTATAAGAAGTCATTTTTGGAGCTTTACAGTTAAGCCTAGATGAGTAAGACATAAGGAAGACTTAACAGCTTGTTTCATGACTAACAGATCAATTATCACTTATGCTAGTGATTCTCTTTGGGCCTCTTCCTCTCCCATAAATTTCTCTACTGTCTTTCAACTTGAAGAACATTTTCTTTGACTGTATGCTATATGTTGATGACTCCATGTCAAATGTCCCAAGGATATTTTCCCCAGAAGAGTAAGGCATTGCTAAGGTCCTCAGGGACTTACTAGAACTGCTCTTTTACAGTCCTTTCTTCTTTATGTGAAAAAATGCAGGCTGCCATTGCTTGAGTCCTACTTCCTCTCTACCGAGGCACAGCAGGAGAAAAAAAATGAGTAGTTTCAGAAGTGAGGAATCCTCAGTGATATTTCCAACCCCGCCATAGACTTTCAACAAAATCTGATGCTCAAAGCCAATTATATTGTTGAAGAAACTTTTCAGGAGTTTACGCTGACTTCACATTCTGTTTAGGAAGAAGTGAACTTCAAGCACTAAAATTCTAATTCATGAGGTCTTTTCCTTACTTTCAATCCCAACCCCTAAAATCTTTCTTTTGTTCATTTTATTTTTTCTTGGGACCTAGTCAGAATTTGACTATAAAGATTTCTCATTAAAAATGCTATGTTTTAAATTTCTTAAAGATTTGAGTAGAACTGTTTTTTGATGCTATAGGGAAAGCATTGGAAATGTACTCCTAGCTTCCCAAAGTAGAAAAAGTTAGCAATCTTGTGCCCAGACAAGAGAGCACAGAGGGTCAGTAGGCATTTTGATTGGTAGTCACTTATCCTGCAGGAACCATAGAATGAAACTCATAATCTTTAACTTTTCAAATGGGATTTCTTGACTGGGGACTCAGGATTGCTTTTCTCTCATCCAGGAGAAAACTCCACCTCATTTCTTGAAGTCTGGATTGGCCAACTCACACCTAGATACGGTGTTAGGTGATGGCAAAAAAATTCCTGCAGTGACTGCATTCTGTTTAACCACTATTAATAAATCCTTACCACTACTCCCCAGGTTTCTTGTTGGGATAATCTTGCCCTCACCCCAAAGCTTGTTGGGTCAGCAAAATATTTTCTTAGATATTTCTTTTCTTCTGGGAGGGAGGATAGTGATCTGATATGTTCTCAAATGCTCACTGGAGTCCACTCCCAACAACAGACTGCCTAGATTCACCTCCTTCTTGGCTTGTGTATCAGTGAGCAGCAGTGATCCAAAAAAAAAAAGATCCAAAAGGAGAAGAGCTATAGAGATGCAACAGCATCAGGTACCATGACGTGTCTCAAGTAGAGAATGGAGCACAGGTACACTTTTGGTTCAAGAGAGTGGATTGGACACACATGTTTAATTTTGCTCTCTCATGAAATATCTCTAAAACCTTACAGTAAAAGATTAAGGGTATTCAGCTGTAAAGATGGGGAGCAGCTCACCCCTAACATTTGTAGAGCCCTTGAGCAAGAGTGCATATGAAGGGCCACACCATATTTTGAAATATTTACAAGTTATAAGTCAAGCTAACAAACTGTTATAGTCTTGCCTCCCACCTTGACAAATATACCTTTGTAATGACAAAATTTAAATTTATTGCATTTGCAACTTCAAAACTAATTTCACTTTTTGTCAGAGCTGTGATTTGCTTTGGGAAGAGGCAGCTGTGTTCACATGCGAGTACTCCAACCCAGACCCAGCTCTAGTCTCAACCCTTGCAGCCCATCAAGCCTTTTGGGGTGCATACTATGGTGATCCACTTGCAGGATTGACCTAGGAAGAAATCCTTGCAGGCCCTAAAAATGTCCTGGGGACTATTTGGAAAGGGAATTTGAGGATCTTGTATACCCAGAGCGTGATCCCAAAGTGGATGATAAAGACTCTGGGAGGGCTTATTCCTTGCTTCAAAGAATCTTTACCTCTGTGGGAGGCAAGTGGCTCAGAACCAGGCCCTCTCCTGCCCAGATCTGAGGCAATACTGATGGGACCAACTAGAGAGGAGCCCAAAGCGACAAATTTTCTGAAACTGGAGAACAGGTGGATAAGCAGATGGATAGCAGACACAAGACGTTCCGATTCTCGACCAGCAGTTGGGAAGGGGAATAATGAACCTGGTTTAATGCTGCAAAATCCTCAAGGGTCTGGAATTGGGGGTGAGAGGGAGGTTCAGGGATCTCCAAATGCTCCAATAAGAAGTAAGGATTGAGAGCTGTTTAAGAAGTGGTGAGAGGACAAGGTTCTCCTACTCTGTACCCATGTGGCAAGCACCTTTCTCCCTTTTCAGAAGAGACTAAACTTATTGTCTGGAATGGGTAAAAGGGGGTCTTTGGACCAGAAGAATGCAGGCCCAATTGAAGTTAGGGTGCCAAACTGAGAACATGGGGTTAAACTGAAGTAGGACAATGCAACGCAAAATCCCTGCTACTACTTCCAGCCACCTTACTCCATTCTGTTCCAGAATATCAGCACCAAGGTAGAAAACTGGGACAGCTTCTCCAAAAAATATGACCAGAGCTTCACAAACTACCCTCCGTTTTAGTCCTCCACTAGAGCAGACTGCCAGTAATTAGCAGAGGTGTAAAGAAGGAGGCGTCTAATAAGAAAAACAGTAAGAATAAAATACTCTGGAGGAAATCATCTCTGCAAGGAAAAAATCCCCCCAAAATAATACTTTCAAAGAAATTTTTTAAAGAAGATATACTATCCATGGATGAAGAACAGGCTGCCATAAAAGGATATATTCTAAAAGTATCACAGCACATGGAAATTAAAAACTTGATAATAAGAAAGAAAACCCAAAAAAGGGTTACAAGATAACATAAGGACATCTCTTCAGAAAGTAGAGCAAAATGCCAAAAATATAAAAAGTAAGAGAGAAAAAAATTATACATTTAGTCCTGGAAGTCTAAAATATATGCATATCAGGTGTTAAGAGAGAATAGTAAAGAATTGCAGTATATAATCCACTGAATAATTTAAGAAACAGTTCCAAAATTGAAAGGCAAGAGTTCCCACATTGAAAAGCTCACCAGTATCCAGAAAATTGAATGAAAATAGATCAATGCTGAGACAACCAAGTGAAATGTGAGATCACTAGAGCCAAGGAGAAAATTCTACAAGCTTCCAAAGAAAGAGTGAGAAACAATGAAAAAAGAAAAACAAGAACAAAAACCCCCAAAGCTCAAAAAAATATCCAGTACAAAAGGGTCAGCTAGAGACACTTGTCAACTAGAAATGCTAGACAAATGACTTCAAAATTCTTTACGAAAACCAGGAATGTAATACCCAGACAAGTAATTAATGAATGTGAGAGTAGAATAAAGACATTTTCAGACATGTGTGTCTCCCCAAATTTTACCTCAGTACAACCATTCTCAAGAAGCTACTGGAAGAGGTACTCCATCAAAAAAAGTTGCCAAGAAATAGGAAGACTTGGTGTGGCAGAGACAATGCTATATGACCACCATACCATTTCTTCTTCCTGACACACAAGAAGACTATAATTCCCAGGTAGTCATCAGGAGCCATATGATTCAATACTGGAAAATTGAATGTGGGAAGAAGTGATACAACACACATTCATGTCTGGCCTTTAAAAATGTCCAGAAAACTCTTCTGGCTCTCTTTCCCTTTTGTGGTAACTTTGGAGGCCTCGTGTCTCAGATGGCTCTCTATGAGATGGAGAGCAACTTTAACTATACTAGACCATGACAAGAGTGAGAAACAAACACAATTAAGTTAAGCCATTGTGATTTTGGGGCTTGGTTGGTGCAGCAACTAGTGTTGCTTTCTCTCACACATTGAAAGTGAGCATTGATGCAACAGAAACTTAAACTCTGTGGCATTTTATTGTGGCTTGATGGCTCCGTGGTGCACAGTGAAGAAACTAATGTAAGAACTTGGAAAAATAGGCACAGTTTGAGAGAACTGTTACTTGCTATGATATGGGAGGCAGACCTCAGGTTACAAAGCATCAAAATTGTGGGACGTGTTGGCCATTCTGGGCTTCATTTGAAAAGTTGGTGCAAGAAAAAGCACCTTACAAAACAGATGTTGATCTGTAAGGAGAAATGAGAGAATAAAAAGAGTACAGAAATTTGGGCTGAGGCAACCATTTGCTTCTAACCCACAAAAAAGTAGAGATATAAAACTTATTTTAGCCATTTGCTTCTGAGCCACAAAAATGGAAGAGAGAAAAAACTAATTTTAAAACTTCTCAGAGAAAGTGATTCAGGGGTGATTGCCCCACTCAAGCCTCATTGCCTCAAGGTGATTGCCATTAAAGTGAGAAAAAACTGCAAAGGGAGGAGACAAAGAAGTATGGTCTCAGAACAATTTCTATAAAAGAACTTTGGGTTTGCTCTTGGCATATGGAGCCAACTGAAAGCAAATACTGGAAATTTAGGTTTTTGAGGGAATTACTGAAGAAACCATGAGTCTGATCTAAAGAGGTTAAGATTGTTTGAGACACATAAAACAACCCCTATGGTCCCAACCTCTACAAGCAAAACAGGGACTTTAAAGCCTTGGTGAATCTCCCTGCCAAAGGGATACACTTGCCACCACTCAGGTCAAGTATTACCAAGGAGTCTTCCAGAGAGCAGAGAAATGGGCCACAAAGAGTAATAGCCAAAGCAGTTGCTTTCAGAGGGTGGAATCAGGGCCCAATCCAGGAACTACCATCGTCTTCATGTTGGGGTCCTTCCAGGTGCCCAGTGGGATTGCAGAATTGCTATGGGGCAGTGATTGTCTTAGGTTGTCCGTTCTTCACCCTTCTGAATAGAAGTATTTGTTGCCTCTAAGTTACCCTTTTGCTTTGGTGTTTGTTGCCAGACAAAGAAACCCAGAATCAATAGAGACTGAGGAGTTCTCCTCCTGACCCAAATCCTATGTGTGATTTTTCAGGTCTGACAACAGGCAATTACAAAGGCTTTACTTGGCGGGACTCGGGGGGAAAAGCTGCCCTCCCCACATCAGACTTGATAACGTAGCCAGTGCATTGCAGTTTCTTATGCATATCTGCATTCTTGGTCTGAGGCCTTCCTCAAGGCACCTTTGCTGAGCCCTCCTCTAACAGGAGGTGGGACTTGATGACCCTTTTCTCCACTCTAACTCAGTACTCAGTACTTTTCCACTCTTCCTCTGCCCAGCCCCCAGTGCCATAAAATGGCAGGACCCTTTTCTTTTGTTCGGGTACCCCCTCAGCAGCAAGATGGTCCTCACGCATCTGTGCTGACCTATCTGACCCTTACCCTGTGCCATTCCATGGGGGGGAAATGGAACAGTGAGGGAGCCCGGGTTTTTTCTCCAGTTTAGCTCTTGCTTATGCTATCACAGTAAGTAACAAAAGTCTTGACAGGTTACTTTCATTTTGGCTTGATGTCTTATTGACTATTCTGACACCTGGCAGCTCAGCTTTCTCAGCTCAGCGCTTTACAGATGTTATTGCCTATCACCCAGTGACAAAATGGGTCTTTGGGTTGTTGTCTATCTATGCATGGGGAGAAAAAGAAAATAGTTTGTTGAACAGAAGGGCGTACTTAGCAGAGATAATACTAGATGTTCCCCACACCATTTCCTCTTCCTGGAACACAGGAAGACAACATGTCCCAGTAGTAGTCAGGTTGGGGACTTATGACTTAGTTCTGACCAATGGGAGGTGGGCAGAACTAATGTTAACCATTTCCAGGACTGTCTCTTAAAAATACACATGCCTCCAGCTCTCTCTTCCCCTTCATTGTCAATTTTGGACACAGTCAAAGCTGACTGTGACAACCATGAAAAATAAAAATATATTGTGTGAAGCCCTGAAAGGTCAAGGTTTGTAGTTGCAGCAGCTAGCATTTTTATATATGTGTATGATAGATTCATGATATTGGACCTAAGAGATGCAACATGGTAGTAGGGCATTGGAAAATCCCCAGGATGGTGGCGAAGGGAGATGTAGGAGGGCAGCAGTGCCAAGAGCATAACCATCAGTCCAGATCAGAGCAGGTTTAAAGGCTCTGGGGTGGGTCTTCCCTGGTAAGATAAACTGGTGGATTGTCTGGTGTGAATAAATGTCAGAAGACAATACTCAATACCCAGGTGGAAAGTTCGATTTTGAATTACTGATAAGAACGTAGAAACCAAGACAGGAAAACCAAGGCAATAATTGCCTCCAGGAAAAAGCAAAAAGTGTTTCAGATATGGAAAAACCTGTAATTAGCTATGTCTCACTTCTAAATAGCATACGGAGTCATAATAATATGAGGACTGACATAACCATTGCTTTAGTTTGCTAAAAACGGCCAAAAGCAATATACTAGAAATGGGTGGTCTTTTACAATGGGGATTTATTAGTTTAAAAGTTAACCGTTTTGAGGCCATGGAAATTTCCAAATCAGGGTGTCAGGCAATGCTCCTTCCCTGAAGATTCGCTGCCAGTGATCCCAGATGCCTTAGTCAAACGGGAAGGGACATGGTGGCATTCCCTTTCTCCTCCGCATCTTACGGCTTTAAATTCCTGGCTTCCTCTTTCAGTTTCTGTGGGTTTGTCACTATTCCTGTGGACTTCTCTCTCTGTATTTGTCCCTTTTATAAAGGACTCCAGAAACGGGATTAAGATTAAGACCCATCTTGGGTCACGTCTTACTGAATTAATCTAATCAAAAGGTCCCACCTACAATAGGTTTATTCCCACAGGAATGGATTAGCTATAAGGACAAGATTTTCTGGGGTTCAACCATGATCAAGCCTTCACAACCACCCTGAGAAAAAGGAGGCAGAAGATGGAAAATTTGCAAGTATTAGTGGTGGTGGGGGCAGGAGAAGTACATTTATCTTCCATAGCAAGAAGCCAATGGACAAAACCTAAAACAAAAACAAAACAAAACTAAACAAAAAAGATGCAGCAGTAATAGATGCTATTCAGAGATAGTCATTTTTTTTTTCAAAAGAATCCTGACATTCTTTCATGCCAGAGATGAAGAAAGAATTTAAGCAAAGCCATTTTCAATGATCAATTTTATATGGCAGTTGCCTTAACAGTAGCCACCCTTTAATTAGCTATTTAGAAAAATAATCTTTGTTGTACTGGAGGTATAAAAATGTCCTGACAATTCAATGATGCATTATTCTTTTTTCTTTTTTTAAAAAAAAGATTTATTTATTTATTTAATTCTCCCCTCCCCCTGTTGTCTGTTCTCTGTGTCTATTTGCTGCATCTTGTTTCTTTATCCGCTTCTGTTGTCAGCGGCACGGGAAGCGTGGGCGGCGCCATTCCTGGGCAGGCTGCACTTTCTTTCACGCTGGGCAGCTCTCCTTACGGGGCGCACTCCTTGCGCGTGGGGCTCCCCTACACGGGGGACACCCCTGCGTGGCGAGCACTCCTTGCGCGCATCAGCACTGCTCATGGGCCAGCTCCACATGGAGCAAGGAGGCCCGGGGTTTGAACCGCGGACCTCCCATGTGGTAGATAGACGGACGCCCTAACCACTGGGCCAAGTCCGTTTCTGCATTATTCTATTTATATACATCATCTTATTTTCCTGTCAACCTCTGACCTGCACAGATGGCCTCAAAAATGATGTTCCAGACAACTGGTCCTTTTCCAATAAACCAAAATATAGCACCAAAATCTCAAGAGTTGTTCCTGCTTTTTAAGAAACAGTCAAGATATATGAGCACATATAAATAATCTTTACTGTGGAAAATTCATTTCCTGGTTTTCTTTTTCTTTCTACTTTTATTGAGTAAGATCTTCTAAGTCAGACATCAGCAAACTACGGCCCATGGGTCATCGGCCTGTTACCTCTTTTTGTATGGCCCAAGGACTTAGAATGGTTCCTATATTTTTATACAGTTGAAAAAAACCCAAAGGAATATTTCATGACTCTTGGAAATTATATGAAATTCAAATTTCAGTGTCCATAAATAAAGCTTTATTGGAATACAGTTAGTCATTCATTGGCATATTGTGTAAGCTGCTTTTGTGCTACAATGACTGAGTTTAGATGTGAGACCAAGTAGCCACAAAGTCCAAAATATTCACTTCCTAACCTTTACAGAATATGTGTCTGGTACTAAAGATGGACTGATGTTTTCCTGCCCTCACACGGCTGGTGATATGGGTGGTGTGGTGTAGCTATATAAACAGATTCCATGCAAACCAAAAATATCAATGAAAGGCATGCCCATGGGATTATGGGAAGACAGATGAGGGATATCAAAAGGGAACATACACCAAGTTTCACATTGTGTTTCTAAGCTTTCCCTTTTAAAAAAATTTATAATCTTTTTTTTTTAAAAAGATACATAGATTACACAAAATGTTACATTAAAAAATATAAGGGGTTCCCATATACCCCATTCTCCATACTCCCCACTCCTCCCACATCAACAACTTCATTCATTAGTGTGGTATATTCATTGCATTTATGAATATATTTTGGAGCACCGCTACACAGCATGGATATAGTTTACGTTGTGATTTACACTCTCTCCCAGTCCATTCAGTGGGTTATGCCAGGATATATAATGTTCTGCATCTGTCCCTGCAATATCATTCAGGACAACTCCAAGTCCTGAAAATGCCCCCATATCACACCTCTTTTTCCCTCTCCCTGCCTTCAGCAACTCCTGTGGCCACTGTCTTCACATCAATGATACAATTTCTTCCATTGCTAGAGTCACAATAATTCTATAGTAGAATACCAGTAAATCCACTCTAAACCATATTTTATTCCTCCATCCTGAGGATCCTGGGATGACGATGCCCACTCCACCTCTAACTTGAGAGGGGGCTTAGATCCTACATGACTGATGGATGGGATTCTCCTACTCGCAGTTGTAGACTCTCTTAGCTCTTTGGTGAGGTTGACCATCCTCAACACCTTGTTAGCTGACCTGGGTAAGTCCAACGAACTGGAGAGTAGCTGTTGCAACTCTGCTGAGGCTCAGAGTCCAGCTGGCACATGGACAACCCAGAGATTCAAGTCTCTTGGGCATTAGCACCAACCACGGGTTCAGTAAAAGTGACAGAAGAGGCTCGTGTAGAGAAGTCACATCTGAGTCCAACTCCATCACTCTCAGAGGTACAAATCCTAAAGCAGGTTCCCAGGTAGTGGTGTTCCTTAGGGCTACAGAGACACCCAGGTCCTATGGTCATGGCAGATAGCTCTGGAGTTCGGTGTCTAAACTTTACTTTTAATAGTGAGCTGTCATGAACTTAAAAGAAATGACCCAATGTAGAAAAAAAGGATATATACTATATAAGAATCTTCCATAATTCTACCACCAAGAGGTTAACTATTAAAATCCCAGATAGGGAAGCGGATGTGATTAAGTAATTGGGCTCCCATCTACCATGTGGGAGGTCCAGGGTTTGATGTCCAGGGCCTCCTGGTGAAGGCAAGCTGGCCTGTGTGGTGAGCTGCCCCATGTGAAGTGCTGGCCTGCAAGAAGTGCTGCCCTGTGCAGGAGTGCTGGCCTACATTAGAGCTGGTTCAGCAAGATGGTGCGACAGGAAGAGACACAGAGGAGAGACAAGAGATGCAGCAGACCAGGGAGGTGAGGTGGTGCAGGAGAGTGGTTGCCTCTCCCCCATTCTGGAAGGTCCCAGGATTGCTTCCTGGAGCTGCCTAATGAAAATAAAAGCAGACATGGAAGGACGCCCAACCAATGGACACAGCAGACAATGGAGGGAGAGGGGAGAAATAAATAAATCTTTTAAAAAAATCCCAGATATATTTCTAACCAAAATGGGGTATATATATACATAATCTTAAAACCTCATTTCTTAATGGACAAAATTCTATGAACAAATAACAGTTGTATTTCTTTAAATAGATGTACTATAATCTATAAGCAGTTACTTATTAAACATTTAGTTTACAACTTTCATACACCACAAATGCTTCATAACTGAACATTCTTTTTGACTGTATCTTTGTTTCCATCCTTAATTGTTTCATTGAGCAAATTCCTACGGACTTAGGGCCATTTTAGTTCTCTCCATAAGGTGAAATACCAATCACCTGTGTTTCAAATTATAATTTTGCAATTCACTTTTACCTATCTTCAATTCATATATATGTCATAAAAGTAGTAGTGAGACTAGAATCAAAGAGATTTTTAAATGGAAAGGACCCAAGAATTATTTTTATTAACATATATCAAGCACTAATAAATTCTCAAATGCAATTTTATTCACTATTTCCAATGTTTCAGACAGTGTCTGTCACAGAGTGACATTAAAAGTTAACTGGATTAATTGTTGTTCCAGTACATGATACATAATAGTCCTTGGTGAATGAATGAATGAATGAACGAATGAATGAATGAACAAATGAATGAATGAATTACTGGGCAAACAACAGTCTGCCAACTGAGTTGACAAATCTGTATGTTGAGTCCCTATTACTCCCGGAGCCCAATGGGGGATGAAGCATGAGAAGTGATCCTTGAACTTAAGAGTCTTAAAATGTTGTAACATTAAAACATTTTATGCTGGACATTGTCAATGAACAATTATCAGACCAGTTGCCTTCAGAATGGTGTAATGGTAACCCTCAGGTAGTCTTTCCTGGAATTAGAGTGTTTTCCTTTTCCATCCTCCCCCCCCTTTCCACAGCCCATTTCCTATCTCCTCAAAGAGAGGAAAAGACTTCACCTTTCCCAGATTTTATTATGGCTGGTTGCTCTGGCCTATGAAACCCACAAAGGGCCGATTTGAAATAAAGATTTAAGGGAAGTCTTTTAATTGTAAATGATTGACCCCTAAAGTCTTCCTTTCCTTTTCTGTCTTGTACATATTTCTCTTCAGGGTAAAGCATGGCATTGGAAATGCAGATATTTTGACCCCTGTTGTGCTTCCTGAAGTCAGAAATATTATTGTGGAGCAGATTTTCATTTAATGACCTACTTTTCATCCCTGACTATCGTCAAGACATGCAGTAGCTCCTGAGCCAGAGTTTGACTAAGGTAGAGCAAAGAGTGCTGATAAGAATGAAATCTAAAAGTGGCTTCCCCCTTTGACACTTTCTACTATTTCACATAAATGGTTCTGTTCATCTGTTTTCAGTGCCTGGTCTTCCCCGCTCTCCCCAGGGCAAGTCATTATCTGGAAAGAAAAGCACCTGTGAGCAGCCCAATTAGAATAGGTTAGAGACAGTTACTTTTAAAAATATATCACTGAAATATTTTCAGGGACTATAAAATTTTCAATTTCCTGTGCTCAGATAAATCATGGATAAAATTTTTGGTATCATTACTTTTAGTTTAAATAGACTCTACCATCATAACAGGAAATTTGTATTTAAATTACAGGCAATGCTCATCTTAATTCACCTTACCAATGTTTAATATTTTCTACTGCCTGATATAAAATAAAAGCATATACTAGCTGATGAACCACAGAGTTTTCATGGTATAATTTTACCATTATTTGCATAAAACAAATTGGATAACATTATCTAATGGAATTAACGGTCCTATTCTTAATCTCATACATAATTCTTATTTTTCTCTGTAATGTGAGTGTGCTACACTATTTGAGAATATTTGATTCTTCCATAAAAGGCAAGAAAAAAATGGAATGGATAAACCTTGTAAGAAGTACTAAGCATAGTAAGAAGACTAGTAGCTTATGAGATAGAGGCAAAATTCACAGGATATGCTTAGTATAGATACTGGGCAAATAAAGAGATTGCGAGACGCAGGCAGCATTTCTAAGTGTGCTAAATATAGATAGTAAGTTAGCAAGCTGTAAGACATGCTGGAGAGAGAATAAATGGAATGTATGATGGAAAAATCAAACAAGAGTGTAACTTAACAGATGCAAAGCTGTGGAAAGACCAAGTCGTAAATTACAATGGTGCCACTCCTGGGATTACCACCATGACATCCTTAACTTGGCCATCCAATGGTGATGCCCAGTATGGTCCTATTCAGGCTCCATACGTGCTCTAAGAAACTCAGTCAAAACAGGAGACTAGCCTGTTAGGTAGGTTAATTACTGAACAGTAGCTGTGACCTGGCATACTTGCTCTGTCTCTCCCTTGGGGCAAGTGTTTGTATTGGCTCCAGACAGTTTTGGTCTGCTAAACCCCCTGTTCAAACCTCTACTCTAGTCTTCATAACTACACCGTGGGGGTGGGGGGATTGACATAGCAAAGAACACGCAAACAGTGTGTGATCCAAGATTTGAATAGTGTGGTCTTTCCATCCAGGGCTCCGTATGTCTTTCCTGGGACCTTGGCACTTTTACCTTTGTGGACCCCTTCCACCAAAAAGAAACATTCACTTGTGTTGTTATAAAGAGGAATAGAATTCATGTCGTTGTCAGGACTGTGGGCACTGTGTGCCTAATGGAGAAGGCAAGGCCCTGTCCATCTGCTTTCATCGTGTGGTAAAGTGTGTTACATCACCTTATCTCTTTTCTTGGATTCTGTGTTTTAAATTGATTGCACAGCCTGTGTAATTCAAGTATTTTAATTTGGTTGGTGAGCCTTTCTGTACCATAATCTCTGAGACAGCTTGCCTGGGAGCGTTTTTGGAGGTTACCACTGCAGCATGTGAATTCCTTCTGTGGCATTCCCAAAAGGCAAACAGCCACATTCAGTACCCACCTGACAAAATAACACAAGCCTTTTGCCTGAAGCCTCCCTTCGTAAAGAATTTATAATTTTAACTACATGGTAAATTTTGTACTATTAAAAATTAATGAAAAAGGGCAAATAGATTCATTGATTGATTTTATAACTTATAAAAATCCATTGTTTAATTTATCTGTATCACTTTAATCTTGATAACTGTTAATCTGTTTTGTAAGACTATAATTTACCATTATGATTCAGACCTTTTGCAGTGGATTTTATAATTAATACAGTTATTTGGATAAATGTCAGGTTTTTTTCTGATGGTGCAAATTGCTTGATTGATTTGATAATGAGGACAGGCTTAGCTAACTAGGTTATGGGGTAGATGTTTCTGATAAATCGAGTGCACTAAATCCACAGCTTTAAGGTTTTGCCTACATATATACGCTACATGAATGTCATATACACATAAAGATACAACTGAAAAAAGTATATGTAATTAACATTTATTTTCCTAGCTTTTTCTGAGTGAATTGGATTAAACAAGGTGCTTAAAAAAACAACTCACAAAAGTCATCAGTCTTGGCCTGAACTTGGCCACCAGCTGCCTTCAGTTTCTTCTGTGCTAGACAGAATGGGCCCCCCAAAGATGTCCACCTCCTAATCCCTGAAACTTTGACTGTTATGTTACATGGCAAAAGGGACTTTGCAGATGTAATTAAGGTTATGGACCTTAAAATAGGAAAATTACCCTGGTTATCTGGGTGGGCCCAATCTCATAATGAGAGCCTTTAAAAGCAGAGAACTTTCTCAGGCAGGAGATATGGATAAAATTTGAGATGTGACAGAGAAAGACAGATTTGAAGCATGAGAAGGATTTGACTCACAGTTAAAGATGAAGAGAACAGCAATTAAGGCTCTAGAAGCTGAGAATGACCACTGTCTGACAGCCAGCAAGGAAACAGGGACTTCATTCTTTCAATTGATGGGCACTAAAATCTGCTAACAAAGAAGGGCCCTAAAAGAGGATTCTCTTCCTCAACTGCCTGATAATTTCCCACACAAGATGACACCTTGATTTCGGCCTTCAGACCTAGATTAGAGCAACTGGTGGACCCCACCCAAATTTTTGGCCTATAGAGTTGTGAGATAATACATGTATGTTGTTTTAAGCCACAAAGTTTGTGGTAATTTGTTATACATTGCCCCACTAACTTTTAAGAGAGAGACATTCTTGTAGCTAGCTTGTTAGCTTGCTAATTTTTAAAAATTTTATTGCCCCTGGGAAAGTGGTCCTAACAGAGAACAATATAAAACTGTCCATATTTCAGTCACACACTTTACCTTTGTCTTGTTATTGTACTGACACTAGAATAATTTAATCAACATGAAACCAAATTTTAAAAAATTGATGTTTTAAAAAAACAAAAAACTAAACCTCTTATTATTATTATTTAATAACCCAAGTGACTGGACTGATGACTCAAGGGTGGGCTGCCTGTGTAGACGATCAGTAGCTACAGGTCTGGGAAATGAGTCCACTGACTGTGGACTCTATGATTTAGCCCAAGACTAGGCCCTTCAAAATGGAAGGCAGAAGTGAAAGACAACATTATTAAACAAGCTTATTCCTATCAGGTTATACATACCACAGAATCCAGAAGAATATTCTGACACTTTACTTCAGGTTTGAGTCTCATTCTCTAATACTTACTTGATGCCTGGTGGGATGAAGGACTTATGAGCGGTTCTTGCTCTATCCAGTTTAAGCTTCTCCAAGATCCTGAGCCCTATGTCCTAGATCCAGTCAGGTCTTCTGCCCCATTCTTGCAATATTTTGAGAAAAACCTCCTTTATCTTTTGATCCTTTCTTTCTTCTCTCCTACACAGAACTCCCATTTAGTTCTTTGGTCCCAGGTGATGACCTTTTCTCTTTTCACCCATGGATGAGCCAGTTGGTTCTCCTCTGCAAGAATGAGACTGTCATGGTGGTTGGATTTTAGGGAAGGGGTGAACACTTCATATCCTGTGTGCAGAGCTGTAAGACAATCAGCCCTTTGATATTGCAAAAAGAAACCTCCTCTTTTCATAATTCCAACTACTTGTGTTCCAAGAGTTTTTGATTCCCCTATCATCTTAAGTAGCATTGCCAAAACATAATTATTCTAGCTTTGTTATATATAACAAGACTTAGAATTGGGGAGAGAAGAACAAACTATGAGAGACTAGTGACATGCTATGTAGACAGAGAGGGACTGTGACTTTTAGTCAAGGGATGCAGTCAGTCCACAGCAACTCCTACCTCCAGTCTCCTGCCAGAGATCTCCATTAGCTGTCAACTAGCAGCTAGAGGAAAAGAAAATCCTTCCCCCCGCCCCCCCCCCCCCCGTTGTCTGCTCTCTGTGTCCATTTGCTGTGTGTTCTTCTGTGACCACTACTATCCTTATCAGCAGCACCGGGAATCTGTGTTTCTTTTTTTTGTTGCGTCATCTTGTGTCAGCTCTCTGTGTGTGGTGCCATTCTTAGGCAGGCTGCACTTTTGCACTGGGCAGCTCTCCTTATGGGGCACACTCCTTGCACGTGGGAATCCCCTATGTGGGGGACACCCGTGTGGCAGGGCACTCCTTGCGCGCATCAGCACTGCGCATGGGCCAGCTCCACGCAGGTCAAAGAGGCCCAGGGTTTGAAATGCAGACCTCCCATGTGGTAGGCGGACGCCCTATCCATTGGGCCAAGTCTGCTTTCCAGAAAGTTCTTTTATATAGTCCATCCAGGTCAACCTTTTAAGGCGTAGAGAATCTTGAAGAGTGGATCTGGAGAGGAAATGCTAGGATCCAGCAGCCTTCAATAGTATGGGACTGGAGACAGCCATGACCCCAGTAAGGCTTACTGGATAAGATCCTAAAGCCCAAAAGGAGTCAGGGTGCAGAGAATGAGAAAGGCGGGGTGCAGCAGTGGCTATGCTCTCAGGAATCCAAAACTCTTGCTCTGGGGTATTAGATCTGAGGGAACTGACAAATGTATCACAAAGAATGGCCCTGAAACATTGAGGAGTACCCTGACAACCACCTTGACTGCAGAAGATACATCTTTGGGCACTTCAGTGATAGTTCTCTCCTCATTTAAGACCATGGTACTCTGACCCCCTGAAAACAGGGTGTGTGTGTGTATGTGTTTGTGTATGTGTATGTGGGCTCAGACCCATGTACATGCACATATGCTGGGAAGCCAAGGGATGGAATGTACAGACACCTTTTGGGATTATTATCTTGTTAATAAACATTTACTCTGGAAAGAGTCCTTGATACATAGGAGTTTGTTTCCTAGTAGCCACGTATGTATTAAAAAGCACTGATGTTTTAACTATAGCTGAGTGGTTCAGGAATGGGTGCTGTCAGGCCAATTGGAATCCTTCCCTGGGATTTATCTAACAGGAAGTATAAAACAATAAACTGCTTTCTGTTCTGGGACAGATAAGCATTGCAAAATGGGAAATTGAGGGGCCATGGGGTGATATATGTCCTGGCATGTGGAGGAAGCCATCTGCTTTGAGAGAAAACAAAGTCAACCCATGAGATGTGGAAGCAAGACATGGAAGAGACTGGACAGTGCTCTGCTTCAATTGCTCTTGAAGTTCAGCTGCACTCTAGTCCTTGTTTGATCTTTTAATAATATAATTTATCCTAGTATCTTTCAATAATAAATGTCCTCTTTTTGGTCACAACTTGCTTGAGTTGTCACTTCAACAAAAAGTCTTGACTAATACAATTGGTATTCCATGCTCATTCTGGCATACATATTACACATATGACTGTAAGGATTGAATGATAGGAAATCAGAAACTAGAGAGACACTTATGGACAAGGAAGTTAGGGTGAGAAGCTTTAGAGGAAATGTAAGTTTTGTGTTTGACTAAAAAGAATGGGGTTGAAGAGTATTCCAGTCAAGGAGAATAGCATGTGCAAAAGAGAGGTGGTACCAATTCCAAAGATTTATTTATGGGTCAAAGACTAGTCAATAGTGTGGGTAGTGAGAGACAAAGCCAAAAAGGAGCTGCACTGTTGAAGTCTTTGAATGCCAGGTTCAGAAGTATGTGATGTATTATAATAGGGAGCTGTTAAAGGTTTTGAGCAAGAAAGCAATATAATTAAAGTTGTGAGTAAAGAATAGAGAGCTGGCAATATGCAGGGGGAGTTGAAGGGATTAAGAAGTGCCATTAGAATCACCACTTGGAAGGCATTTGCAGTCATCCTGAGACAAATGACAAGGGTCTGAACTAGGGTGTTAAGGTGGGAAATGGAAAGAAAGGAAGGTATGTTTTACTCATACCTTCTGTATCCTTTATACTCCTTTGTAGAGTGAATGGCACCTTGTAGGTGCTCATTAAATTTTTATTAACAAGCTACTCGAATCACATAATGTTGTGTCCACATTGTCAATATTATAACATTTTATCAAGGTCATGTTTGGAGGCTGAATTTTGTCTCCCACAAAGGGCTTGCTCAGGTACTAATCCTGGTCCTATGGGTATGAACGCATTTGTAAAGAGGACCTTTGAAGGTATTATTGAGATGTCCCCTAACTGAATGAGGGGGGCCTTTATCCAATATGGCTGAAGCCCTTATGAGCAAAGGAAATTAGACATGGAAAGAGAAGCCATGAGGAGTAGTCAGAAGCTGGAAGTCTGTGAAATCTGGAAAAGAAAAGAGGAGATGCCATCATGTTCATTGCCATGTAATGAAGAAGCCAAGGAACCCCAAGATTGCTGCCCAGCCAGAATCTACTGACCCCAGGAGGAAGCAAGGCTGCTATCCTCTGAAACCAAGAGCCTATCCACTCCTGTTGCTAAGCCAACCCATTGTATGGGATTTGTTTTAGTAGCTGGGAAGTTAAAACAATCATATAGAGATTTAATAAGGTCATAATTTAAAAATAACTTCCCCAAACTATATTTTTGAGTTACTGAGGATACTTACTCCACATGCTTTACATGGAATTTCAGTATCACGTTAATATAGAGAAATACATGTGCTTTGTTGTGAATTAATAGTTTCCTTTAGACCACAGAAAGGAATCAGAGTTTCTGGCAGGAGATTTGCTCGTGAGTTTACTGTTAAGAAACTTACTTTCTTTGCATCTTTGAAATCTACTTAGCATGTTTTATCCAATATTTACCCTTTTATAAAAAAAAATACAATCTCTTCACCTATCTTAAAATGGGTTTTCTTTTTTTAAATTAATTAATTTTTAATGTTACATTTAAAAAAATGAGGTTCCCATATACTCCCCACCCCCCTCATTAATGGGTTTTCTATAACCGAAACATTTATAGTCTGATGAAGATATATGGATTTTCCTCTTACAACTTACTTTTAGACAGAATGGCCAGAGCAAAGACTGTACTCTTGCAGGAAAATATAGCACTAAGAAATTTAAAATATTCCACGGATCTCACATGTTAAGTACTGCACTGTCCAATACTTGCCATTGTATATTACTATATCTTCCTCTTATTAATGGAACACCTCCCCCCTCCCAAAGTTTAGAAGAATGATGGACACATGGCTAGAGACTTTATTTCCCAGCCTCCCTTGTAGTTAAATGTGGCCATGCGAATAAGTTCTCCCCAATAAAATGGGAGCAGTAGTGATATGTACAATTAATGTGTTACTTCCATTAAAGGAAATCACTTGTTCTCTGTGTCCTCACTTTTCTCATTCCTATTGGTTGGAATGCATACATAGTAGCAAAGAAGCTTCCATAATATAAAGGGCAACATCCTAGAAGATAGCTGAGTAGTAAGACTGAAGAAACCCGGGTCCCTGTATGATCTTGTGGAATAGAGATACCTACCTGCCTTAGACTTTTAGAAGGATCTGGCTAGCATGTAGAGTGGAATAAAGATGCTTACCAGTCTTAGACTGTTAGGATCTGGCTAGCATATAGAGTGCATGAAATTAAGTTTTAAAAAATAACATGAGTGCCAGGATAGGGAATTGTGAATTTATACTATAGGTAATGAAGACTGAAGGGAGGATTTTAAGTCGGCGGCTCTATCATCATAGAAGCTTATCAGAAGTGAGCAGTGCAGTATGGAAGATGGATTGGAGAGCTGAAATCTGAGCTCATTTGAGAGCCCACTGAAATAATTTTGAAGTCATGTGAGAACCCAATCTAGATTAGTGGTAATAGGAATGGTGTGGAGAGGTCGAATTTAAGAGATACTGAGGCAAGTATTTTAGGAGGAGGTAGCCTTGAACATGTGTATGGCGGAGGTTGAGAAGTCAGAGAAGGAGGAACCAGCAGTGCAAAAGGGGGAGAGGAACTCATTGATAGATTCAGGTTCTACATGAGAAGGGAGATGAAGGATTGAGGACATAAGTAATATTCTGCACATGTTTTTCTCATGTTATGTTTTAGTTCTTGGGTACATCATTAGTAAAAGCTCAAGTTATGGAATTAGGCAGACACAGTTGTGTGCTAGCTGTCCCATACGAGCTCATCAAGTAATTGTTAAATTTTTAAAAAAATATTTATTTATTTAATTCCCCCCCCCCCCCCGTCCCCCAGTTGTCTGTTCTCTGTGTCTATTTGCTGCATCTTGTTTCTTTGTTCGCTTCTGTTGTCGTCAGCAGCACGGGAAGTGGGGGCGGCGCCATTCCTGGGCAGGCTGCACTTTCTTTCGCGCTGGGCAGCTCTCCTTACGGGGTGCACTCCTTGCGCATGGGGCTCCCCTACGCGGGGGACACCCCTGCGTGGCGCGGCACTCCTTGCGCGCATCAGCACTGCGCATAGGCCAGCTCCACACGGAGCAAGGAGGCCCGGGGTTTGAACTGCGGACCTCCCATGTGGTAGACGAATGCCCTAACCACTGGGCCAAGTCCGTTTCCCAGTAATTGTTAAATTTGCAGGAACTTGGAAATCCAGTTACCAAATGCACTCCTTAATAAAAATTAAATTATATAAACTTTTATAATTAAGCAAATTACATTAAAATGAAATGTAAGAAGTACTCAAAACTCATAATTTCTTAATTCTTTTACAACATTTTGCTATTACCTATTCTTCAGGTGATTTGTGTTTATTTTATCAGTATGAGGGAAATTCTATATAATTGTGTACTACTGTGCATCTCTTCCTAAAACTGAAGCTAGCGATGTCATGTTGGTAGCTTGAAATTCACCATGTGGGAGTAGTTACACCCCAGAAATTGCCAAATGCTATAAATCAGGTCTTGATTTATTTTATTGAATAAATAAATAAATAAATCTCTAGAGATTGGCAAACTATGGGCTGTGGACCTGCCACCTGTTTTTGAAAATAAAGTTCTATTGGAACCCAGCCACATCCATTTGTAACATATATTGTTTGTGGTGGCATCCTTGCTACAAAGGCAGAGTTGAACAATTGCAACAGAGACTGTGTGGTACATTTGTCCCTTTTAGAAAAGTTCACTGTCCCCTGGTTTAGACTTAAGAAAGTGATGGAGAAAATGTTAATAATGGAATTAAACTTAAAAGTGGATTGTGTTTAATGACTGTTACATTGTGAACAGCACAAGATGTTGAGAAAATATTCTTTCAGTATTTGAAAACTATTATCCTGTTCAGCAAAGACGTTGCTCATGTTGACAAAAGTTCTGATATATGCCTTTGTCCTTCACTCTCATTTTACTGCTAGATATCTAAGTGAAGATATTAATGAACATTCTCATTGGAATTGCACTTGATCATCAGTGTAACCATTGGTTGGTTATGGATAAAGAGTTTAGCAAAAATCAAAGGCAACATTTCTGTGAGAATCATTTGGCTATATGGAGTTCACAATAAATAATATTGTCAGTCCACAAATTGCATGATTCCGTTTATGTGAAATGTCCAGAATAGTCAAATCTATGGAGACAGAAAGTAAATAAGTGGTTGTCTGGGTGGGAGGAGGAAGTAGGAATGGGGAATGAATGCTAAAGCATATAGGGTTTCTTTTGGGGGAACTGAAAATGTTCTAAAATTATACTTTGGTGATGGACATGTAACACTGAGTAAACTAAAAACCACCAAACTTTACATTTTAAATAAGTGAATTTTATGGTATGCAAAATATATCTCAGTAAAGTTGTAACAAATTTATTTGTAAGGTGTGGTACACATATCCTTTATAATTTATATTAAAGAAAATTTATAAAATGCCTAGTTATTTTTTGGAGAGCCAGTGGTTAAACATGAATCATTGCACCACTGGACAGATCTGGGTTTAAATTACTAGCAGTTTAGGTAAGTCTTGTAACCTCTCTGAACTTCAGTTTCCATATTTGGATTCTGTTGTAAAAAGTTGCTACTAATATTGTCACGACAAGGAGCCAGCAAATTTCTTCTGTAAAGAGCCGGAGAGTAAATATCTTTGGCTTTGCAGGCATATGATCTCTGTCACAACTCTGTTATTATAGAATGAAAGCAGCCATAGACAATCTGTAAATGAATGTGTGTGGCTGTTTTCCAATAAAACTTTATTTAAAACACAGGTGGCAGGCAGGTTTGGCTCATGAATTATAGTTATTTGAATCCTGCATCCAAGCATACATTGCTTGAAGGTGGAAACTGTTCCGATATTGATGTCTTAGTTTCCTAGGGCTGCTGTAACAAAATACCACAAACTAGGTGGCTTCAAACAACACATTTATTGCCTCACAGTTCTGGAGGAGAGAAGTTCAAAATTAAGACACCAGTAGGGCCCCACTCCCTCTGAAGTCTGTAGGGGAGAATCCTTTCTTGCCTCATCTGGCTCTGGTGTTTGCTGTCAATCCTCAGTGTTCCTTGGCTTGGAGATGCATTATCCAATCTCCGTCTCTACCTTCACATGGCTTTCTTCTATCTGTGTCTTGTCTCTGTGTCCAAATTTCCTTCTTATGGGGACACTGGTCATATTAGATTACTATCACATTGGACAGTAATCCTAATTCAGTTTGGGATCATCTTAACTGATCACACCTTCAGAGATGCTATTTCCACTTTGGATCACATGCATAGTGTCTGGGACTTGACATAACTTTTGGGGGAGACACAATCCAACTCCTAACAGCTGATGAAACTTGTATCCTCAGAACACGCACAGTTCCCTCACACAGCCAGAGATCAATAAGTAGGTGCTGAGTTGCAAATACAAAACAGCCACAAAAATGAATGAACAAATGCTACTTGCAACAATACAGCTAGTACTCACAAACATAATGTTGAGCAAAAGAAGCCAGAGACAAAAAATGCTCACTGCATGAATAAATTTCTATAAAGTTCAAAAACAGGAAAAACTGGACACCTACTTCCAGCCATGATGGGATAGCAGAGATTGAATTTACCCTCCCCAGTCCCCCCACCTTTGACAACTAAAAGAGCTGGCAAAATACAGGATTCAATGACTTTATTACATTGGGAAACAGGCAGCACTGGACTGTTATCCCTGAGGGAAGGAAATAAATGAGGTGCACCCTATGATTGTCCAAGTTTTCTGCCTAGCTGTACTTTTCATATTGCAGCTCAGGAAAGAGGATCCAAACACAGACTGGCAGTCTTGCCAACTGAGTTAACAATGATGATAAGGAAAGTGATGACCAGGATCTAGAATCTATGAACATTGACTCTCTGCCTCCCCCCTACATAGAGTCACATAAGAAATCAGTACTTCGTTCCTCTTTATGGCCAAATAATATTTCTCTGTATAAATATACCACATTTTCTTTATCAATTTATCAGTTGAAGGACATTTGGATTGTTTCCACTTTTGGCTATAATGAATAATATTGCTGTGAACATTCTTGTACAAGTTTTTCTGTAGAAACTTGACTTTATTTCTTTTGGGCATATACCTAGAGTGGAGTTCCCGAGTCAAAGGTTTACTCTATGTTTAATATAAGGGACTCCACCAATTTACATGCCCACCAGCAAAGTATGAGAGTTCCAATTACCCCATATCCTTGCCAATACTTGTTACTGTCTGTCTAATTATAGCTGTTCTGTGGGTGGGAAGTGGTCTTTTATTATGGATTTAAGTCACATTAGTCTGATGCATAATGATGTTGGGCATCGTTCATGTACTCTTTAGCCATCTGTATATCTTCTTTGGGCTACCATCTGTTTTTGTAAATAAAGATTTATTGGAATAAAGCCATGTCTTTTCAATTATACATTGTTTGTGGCTGCTTTTGCAACAGCAAAATTGAATAATTGCAACTATTCTGTACCTGGTCCGCCAAGGGTAAATTATTTCTGGGTGGGTTTTTACAGAAAAATTTTGCTTACTTCTGCCCTAAACCCTAGCCCTCAGCTATTCTAAGACTTAAAACAAACAACAACAACAAAAGGCAGACAATACAAGCATTGAGGAGGATGTGTAGTACCGTTACATAATATGAAAAGGATGCACATTAAAACCATCGTGCTAATTGAAAGAAGCCAGACACAAAGGGTCACATATTGCATGATTTTATTTATATGAAACACCCAGAATAGGCAAAGCTATAGAGACAGAAAGTAGATTAATGGTTACTACTGACTAGGGGCAGAGGGAATATTGTATTGCTAATGAATATGGAATTTCTTTTGGGATGATAAAAGTGCTCTGAAATTAGACAGTGGTGTTGGTTGTACAATTTTGTGTATATGGTAAAAACCACTGAATTGTGCATTTTAAAGTGTTTAGATTTATGGTATGTGAGGACTCTCTCAAAAAACCTGCTAAAACAACACCATTCACTTATTAGCTCACAGTTTCATAGACCAGAAGCCTAGCATGGTGGAGCTGAGTTGTCTGTTCAAGCTGAAAGCAAGATGTAGTATGGTTGTGTTCTCATCTGAAGTTCAGAGTCCTCTCTCAAGCTTATTCAGAATTCAGTTCCTTGTAGTTGTAGGACTGAGATCCCTATTAATTTGCTGGCTATTGCAGGGTCCCCTTCCATCTTCAGGCCAGCAGTTGTACATTGAATACTTCTTTTGCTTCAGATCTCTGATTTCTCCTTCTGCTAGAAGCTGGAGAAAACTCTCTGCTTGCGAAGGGTACACACAGTTAATTTCCATACACTGGGCATACACAGTTAATTTCTATTTTATGGCCAATTAACTTGGTATGTGGGATTTTAGTTACAGACATCTCTTGGAGATATTGTGGGTTCTGTTCCAGACCTCCACAATAAAGCAAACAGAACAATAAATCAAGTTACACAAACGTTTTGGTTTCCCAGTGCATATGAAAGTTATGTTTATACTATAGTACAGTCTATTAAATGTACCGTAGTATTTTGCTTAAAAAATATTTCCCTACTTAAAAAGTATTTTATTGCTAAAAAATTCTAACAATCATTGGAGTCTTCAGTGAGTTGTAATCTTTATGCTGATGGAGATTATTGTCTTTGTGTTGAAGGCTGCCAACTGATCAGGGCAGGGGTTGCTGAAGCTTGAGGTACCTGTGGCAATTTCTTAAAAGAGGACTGCAATGAAGTTTGCCACATAGATTGACTCTTCCTTTCATGAAAGATTTCTCTGTGGCCTGTGATACTGTTTGATAGCATTTTACTCACAGTAGAACTTCTTCCAAAATTGGGGTCAGTTCTCTCAAACCCTGCTGCTGCTTTATCAACTAAACTTATGTAATATTCTCAATATTATGTTGTCATTTCATAGCATTTTCACCAGGAATAGATTCCATTTCAAGAAACTAATTTCCTTGCCATACATAAGAAGCAACTCCTCATCTGTTCAAGTTATATCATGAGATTGCAGCAAATCAGTCACATCTTCAAGCTCTGTTTGTAATTCTAGTTCTCTTGCTATTTCTGCCACATCTGCAGTTACTTCCGCTACCAAAGTTTTGAACTCCTCAAAGTCATCCATGAGGTTTGGAGTCAACTTATTCCAAACTCTTTTTTTTTACAAAGATTTATTTTTTAAATTTATTTCTTTCCCTCTTCCCCTTCCCGCACTGCCCCCCCCCCCCAATTGTCTGCTCTCTGTGTCCATTCATCTGTGTTTCTTTTTGTTGCATCATCTTGTGTCAGCTCTCCTGTGTGCGGCACCATTCTTGGGGAGGCTGCACTTTCTTTCATGCTGGGTGGCTCTCCTTATGGGGCGCACTCCTTGCGGGTGGGGCTCCTCCACGCGGGGACACCCCTGCATGGCACGGCACTCCTTGCGTGCATCAACACTGTGCATGGCCGGCTCCACACGGGTCAAGGAGGCCCGGGGTTTGAACCACAGACCTCCCATGTGGTAGGCGGACACCCTATCCATTGGGCCAAGTCCGTTTCCCCCAAACTCTTTTTAATGTCACTACTTTGATCTCCTCCCATAAATCACAAATGTTCTTAATAGTATCTACAATGAAGAATCCTTTCCAGAAGGCTTTCAATTTGCCCAGATCCACCAGAGGAATCACTATCTATAGAAGTTATAGCCTTATAAAATGTATTTCTTAAATAATAAGACTTGAAAGTTGTCAAAATTATTCCTTGATCCATGGGTTGCAGAATGGATGTTGTGTTAGCAGGCACAAAAATAACAGTAATCTCATTGTACATCTCCATCAGAGTTCCTACATGACCAGATGCATTGTCAATGGGCAATTATATTTTGAAAGGCACCTAGTTAATGAGCATTAGGTCCCAATAGTGGGCTTAAAATATTCAGTAAAACATGTTGTAAGCAGATGTGCTATCATCCAAACCTTGTTGTTCCACTTACATAACACAGGAAGAATAGACTTACCATTATTCTTAAGGTACCTAGGAATTTTGAACAGTAAATAAGCATCGGCTTCAACTTAAAGGCACCAACTTCACTAGCTGTTAAGAAAAAAGTTAGCCCATCCTTTGAGGCTTGGAAGCCAGGCATTGACTTCTCCTCTCTGGCTATAAAAGTCCTAGATGGCATCACCTTCCAATAGAAGGCTGTTTTATCTACACTCAAAATCTGTTGTTTAACAAAGAGGTCAACTCAGACCAACAGAATATCTTAGCTTACATGTGGTATCAGATGTTAAAAACTGCATTTTGACCTTCAATAAAAGGGGGAAATGGAAAGGACAAATGAGTTTATATGGCTACGAGTCTCCAAAAAAGAGCCGGGAGGTCATCAGGGGGTGATGCTTATGCATGCCTCAGCAGGGTACCAGAGACAGCCAAGGTAGATGGAAACCCAGGTGCTGGTTCTCCTGAGGGCTGCAGCGACCCACAGGTTCTATGGTCAGGGCAGATGGCACTGGAGTTCAGGGCCATGTCAGTTGGCCCTACTTTGGAGTTTGTGTTCCTGAGTGTGATGGAGTTGGACTCAGATATAACCTTTCAACACATGCCTCTTCTGTTACTTTTAGCGGACCTGTGGTTGGCATTTGGGTTGGTGTATACTCAGGAGACCTGAATCTCTGAACTGTCCATGTGATGGCCAGGCCCTGGGCCTCAGCAGACTTGCAGCTCCTACCCTCTGGTTTCTTGGACTTACCCTGGCCAGCTGACAGGGAGGTGAAGAGGGTCAATCACCACACCAGAGAGCCAAGAGTGCCTACAGCTCTAAGCAGGAGAATTGCATCCATCATCCATGTGGAATCTAAGCCTCCTCTTGATATAGAGGGGGACTGGACATAGCCATCCCAGGTCCACAAGATGGAGGAATAGAGTATGGATTAGAGTGGACTTACTGGTGTTCTGCTGGGGAACTATTGTGATTAGTAAGGGAAGAAATTGTAATAGTGATGTGGAGAGGGTGGCCACGGTGGCTGCTGATGTTTGGGAGAGGGAAGAAGAGATGTGGTGTGGGGGCATTTTCAGGATTTAGAGTTGTCCTAAGTGGTGCTGCAGGGACAGATGCTGGATGTTGTGTGTCCTGTCATGGCCCAGGGGTGGACTGGGGGAGAGTGTGGACTACAATGTGGACCACTGTCCATGTGCTGCAGCGGTTCTCCAGAATGTATTCACCAGGTGCAGTGGATGTGCCACAATGATGGAAGAGTTTGTTGATGTGGGAGGGGTGGCGTGGGGGTTATAAGGGGACCTCATATTTTTTGAATATAACATTTAAAAGAAAATAAAGAAAAAAGAAATTCAAAATAAGTAGGCTGAGGACATTCAAAGTGATATGAGAAGATATATGTATGTTTTTTTACTCAAAAAGAATAAAAATTTAAAAACAAAACAAAAGAAATCTGTTGTTTAGTGTATCCACCTTCATCAGTCATGTCAGCTAGATTTTCTGAATAACTACTGTAGCTTCTACATCAGCATTTGCTCCTTCACTTTGCACTTTTATGTTATGGAGATGGTTTCTTCCCTTAAACCTAATGAACCAACCACTGCTAGCTTCAAACTTTTCTTCTGCACCTTCCTCACCTCTCTCAGCCTTCATAGAATTGAAGAGAGTTAGGGCCTTACACTGAACTAGGCTTTGGCTTAAGGCAATGTTGTGACTGGTTTCATTTTCTATCTAGACCACCAAAACTTTCCCCATATCAACAATAAGGCTATTTTGCTTTCTTATCGTTCGTGTGTTCAGTGGAGTAGCACTTTTACTTTTTCCTGCAAGAAGTTTTCCATTGCTTTCACAGCTTGGCTAACTGTTTGGTGGAAGTGGACTAGCTTGCAGCCTATTTTGGCTTTTGACATTCCTTCCTTACTAAGCTTAATCACGTCTACCTTTTTGATTTAAAATGAGAAACGTGTGACTTTTCCTTTCACTTGCATGCTGAGAGACCACTGTACCATTATTAATTGGCTAATTTCAATATTTTTGTGTCTCAGGGAAATAGGGAGGCCCAAGGAGAGGGAGAAAGAGCAGGGAACAGCCAGTCTGTGGAACAATCAGAGACAGTCAACATTTACTGACTAAGTCTGCCATCTTACATGGTCAGAGCCCATGGAGTCCCAGAACAATTACAATAGTAACATCAAAGATCACAAGTCACAGCTCGCCATCACAGATGTAGTAATAATGAAAAAGTTTGAAATATTGTGAGAATTACTAAAATGTGACAGAATCATAAAGTGAGCACATGCTGTTAGAAAAATGATACTGATGACTTGCTCAAGGCAAAGTTGGGAAAACCTTCCTTCAATTTGTAAAAATCAGTATCTACAAAGAGCAATGAAGCAAAACACAATAAAGTGAGGTTTTCCTATATTTCTATAAAATTCCCACATGGCAGTATCTAGATTAGTGTTTGGTTTAATAACTAATGGATGGGAATCTTGGAAGTGGGGGAAGAATTGTTAGAATTCTGTCCACCCCAGTCTGCATTGGTGGTTGTTCTCTTTTGAGGAGATTCAGCTCAAAGTGCCATGTGGCCAAGGTTCTGTCCAATATTTTGACCTCTCTAACTGGGCTTCAGGACCATCTCTTATGAAATGTTCACATGAAGGTCTGAAGTTATTTTGCTTCAACCATGCCCACTCAGGGTCAGGGTCAGATGTTAAGACCGAGCAGGAGAAATGCCTCCTTACTTGGGTCCTGTAAAGGGCTATGATTATGGGAACTTGAGGCAGCCAGGCCTGCAGGGATTGCAGTTATCCTGGAGTTTCTCCACTGGCAAAGGCAGAGGTGGTGAGGAGTAACGTCCAGTCGTGTCAATGCTCTTTGCCTGGGTCTTCTGAGTGTCATCCTCGGTGGCTCCGAAATCACCTTTCCCAATTTTCCCCGATTCAGGCTGGTGAAAATCCCAGGCTTGGTCCTTTATGGTATTAATTGCTCACTGTGGCATGGGGGTGGTTGTTTGGCGAGGGGGCATTTACTTATGATGAAGAGGGGAGGTCTACTTAGGATAAGAAGTCATGCGGAAAGAGAAAAAAGAAAGAAAATTTCCCAGTACAGGATTGTACAAGATTGTCTATGTGCTCTGTGTTTTTTCCTCAAACAATTCACTAAAAAGATGCATGCCAGCCAAGCACAGTGAATACAATGAAATGAAGAACCTGAGTTCAGGTATCCTCATGTGCCTCATCTATGACAGTGTAAAGGGACTATTTTCTTTTACTTTGTTCACATGGAGTCAAAATACAGACATTTCCTCCTATTTATGACTAATAGGGAATTCCATTATTCATGGGCTAGAAAAGCCCCTAATTCTGAAGAGGAAATTTTGAAAATGAGGTGACCTTCAATCCTCACAAGCTGGGAGCCCGAGAAAGATGATTAATGACAAACGGCTGCTCTCTAGGGCCTCACTCTCAAAGCTTAATCCTTCCAAATGGATACGAAACAGGCCTCGTGCAATCAGGGCAAGGCTCCTGGTCAATATTTTCTTATTCAGTATAATCACATTTCTAGAATGTGCTACAGGAAGGATCTGTCACTTTGCATTGAGTTAACACTGTGACTTATATGGACACTGTCATTTAACTCAGTTGCTGAGGTCCAGTCGTTCTCAGGCATAATTTAGTCCATTTAGAGTTAAGAGAATGAATAATTATGAAATGTCCTATTTGGGATTGTCGGAGGCAAGAAAGAACTATGGTGTCAGATAGCTCACCAGGAGCTACAGGAGCCGACGGCTGAGATTAGGACAGGCCTTGGAACTCTGCAATGCCATGTGAATGCTTACGAAGACTTGGACGTGTAGAATGCTGCATAGTTTACAGAGCACTCGCAGTTACAGTCTCTCTTGCTTCTTAGGACAATCCTATAAGGTAGGCATTGTAATTATTACCACTGCTTATAAGTGACGATACTGAGGATCCGAGGCAGTGTCCCACTCAAAGCCACTGTCCGGTACCTGATAGAGTGGGACAAAAAGCTGAACATACGACAGTTAGGGATTCCATTTACAGTGTCCCGAGTGTGGAACAGGCCCTTTACACGTATTATCATTAACTCTTGTGGGAACCCTTCGAGGTATGGTATCCCAGTGACCTTTTTAAGACTCACTTAAGGTCAAATAACTAGTAATGGCAGTGCTTGGATTCCAGGCTCTGGCCTGAGTTTAAACTTCTGCTCTGTACGCTATGGTCCAGAACCATGTTGCTGTCCAAAATGTTTCTAACAGTGTTAAGGGGGAGCCCCCAACCCGCTTGGGTTGCTCCTTCTTTCTAGGTCTCCTAGATAACTGTTGACTCAGTTTGAACTCACCATGCTAACTTGCAAGCAATTATTAACAATAGGCAAAATATTGTCTGAAACATAGAAAAAGCTCAGTGTTTGCTTAACGAACAGTAATAACCTTTTAACATTTGACTGCACTTAAAATTTACAAAGTATTTTCACATAGATTCTTATTAGATCATTAAAAAAAAATTGAGTTTGCTTTAAGTGTGTCCTTGCCTTTAAAAAAAATTTTTTTATCATGTCACCCCCAGCCAGATAGTAGGCTTCTAGAAGGTAATGAATAGGTCATACCATCTTTTCTTTCCTCTTGTACAATACTGGTTCTTCAGTGCGTTCCACTGGGTGGAGACTTAAGGTCTTGAAATAATCACCCTTGTCATCTTCAAAATGTTTATAAAGAATGAACTGGTTAATCTATACATAAAAAGCAAGACTAGAACTCTCCATTTTACTTCCCAAATCGTTGATGGCATTGCTAACATCTCCTGAACTTTGCTGTGAACCACTTGATGTTCTTTCCCCCCTTTAATACACCATGAGGTGACACTATCATCCCCTTTACTATCAGACCCAAGGGTAGAGTGGGATCCACACAGATGTGTAGTGCTCCATAGTTCCTGGCGGTCAGGAAGATGAGCAAGTCCTACCAGAACAATCACATGGGCTAGGACCGTCCTCCAAGATCCTAGATGTGTCCTAGCTGTGTTCTCATCCATCACGGGGTTTTGCCATCTTGCACTATCACGACATTCCTTACTGGTTTTAACATGTCCATTTTTATTTTCTCCAGTATTAGTTTTCACTATGCTTTTCTCTTGTATTGATTCTCTAGGGAGCTTATTCAAAGTTAAGATAAGTAAACCTAAATTGACATGCTCAGATATTTGATGATATGCAAAATGTCTGTGGCAATACCATTGAGTGAAAATAGCAGATAAAAATATGTTCATGTCCAAACCTCCCCCTTTGGCAGGTCCAAACTGTCCTCCTTTCCAAATTCCAGCTCACATGGGGGAATCATTAGGAAGCATTTTTCAGTCCCAAACACAGGAACTGGTCTCTCCCTCCAGGCTTCTGGGGCTCTTTGCTTGTGCCTCTATCAGAAAACCCAGCATCTTATTGACTTCTGTACCCCCCCACAGGCCCAGGACAGGACCCAGCACATAATAGGTATTTAAGAAACAACCTGCTGGACTGCACTGAATGCCAGTTAATTAAACCAATGTTTTTCCTTTGCAGGAGCTGGCTGGGAAATATCTTCATTTGCTGAGCAGAGGAACAGCCTGAGGGAAACAGACACCAAGAGTTTAACAAGATCCCAGACAATCATTAAGAGATTCAAAATAAATAAGTTTGTTTATCTGATCTTTTTTGGATATCGTGTGTGTGAGAAACCTATTTCAGGAAACATTTAAAGCTGCCTAATACTTACAGATGTTAAAATGAATGCTAAGTGGCTTTCCTGATTTATAGATATACTTTGATGTTTTAATCAGTATGGGAAGAGGTTAGGAAGTCTGGAATATCATGTGGGGTGATTATTTAAATCGCTTTTTGTGGGAGGACAAATGGTGCAAAAAGCAAGTCTGCCATGAAAATGAACCGAGATTACTTAAAACTCGGCTGCACTTTAAAATGCATGGAATGCACATCTACATTTCTTTTTGCCCTGACAATTTAATTTAAAATGAATCTGCTAAGAATATTTAGGCTTATGGCACAGCAAACTGAACAGCTGTGTGGAAGTATTCTCATTTTAGGGAATTCTCTTTCTCCTCACCAACATTCTAAACAAATGGAATTTATGAAACCCTAAAGCTAAAAATGTACCTCACTCAAGTCCCTTTTCTAGTCTGGCTGCCTGTGCAAACCTGAAACCACATCAAGCTAGGTGGTAGCTGATCTTTCCTTAATAGATATAGTGTGTGTGTGTGTGGGGGAGGGGGGCAGTCCAACACACCTGTGGGTGGTCTAGAGCATTCTGCATTTTACTACCTTATAGTTGAAATGTCCTTTTTCTTTAAAACCCTACTTTGTTGCTAAAGCACATCTCTTTTTAAAAAATCCTTGTGTGTTATGCATGGTAGGAGCCCAATAAAAGTTTTTTTTAAACAAATCTATTTTATTGATAGATATTAGTAAGGTATAAATCCATCCAAAGTGTACAATCAATGGTATTCGGTATAATCACATTGTTGTGCACTGATCAATCATTTTTAGAGCATTTTCATTATTCTAGTAATAATAACAATACAACCACCCAACCAAACAAAACTCATCACCTTGCAATTTATTCTTCCCCCATTGCACATAGAAGCTGTTCTATTTCATTCTCTCTAGTTTATATTTATATTTTGTAAAAACAGTCTTATATATGCAATATCATATTTGTATTTTACATGAGGTTTCTCTATGTTATACAGTCCCATGCCACACTTCTTAGCTTTCCTTCTTGTAATATAAATGTCCTTAGGTTTTCCCTTTCAACCATTGTCATAGCCAGTAACGTAATAGCTCTGCTAGTCAAAAACACAGTATGCTCTCACCATTTCCATTTCTAAAGATTTACAACCGTTTAACCAGTTCTGCTCAGATTAACCATCAGCTTTCCATTCTCTACCCTCATTCTATTTCTAGGGACCTATATTCTAATTATAAATTCCATGAGTTAACGTAATATATTTAGCTCATAATAGTTCAATCATAGTGTTTGTCCTTCTGTGTCTGGTTTGCTTCACTCAACATAATGTCCTCCAGGTTCATCCATGTTGTCTTATGTTCATAAATTTCATTGATTCTTACTGCTGCATAATATTCCATTATGTGTATACACAACAATTCGTTCATCCATTCACCAGTTGATGGCTACCTGGATTGTTTCCAACTTTCAGCTATTGTGAATAACAACGCAGCTATGAACATCGGTGTGCAGATGTCTATTCGTGTTACTGTTCTCAGTTCTTCTGGTTATATACCTAGCAATGGTACTGCTGGGTCACATGGCAAGTCTATACTCAACTTCCTTAGGAACTGCCAAAGAGTTCTCCACAGTGGCTGCACCATTCTACATTCCCAACAACAGTGAATAAACATTCTTATCTCTCCCACATCCTCTCCAACATTTAGTTTTCTGACTTTTTTTTTTTTTTGAGTTGGGCCAGTAATTGATTAAGGTAGGGAGGGAAGAAAAATGGGAGAAAATAACAGATCATGGGTCCCAGATAGAGAGGAAGGGGCTGGAAAGTGATAAAGCAGGCTGATTTACAGACTACAATTCCCATTATAGATTATAAATGCCCAGGTTTTACTTGCATGGCCATCATGTCAGGGGAAAAACAGTGAGAACAGGGTGCAGAGGGCAGGAGCAGGGGTCCAAAGGCGAGAGAGCATGTTCAGACCTTGCTTGCGCCTGGCTTTTGAACCATTAATTATTCCACCCTTTTGCTAATGGCAGGGGAGGAGTTCCAGCTGTTTGCTGTTTTGACTGATTACCCCACCCATCAATCCCCTGTGAGGGCCCAATGATAAAATTCTTGGGGAATATCCAGGGCTGCTCCTGGCTTCCAGAGGAATCTTAGGGAGGGTCTTCCAGCAGCCATCTTGGGGCTATTGATGTCCCTGTGGACTTCTTGTCAAGTTCCAGATCCATCTACCAATTCCCTATCTTTCTAGCCTGCTTCATGTCCCCCTCAGAGAGTTTACTCCTTTATTCTTAAAAATTTCTGACCTTTTAGTAGTGGCCAGTCTAATAGATGTGAAATGATATCTTGTAGTTTTGATTTACATTTCCCCAATTGCTAGTGATGTTGACCATTTTTTCATGTGTCTTTTTGCCATTTGTTTTTCTTCTTTGGACAATTTTCTTTTCAAGTCTTTTGCCCATTTTTAAAAATTGGGCCATTTATCTTTTTATTTTTGAGTGGTATGATCTCTTTATATACCATGGATATATACCTTTATTGGATTTGTGATTTCCCAATATTTCCTCCCATTGTGTTGACTGCCTTTTCACCCTTTTGACAAAGTCCTTCGATGTGCAAAAGTGTTTATCTATTTTTTCTTTTGTTGCTCGTGCTTTGGGTATAAGGTTTAAGAAACTACTACCTACCACAAAATCTTGAAGTTGTTTTCCTACATTTTTTTCTAGGAGTTTTAGGGTTGTCACTTTTATATTTAGGTCCTTGATCCATGAGTTAACTTTTGTACAAGGTATGAGATAGGGGTTCTTTTTTTCACTTTTGGATATTGCTATACAGTTCTCCCAGCACCATTTGTTGAATAAACTGTTCTGGCCCAGCTGGGTGGGCTTAACAGCCTTAACAGCCTTAACAGCCTTAATATCATTTGACTGTAGATGTGAGGGTATATTTCTGAGTTCTCACTTTGGTTCCATTGTTTGTCTTTATGCCAGTACCATGTTGTCTTTACCACTGTAGCTAAGTAATATGCTCTAAAGTCAGGAAATGAGAGTCTTCCAACTTCATTCTTCTTTTTAAAGACATTTTTGGCTATTCAGCCCCCTTACCTTTCCAAATAAATTCGTTTATTGGCTTTTGCATTTCCACAAAAAAGGGTGTGGGATTTTGGGGGGGGGGCAGAGATTATGTTAGTCTGTAAATCAGTTTGGGTAGAATTGACATCTTATGATGTTTAGTCTTACAATTCATGAACATGGAATATTCTTCCATTTATTTAGGTCTTCTTCAGTTTCTTTTAGCAATGTTTTGTAGTTTTCTGAACACCAGTCTTTTATGTCCTTGGTTAAGTTTAATCCTAAATATTTCTTAGAGTTGCTACTACAAATGGAATTTTCTTTCTGATTTCCCCTTTAGATTGCACATCACTAGTGTATAGTAATGCTATTGATCTTTGTATATTAATCTTGTATCTTGCCACTTTGCCAAACTCATCTATTAATTCTAGTAGGTTTGTTGTGGATTTTTCAGGATTTTCTAGATATAGGATCATATTATCAATGAAGAATGAAAGTGTTTCCTTTCTTATTTTTGGTGCCATTTATTTCTTCATCTAGCTTAATTTCTCTAGCTAGAATTTCTAGCACAATATTGAATAATAATGTTGACAAGGGCATCCTTGTCATGTTCCTGATCTCAGGAGGAAAGCTTTCAGTCTTTCATCATTGAGTACAATGCTAGCTATGGGTTTTTCATATGTGCACTTTACCATATTAAGAAAGAATCCTCTATTTCTATCTTTTGGAGTATTTTTTGGTCAAGAAAGCATACTGTATTTTGTCAAATGCCTTTTCTGCATTAATCAAGAGGATCATGTGATTTCTCTTCTATTTATCAATTTAATTTATTACACTAATTGATTTTCTTGTGTTGAATCACTCTTGCATACCCAGGATAAATTTCACTTGTTCATGGTGTATAATTCTTTTAATGTGCTTTTGGATTCAGTTTGCAAGCATTTAGTTGAGGATTTTTGCATATATATTCAATAGAGATATTGGCTTGTAATTTTCTTTTTTCATAGTATCTTTATGTGGTTTTGGCATTAGAGTGAAGTTGCCTTCATAGAATGAGTTTGGTAGCTTTCTTTCCTCTTCAACATTTTGGAAGAGCTTGAACAAGATCAGTATTAGTTCATCTTTGAATGGTCCTGGGCTCCTCAATCAAAAGATAGAGATTAATAGAATGGATGCATAATGAGGAGTTCAAACCATTAATATTCAATGTTATTACTGTAAAGGCATTACTTTATCCATTTTATCCTTTGGCTTTCTGTTGCAATATCATCCTATTGTCTGTCTTTTTACACTTTAATTTATCCTTCTTAATAATCTTCATTTCTACACATACCTCCTAATTTCTTGCCCTTGTTTTTTCCTTTCAGGCTGCAGGGCTCTCTTTATTATCTCCTGTAATTCTGGTCTTTTGGTAATATAGTCTATCAGTTTCTGTTTGTCTTAGAAGACTTTGAACTCACTCTCTTTTTTGAAAGACAGCTTTGCTGGATACAGAATTCTTGGCTGGCAGTTTTTCTCTTTTAGTACCTTGAATACATCATACCACTTTCTTCTCACCTCCATGGTTTCTGATGAGAGGTCAGCATTTAATCTTATTGAGGTTCTCTTATATGTGATGTTTTGTTTTTCTCTTGCTGCTTTCAGAACCCTCTCTTTATCTCTGATATTTGTCATTCTGTCTGAATAGTAGATGTCTCAGGGAAGGTCTGTTTCGATTTACTCTGTTTGGGGTATGATGTCCTTCTTGGATATTGATATTTATGACTTTCATAGGGTTGGGAAGTTTTCAGTCATTATTTCCTCAGATTTTTTTTCTGTCCATTTTTCATTCTCTTCTCCTTCTGGAACATTGATAATGCAAATGTTTGTGCATTTCCTGTTGTCATTCAATTCCCTGAGACATTGTTCCTTTTCTTCCATTCTCTTTCTGTTCTCCTGTCTTTTACAGTTCAGATGTTCTGTCTTTGAAATCACTAATTCTGTCTTTGAGCAATTCAAAGCTGTTCTTATGTGTCTCTAATGTATTGTTAATCTCACTCATTGTGTCTTTCATTCCCATTAGCTCTGTTACTTTTTTTTGCAGGCCTTCAATTTTTCCTAATGCTCACCCAGTGGCTTCTTAATATCCGCTATCTCTTTAGTCATATTTTCTTTCAATTCTTTAAATTGATTTAGGAGATTTTGAGATTATCTTTGATTAATTGTCTTAAATCCTGTATCCTTTCAGAGTATTTGGTTTATTCCTTTGGCTGGGTGCCACCTCTTCCTGTTTCTTAGTATGGTTTGTAATTTTTTTGCTGATATCTAGGCATCTGAATGTGTTGGTGAATTTACTCTGATGTCCAATTTCTCTCTCTTTCCTATTTTATTTTCACAGCTCTTCTTTGATATTTGGTTCAACTTATTCTAAGTCTTTAATATTGCCCAGCTTAAGTTATCAAAATTGTGCCAGGGACCCACTAAGGAGTCATAGATTTTTCCCAGGACTTAGGGTACAGAGAAAACCAAAAGTAGTTTCTGTTCATGCAATTTTCAGACTGACCAGCAGAAATTGCTTGTTGCTACACCTTTCCATGGAGTTATTTCAATCTCCATTTTCCTGTGTTTTTGTCTGGCCAGAGCTGAGATTCAAAGCAGGCTGTGCTGGCCAAATTTACTGAAGGAACCCCCCATACCCCCGAGTTCTCTTCCCTTTTCCCTTGTATCACCTGACAGGGATGTAGTTGTCTGTTCCCTTCTCCGTCAGCTGCAGTGAGCTTTTACCCCCATGTAATATCTTGGGGATAGGGGAGAGGAGCCCTTCCTAGCTGTTGAAGGTGTTTGGTAACTCACATTTGTTGTTTCAGGTTCTTTGTCTCTCTGTCCCTCACCCTCCTGGGAGTTGTGAAGCACTGTCCTGGTCTGCTGACCCCCAAAGCACGTCCCTTGGACAGCTTTTGACTCTTCCTCTCTTGTTTTTGTGAGAGAGTTGATCCCTGCCTGCCTAATGTGACACCATCTTCCCACAATTCCATAAAAGTTTTTTGAATGAGTGAACAAATGAACTGAAAACTGAAATCTTTTCCAGCAAATTTCCAAGCTCTTTAACATGTCTGGAAATAATTTAAGTTTTTCTGTATTCTCTTTGTTGATGGCTTCACCATTCACCTATCTACCCAGTCCCAGAAAAGGCAGGAAGGAGACACAACTGATTCCCTTTCCCTCTTGCTTCCTACATCCCATCATAAGTCCAACAGTTTTTTCTAAAAGTATGATCCCTGTCCCATTCCTTCTGCCCTGCCTCAGACTTTTCACCTAAGTAGCAGCTTCATGGATTTGTGACAATATAGGTGTGAAGTTGTGTAAATTCAAAGTAACAGTGGCTGAAATCACAAAGCAGAAGCGTTTTTTTCTGTAACATACAATCCAAGCTCTTTCCCTGCAGAGATCCTTCTTTCTTGTTGCTCCACCCTCTTTAGTTGCTGGTCTCATCTGCATGGTCCATGGTACCTCACTATCATGACCGGCTCTAGTAGGAAAGAAAGCAGAGGTGGGAAATTAGAAGGCATGTCCTTTGATTTTAAGGCAGGAGCCAAAAGTTTCACACACAATATAAATTCATACCCCACTGGCCAGAATTAGTCACATGGTGTAGCAGTTTGATATGGTTTATGAATTCCAAAAATAGATATTGGATTATGTTTATAAACTGGTCTGTACATGGATATAATTAAATTATGATTAGGGCTTTGATTGGGTCACATCAATAGGATGTTGAGTCCCTGCCCCCTTGGTGGACTGGGATTCACAGATAAAACTACATGACAGAGAAGAGGAACTAGGTGGGGTTTTGATGTTGGAGTTTTGATGCTGAAGTTTTGAGCTGGAGCCCAGGAAGTAAGCACACAGAGGAGCAGAGCAGCCAAGCCCAGAGAGATTGTGCCCAGGGAGAGAGACAGAGCTGGTTGCCTGATAGTCTACAGCTGGCCTTGTGGAGAGAGGTAAAGCCTAGAGAGCCTCATAATCTACAGCTGACCTTGTGGAGAAAACAGAGGAGCTGAGCCTGGAGATAAATGAACCCTGGGAAGAGAGGAACCCAGGAGACCTGAACCCTGGCAGACATTGGCAGTCATCTTGCTCCAACACATGGCAAAAGACTTTGGTCTGAGAAGTAACTTACACTTTATGGCCTGGTAGCTGTAAGCTTCTACCCCAAATAAATACCCTTTATAAAACAAACTGATTTTTGGTATTTTGCATCAGCACCTCTTTGACTGACTAATACATGTGGCCTCACCTACCTGCAAGCAGATGACTAGGAAATGTAATCTTCATTCTGGGAAACCTTAAGTCCAGGTAAAATTCTCTCTCTATATAAGAAGGGAGAATGGATATTGGTGGACAATGTGCAGTCTGGTCCTTATCTTTTAAATGGCCTCCCTGCCTCCTCAAACTGCCCCTTTTTCTCAATTCACCCCAAAGTCCATTTGGCTGTACTTCTCTCTGCTCAAAAGCATTCAACAAACTCCTCACTACCTGCAGATAAATGCTTAGCATCTAACATGGATGGAAAGTTCTTTGTGTTCTAGTTCTTGTTCACCTCACCTCCTATCTTTGTCCTCTTTGCACCTTATTCTTTAACAAGAATAACTTATTTTTCCATATGTTTCATGCCTCGGAGCCTTTGAAACATGCTATTTTTCTTTCATGGATGTTCTTCCAACTGATAAATTTCTAGCTGAAATTTATAAACCAAACTCAGAAGTCACTTCCATCAGGATGTTGCTACTAACTTAATTGGTTATTCCTTACCACCTCATACTTTGTACTTAATTCTATTTTGCCCTTGATATACGACATAGGCATTTATCTGTTTACCTGTGTGTCTTTCTTCTAGATTACAAACATTATTAGATTCACCTTTGAATCTCCAGAACCCAGCAGAGCGCTTGCTATAGAGCAGCTCAAGAACCGTTTGTTTACTCTTAATAGAATGATTAATTTCTGCCCTTGCTTAACACTTTTAACCTTTTGTATGGGGTGTCCTTTTAATAAAAGTTACAATTGTGGGGAGTGGATGTAGCTCAAGTGGTTGAATGCCTGCTTCCCATATATGACATCCTGGGTTCCATCTCCAGTACCTCCTACTTCCAATGTACAAGGTCCTGGGTTCATTCCCTGGTACCTCCTAAAAAAATACTATCGAGCACTTACTTTGTTTGAGGTCCTGTGCTGCCTTTCCCTGGGACCCACAAATAAACTGTGTGCTCAGGACTAGATGTGTTAGCCTGGCTACTAGGATGGGATGATAATTGTGGGCTGACTCTCTTTTCACTATTGCCTGAAAATAAAACCCATCCCCTAGCAGATAGTAGCCTGCTGGCATATTCCTTCTCTCTCCCCAGTCATATGTAAGCATTCACTACTTCATTCTGGGAGAAGTGCTTGGCTAGGTATGTGTATTTTATGACACCTGGCCCACCAGTGCTACTACATGTGTTCCTAGAGAGGAGGGATTGGTGTCCTTTGACTGCAATAAAAAAAAAGAGAAGGGCACATGTAGATTTCCTCCTGGAATCAACTGTGGTGCAAGACCCTCTGGCCATGGGAGACTGATGTCCACTAGTGAAGCTAACCTTGCATTTTCTCTTCTCTATATGAGTAAACATTTCATCTAATGCCTGCACAATTTGTGTCAACCTTGACACCTGTTTTGGAGTGCATTGACATCTCTTTGCTATCCTCCATGTGGTAGGACTCCTCCCCTGATGGTCTCTTCCCTAAAATAGGGTCTTAGCATAGACATCTAGAAACAATACTGTGATTTAGGCATTATTATTCTCCTTTTACAGATGAGAAACTGAGGCATAGTAACCCACCTGTGGCAATTTGAGATTATTCTATAAATTCCCAAAAAGAGAAAGATTACGTTTGTAAACTAATCTGTCCCTCTGGGTGCGATAACATTTGATTACATCAAATGCAGTTGAGGGGACTTTGATTAGATTACCTGTTATGATTACTTTAGGGCTTTTGATTTGACTATACCCCTGGCCTTCAGTCCATTGGCAGAAAATACACCACCCAATTTCTTTCTTAATTTTATTGATTGCAGGGTAGGTGGGGGGTGGAAGAGAGTAGAAAGAATTTTGTACGATATGTTATGTTGGAAAGCATCTTATACTGCCAGTTACTGGGGGCTCTTGCCCAATTCTATAATTTATTAGTTTGAGTGACTTGGAGCATGTTACCCTCCCCCTCTGGGCCTCAGTTTTCTCATCTATAATTGAAAGAGTTGGCTCATGATCCCTAAGTTTCATTCCAGATTTAAAAGTCAGTGATTTTTCTTACTTTTCTAATATAGCAAGTTGAAATGTAACCCTCCTCCACACCAATATGCTACATTTAAACAGCTGTGATTTTGCTAAAAATGGACACCTTCTAAATGTTCAAACAGAACAATGTAGAAAATAGCCAATTTAGATGCCCCCCCCAAACAAAACAAAACACCCACTCCGTTAAAGGATTAACACTCAAGCCCTGGATCCCACTCAGTATAAAATCTTTCCAGTATGGAGAATGTGAAATGGCATTGCTTTCCCTGGAGTTTTTAAAAAGATTTCATCCAGCTGTATTTAGCCACAAGATAAATGTTGGTTTCTGTGAACACTGCAATTGAAATGCAGCTACAAATTGTACCCTGGATTTTCTCTATGACAGGATCCACTATGTGGGCAACTCTATACAACTCTTGTGTGTGTTGATGAATTCCATCTGTGTCTTTTCTTCCTAGAGCTCTATGGGAGTTCTGAGAAGGTCTCAATAATATCACCCCACTTCCTCACCTGGATTCCAAAACAAGTGAAAACAAGACAAAGTTGTTCAGTGGATGGAGGTGAAAATTTCACCTTTACTGGTGTTAAAGATGATATTGAAGAATATGGCTTATATTGGTGGCTAAGGCAGCTGTCTAATAGTAGACTCCAGAATGAACAGAATTATCTACCTGGACCTTCTGGATTTGGATGAGCCTTTTCTCCAGCAAGTGCATCAGTTAAGCATACTTAGCTTCTTCTTAATGAACTGAGAATGGCAGAGGCTGCTAGTTACCCCCCAAATTTGTTCTCCTTTCCCTCTACAGTACTACAACACCACTTTTTAGTGGGGCATAGCGGCTACCCAGAATAAAGACTGTATTTCCCAATATCCCTTGCAGCTACGTGTAACCATGTGGCTTACTTCAAACAGTTGGGAGTAAGGGGAAGTTGTGTTCCGTTTCTAAAAAGAGTGAGAGTTGGCCCTTTCCCCCTATTTTTCCTTCTCCCTAGAGCCAGAATGAGGAGCTGGAGTGGCCATTTTGAACCATCATATCAAAATGATGTTTTTAGGATGGAAGACAACAAACTAGAAGGAAACCGGGAACTTCAAGACACTCTACTAGCCCTGGACTGCTTACCTTGGATTTTATGTATATGATAGAGAATTTACTTTTTACCATGTTTAAGCCACAACTGTTTTGGGTTTCCTGTCACTTAAGTCTGAACCCAATTCTAACTGATATACTCACCAATCAGATAAATCATTCCATCTTTTCGGAGGACTTAATCACTTGGGTGATCAAGGGGTGGGGAGCAGCCAGGAGTGTTACACTAACTGATGTCCCTCCACATGGAAATGAGAATTTGGAATAGGAAAAAAGAGTTTCCTTCCTGGTAGGTTTGCTCATTCTACAAATGGTGATATACCATTTGCTATGCACTACTCTCAGCACTTTACAACTGTTTATTTAATCCTCATAATAATCCCATAGGGTAGATAGTAGTCTTATCCCCATTTCACAAATGAAGAAACAGAGGCACAGAGAGGTTCTATAACTTGCTGTAGGTCACCTTGCTTGGATGTGGACGGAGCTGGAAGAGAAGGAGATGGCCAATGTAGCTCTAGATCACATGTTCTTCATCACTGCACTGGGTGGGTTCTTAGAAGGGACAGTAGCAGAGTCATATTCATTCTACCTCAAGTAAGAAAGCTTGGATTTGGAATAGATGAAGAGGTCAGAAAAATAAGGAATATCTCAGTGGCTACTTACCCAAGGCTCGGAACCCTGGGGTCTGGTCATCCTCCAGCAGCAGGGGTTCATCACGCCTCAGAATAGCATACCCCCATTATGGTGTGTCAGTTACTCTCCATCACTGCTTCTCATACTTCTTACCTCCTATTGCTCTTAACTAATGGCTGTTTCCACTCAATTTCTTTCTACCCACATGACATCTTATGCATGTTCTCCACCATCTTGTGACTTCTGCATTTTGCTTTCTTTATGTATACTCATTTCTGCCTACTTTATTGTCCATTGACAACGTTGTCCTCTCCATATAGAGGATTTTATGAGATCAACCAGTTATCCTTTAAGATTGTTGTTAAATAAGGCTTTTGTACCAATCACTATCTTTGAATGGCATGTCTGGTCCCTCAAGGTCAAACAAGTCCTGCATGCTATGCCACACCTTTCAGGGACTCTGTCTTAACAGTTCTTTGCTCAGTTTCTTCAAGCAGGAGACATGCTCAGCAGAAAGTTTGGGCACGCTGCCCCTGTTATTTTCTCTCTGTTATACTTTCTCTTTCTACTTACAAATGTGGGAGTATTAGAAGGGAGTATGCATTGTTACCATAATAGCCAAAGGTGTAGATGTGATAATCAACATTTGCACTTTCTTTTTCTCTACCTCACCAAAATAAAATGCAATGAGATTTGAACATACACCCAAAGATATCCTCCAACTCTCACACCTACTTCATCTAGTCCAACCCTTGTACCAGGCCTCTTCATAAGTTGTTGGCCAGACTATCAGTGGTGATCTTTGGGTCATTAACCACCCTGGTTCAATCTGCAGTGACCAAGGTGGATGGTTGCAAAGATTAAAGTATGGGGTCTGTAGGTGCCACTCTAAGCACCATAGGTTCTTCATAGACTCTGCTATAAGAACAGTAGCAGAATACAAGGCATAACTGGTAAGGTTTGGCAGGAGGAAGATGGATGTATTCACTGAAGGTTTTATAGGTTGAATAGATTTTTGTATATCCACTAATTTCTGAACTCTTCTAATGGACTCTAGGTATTTTAAAATTGACTTAGCAGGCAGCCTGCTGTAGTAGAAAAGAGCACTGGACTGGAAGTTCTAATCTGAGCCCCTTACTCAAGGAAGAGAGACGATCCCAGACTTTCTTTCCTTTTCTTCTATTTCATTTTTATCACAGGTGTACAGAAATCAATTATTACAAACTTGGTTCATGACACACTCTTACTATTGATTTATGAATGGCTTGCAGTACTTATTAATAACCTAATCAATACTGTGACCCACATTTTAAAACAAAAGCTAGTATTCTGACAATAATCTATATCTACCTTAGTATTAGTTTTCTGTTGTAGTATAACAAATTAACACAAATTTAGCAACTCAAAACAAAACATCTATATATTCTATCATGGTTTCTGTGGTTTAGGAGTTTGGACATGACTCATCTGGGTTCTCTGCTCAAGGTTTCACAAGGCCAAAATCAAGGCAGCAGTCTGTTCTGCTGCGGCCTCATCTAGAGGCTCAACTAGGGAAATTCTTTCATGTTGCTGACAGAATTCATGGAAGCTTGCTTATTCAAAGGGAACCGTGGAGAGAGAGAGAAAGTCTCTGCTACTTTGAGGTTGAACCTTTTTTTAAGGGCTTATTTGACTAAGTCAGACCCATTCAGGACATTCTCCCTTTTGATTAGTTAAAATCAACTATTGGGGACTTTCTATCTGCACCATCCTTTTACTTTTGACACATATAACATAGCCTAATCACAGGAGTGATAGCTTATCACCTTTACCATATTCCATTGGTTAAAAACAATGTCTAAATACCATCCACAGTTAAGGAGAGGAGATTATACAAGGTCATAGGTCATTGGGGATTCTCTTAGAATCTTGTCTACCAGTCTACCTATATGGAATCTTTTCAATATCCTATGCACGGGCTATTTGCCTTCCAAATCTTGTATTTTTCATTCCTTTGCTTTCCTTTTGTGTAGCTCAATTACATCTATATGCTTTTTAAAAAGGAACATAGCTTATTTTAGTTATATAACTTTATAAAAATGGTACCACATTGCATGACATCTGTTGAGATTTGGGTTTTTTTCTGTTACTTAATATTATATTGCTAATATTCATCCATATTGGTATGTGTATTTAAAATCCATCCATTTTTATTGCTGTATAATATTCCATTAAATGAATTTTTTGCATGATATATTCTCATATTGCTGGGTATTTTGGTTTCTAGATTTTCTGCTATTATAAACAGTGTTGCTGTGAACATTTTATACACATCTGTTGTACATGCATAGGAATATATTTTGGGAATATACATAAGAATGATTGGAATTTAGGGTCACAGGATATGTGAATGTTCACCTTGGTAGATAATGGCAAATTTTTCCAAATTTACATTTTCATTGGCAGATCCTATGATCCATAAGAGATCCTATCATCTTCAATAATTGGTATAGATAGATTTTTACATTTTTGCCCATCAAATGCATGGAAAATGCTACCTCATTATGGTCTTAATTTGTATTTCCTTACTTGTTAATAATGATAGATATCTCCTCATATGTTTACTAGCCACATATTTTCTCTTCTTTATGAAATATCTGTTTATGTCCTTACCCATTTTTCAACTGAACCATTTGTGTTCTTTTACTATTTCCTTATAGGCTTAAACTTTAAATTTCTTGTCAAAATATAAAGGAGTTGGAGAAGATTGTTCCCTCATCTGTGAAGTGGGATAATGCCATGCTTACTTCTCAAAGGTGATGCAAAGATCAAATGAAAGAATCTGTGTGACAGCACTCTGCACATTAAAAATGAAGTAATAACTTGTTTTAGGATAAAATAAGCCAGATACCTGGTAAAATGAAAACACCTAACTTTGGTTTGAGAGCCAGCATTCTAACTTGCCAGGCTGCTCAAGCAGATACCATAAAATGAGTTGGCTTTTAATAATGGGGATTTATTACCTTACCAGCTTACAGTTTTGAGGCTGAGAAAAATGTCCAAATCAAGGCTTCATTAGGGTAATGCTTTCTTCCTGAAGGCGCCTGCTGTTGATTCTGGGCTCCTCTGTCACATGGCGAGGTGCATGGCCACATTGACTAGTCTCTCCCTTCTCTACCAGGGTTCATTGCCTTCAGCTTCTTCTGTGGCTTTCTCTCTCTCTGTATTCATCCCATTTATAATGGCCTCCAGTAAGAGGATTACGACCGCCCTGGGCCTTGCCTTAACTGAAGTAACCTAATGAAAACGTCCTACTTACAGTAGGTTTATACCCACAGGCATGGATCAACTTTAAGAATATAATGTTTTCGGGGTACAAACAAACAGCTCCAATCTATCACACACAGCTTAATGTAGTAATTAAGCACATAGATTTTTTTACCATATTGTCTGAGTCCAAAACTTGGCTCTGGCGGTTACTGACAATGTGAACTTCGGTGATTTATTTAACTTCTGTTCCTCAGTTTCCTTAACTATCAAGTGAAAATATTAATAGTGTCTACCTGATAGAGTTTTTTATTAAAGTGAATTAACATATAGAAAATACTGAGAACAGTGTATAGCATATAATAAACACAATATTAAAATTTGCTTGGTATTATTTGATCTGGATTTCCATGCATATTGCTGGATGCCAATGCTGTGGTTTGCTAATAAAATTGGGGAGATTCACTTTCACATACAACCACATGAACATATTCTTTTAATCTTGACCATTTCTTCAAGTGAAAATAGATTATTTTTTCCTTTGTGAATAACTCTTTCTTGAGTAGTGTTTTAGCTGTTAAAGGAAAACTTCCAGGTCACTAATGTATGATACATTATATATATATATACACACACACACACACATATATAATATGTCATATATTTTAAAAATGTATTTTGTAATACATAATTCTGTCTATTAGTTGCCTTTCAAGTCCAAAAGCCCATGATTTAAAAGGGATGTTGAATACTTACTCCAGGTTGCCTGATGCTTGACAGCAAGGCATGACAGAACTTAAATTGCACTGCTTTGTTAAGCCTGAAATCACATTTCGAGGCAATACTCATTATCTAAGTAAAATGGACTGCCAATTATCTGAATAAAATGAAATAGCGTTGTCCTGTATTAGCTATCTTTTTTCCCCTTTAATAAATTTCACTTGTTCTCATTTACCCACTTCCTCCTTTGTTCTGTAGGGCCTTTCTTAAGATTGCTGAATCCATTGATGTTTTTATCCCCTTCAGAACGACCTAAGGAGTCTGATTCTTCTTGTGGAGTGTATTTTTAGCAACAATTAAGGCTTATGTATCCTGCTTTGCTGAGCAACTGGCAGCGTGCAGCAGTCAGAACCACCTGCATTCCGCCTTCAGGGAACTGGACTACTTTGCTGATGGTTTAGCTATTAACTGGAGGCATAAATACTGCAGGTTGTGTGTAAGCTTGAGAAGGTCGCTGATTATGATAAACAGGAAAAGTAATGCAAAATGTGCAAACAAAAACACTCTTACTAATGTAACAACACATTTATTCCCTTCCTATTTCCACTCCCTTATTCCTGAACCCCTGCACATCTGAGGGACATAATAGTAGCAGAAGGTTGAGCTCTTCCAGCACATATTATATCCAAAAAGAAACCCAAAAAAACTCAGAGATGAAATTGACAATAAAATTAATCATCTTGAGAAAGAGAACTGCATTTTTTTAAAGATGTATTTTATTTATTTATCCACCCCACCCTTGCTGCTTGCTTGCTCTCTGCTCTCTGTGTCCATTCGCTGCACATTCTTCTGTGTCTGCTTCTCTCCCTTTGTTGTACCATCTTAGTGGGCCATCAGTTCTCTGGGGGGGTGGGGGGTGGGTGAGCAGCTTGCCTTCACAAGGAGGCCCTGGGAAGTGAACCCAGGGCCTGCCATATGGTAGACGGGAGCCCAATCGGTTGAGCCACATCCTCTTCCAAGAACTGCATATTTGGAGCAGCGCATTTAAGAAGGGTTCAGAAACCATAATAATGTAATTAACTGTTATGTTAACTGGTAGACTGGGAGAGTCTCTCACAGAGACACAGTTCAGAGATCAGGGAAGGGACTGTTAGACACATTCTAGACCACGCATCTTCGTTCCAGAAAAAGGGAAGGCTTGACATAGGGCAGGTAAGAGTCGGACCTATTTGGAAGACCAAATACTTCTTTCTTGTCCTGAGGGTGAGGACACCCAAAAAAATGTTCTCAGGAGGCTCAGTTAACTGATATAAACTTAATTTCCTTAGGCTAAGATTCCAAATGAGTCTTAACGTGGTAATTGCCAGGCATCCTGGTTATCTAATTGCTGCGTAACCAATTACCCGCAAACTTAGTGACTGAAAGTAACAACATATAACATCTGTCATGGTTCTTTGGGTTGGCTAGGCTCAGCTTGGCAATTCCAGCTTGGGGTCTCTCACGCAGTTCCTGTTAGATAGCTGGGGCTGGAGTCATCAGAAGGCTCTAATGGCCTCTTAACTAACAGGTCTGTTTATTCAGTCCTCTTCCATGTGGCATCTCTCAAGCTGTTTAGCGTAGACTTTTTACATGGCAGCTTGAGACTCCAAGAGAAAGGAAATAGCATTGTCACAGCATTGCTTCTGCCACATTCTATTTGTCAAAGCATCTGAAGAATAGTCCAAACTCAGGTGTGGGTGTGGTATGTGTAGGTACAGGGAGAGAAGGAAGGAATTGATGGCAATCATCCTTGGAGACAAGATGCTATAGGAAGTACCTATCCCTATGAGAAGTCTCCCAGGAAACCTACCCTTTGAGAAGCACAGAATCCTTCCATGCTGGGTCTGGCATTATTCCTTACTAGTTAAATAATTCTTATCCTTTAGCTCTCAGTTGAAATATCACTTTCCCCAGGACACTTTTCTAAGGCCCCATCATTAAATCAGGTTCTTCTGTACTTTTCCTTTGTAGCATGTATCACATTTATCATTTGCATATTTATATGATTACTGATTTAATGTATGTCTTCAAACATTAAACTGATTTAATGTATGTCTTCCAACAGGGTAGTCACCCCTGCTTGTATGTTTTCCATTGATTCCCTGTGCTCAGTATAGTATTGGCTCTGTTAAATATCAAGGAAATGGTTGTAGTAGAATAAATGAGTGGTTAATATGAACACACCTGATCCTCCCAATTGGCTTCTGTGGGTCATGCAGAGGTTTCCACAGAGGGAAGGAAGAGTCTCTCTTTCATTCATTTATTAATTTTTTTATAATTAACTTTTTAAAAGAAACTTAGGTTACATATATTTTACCAAAAATATAAGGGATTCCCATATGCCCCACTTCCTCCCCCTCCCACACTTTCCCACATTAACAACATCCTTCATTAGTGTGGTACATTTGTTACAATGGATAAACTCATCTTGAAGCATTGCTACTAACCAGGGACTACAGTTTACAGTTTACACTTTGTCCCACACAATTTTGTAATTATGACAAAATATACAATGGTTTGTATCTGTCACTGCAATGTCATGTGGGACAAATCCAATGTCCCTAAATGCCCCTATATTACACCTGTTCTTCCCTTTCCCATCCCTCTGAACCTGCAGCAGCCACTGCCTTTACATCAATGATAAGAGTTCTTCCATTGCTAGAATAATAATAAGTTTATAGTAGAATAATAATAAGTCTACTTTAGTCCATTGTTCATTCCCCAACCTTGAGGATTTTGGGATGGTGATTCCCATTCTGCTCCTAATGGAGAGGGGGCTTAGATCCCATGGGGCAGATGGATGGAGCTATCCTGCTTGCAGTTGCAGACACTCTCTGTTCCTAGCAATGGGCACTGTCCATCTCCTTGTTAGTTGTCCTGTGTAAGTCCAATGAACTGGAGAGTAGGTGTTGCAACTCTCCTGAAATTCAGGGCTCAGCTGGCACATGGATGGATGAAAGATTTAAGTCTCTGGGACATATTTTTATTTTTAAAGCCAGTATTATAATTACTGAGCACAAAGCAGATGCTAGACACCATGCTAGACCATGGGGGTAGAATTGAGGATAAGACAGAAGTGAACTGAGCCTTCACAGGGACTACAGTCTATATGGGAAGGCAGACAAGTAAATATACTATTACAATCCAGTACATTGTGGGGAACCTATGATATTCTGGGTGTGGGTGCATCATGAATCTCTTTTGAGAATAAATCAAACACTACTCTCTCTTTCTCTCGCTCATATACACACAAACATAGTCACACAGAATTTCAAATGTAGTTTCAGGGACCTAGGGATATCAGATTAAGAACTCTTGCTATAGACACTGTAAAATAAAACAGATTTTACTCATATTTGCAGTTATATTATTTTGTGTTTATTTAGGATGATTAGGGAATGTTCTTATTTGATGAGGAGATTAAAAAAAATAACTTGTTAAATATTACATGTTTATATAATAATAATAATGGAAAAGCGAGAGCTCATGCCTGAAGAGTCAGCATCTACAAAGGGTCACAAAGTTCAAAAAATATTCGCAGTGTCAGGACACAGTGGCTAAGGTTTTTTACTTTTGGACATGTTTGCATTTCAGATCATGCAAATCAAATTTACCCTTGACTTTTCTGCATGTATTCCACACAAGTATTATTTAAAGTGAATAAAAGGCAGACCTGTTGTAAAATTGTCCAACAATGCTACAGCTTAATTGTTTCACGTCAACTGACTATCCCACTCTGAGAATAAAACAGTGAGGAACTCCTAATAACAGTGGGGTAAGAAGCATGAATTTTATTCTAAATGTGAAGTTTTTGAAGGGTTTTAAGTGGGAGAGTGACATAATCATATTAACGTTTTAAAGAACTCATTCCAGCTGATGGGTGAAGACTAGTGTATTAGTCAGCCAAAGGGGTGTTGATGCAAAATACCAGAAATCTGTTGACTTTTTAAAGGGTATTTATTTGGGGTAGAAGTTTATAATTACCAGACCATAAAATGTCAATTTCTTCCCTCACCAAAATCTGTTGCCACATGTTGGAGCAAGATGGCTGCTGACATCTGCAAGAGTTCAGCCTTCCTCTTCCTCTTAAGGCTCCATGGTCCCAGCTCCTTCCTTTCTCTGCTGTAGGTGAGCATAAGGTTTGTCTCTCTCCCTGGGGCTCATTTCTCTCCAGGCTCCTCTGCTTTGCTCTCTCCACAAAGCCAGTTATAAACTATAAGGTGAATGGCTTGTCTTTCTTCCCAGGGCTCTACCATATCTAATGGAGCCTTCTTTCTTTCCTCACATATCTGCTTCTCTGTGCATTTACTTCCCAGGGCTTCAGCATTAAAACTCCAACAACACCTCTGCCTTCTCATTTTCTCTGTGAGTCCCCTCCCACTAAGGGGGCAGGGACTCAACATCCTACTCACATGGCCCAATCAAAGCCTTAATTATAATTTAATCAAGTAAGAGTGAAACCTCTAAATTCAATACAATCTAATGTACCCAGAGGAACAGACCAATTTACAAACATAATCTAATATCTATTTTTGGAATTCATAAATAATACCAAACTGCTATAACTAGATAGGAACTTAAGAACGAAACAAGGAAGGTAATGTCATCAACGTGATGGTCCCCTGAAAAACTTTTCCAGAGATTCAGTGATTAAAAGGACAAATCCTCCTTATTTAGAACTCTGGAGGATGGTAGAGACTGGAGAAGGACTCAATAAATGATGAATCAAAGAAAAAGGAAAATCACAGTTAGGAAACTTCCATCTGGACCTACTAGTCTACTCCCTCTCCCTCAGTCAGTCCAACCTGGGAATTGTGCAGCCTAGGAATTGAATAGAGGCAGTGTCCCAGATCCATCTCACCTCCTACCAGGGACAGCAGAGATAGAACCACACATACTGAGGCACAGGGACTTAAGTGAACAGAGACCCAGGGCAGAACATAAGCCACTGAGGAGGCATGCATACAAAATGGTCCCCAGCAGAGAGAGAGAGAGAGAGAGAGAGCAGTAAAAGTGCAGGTGGGAGTGCTGCAGTCACTCAATCTTGTTTCTGTTGTCTAGGCCATCGAAATGCAAAATGGACTAATGGACTTCTCTGGACTGACCCACCCTAATGGATTGACCCCAGCTAGCTCCCTGGGGCAGGATACACTAATGGGGAAAAATCTGGAGGCAGAAAACCCTCAATAGAGAGAAAGAGAGAAAAAAAGAGGGTGGTGGTGGTAAATTGAGCTGCTGTTCCAGAAGTGAAAAGAGTAAGGAAAATGGGGCACTGAATGAGGGAGAGAATTTAAACAAATCATAGGAGCTAGGGAGAAAATTGCACACAAAACAAACAGAACAGATCAAGATTCCCAGAGAAGGAACAGAGGAAAAGAAATTTTCTCCTGGAGGTAAAACAATTATACAAAAAGTGTGGTCTTAAAAATTGTACCAAATATCCAGGGCAAGAGTCAGTTGAGGCAGATTTGAAAATATTTGATCAAACATGGGGTACTCTACAGATCCAGAATAAGTTGGGCCATGCATCAAAGAAGAGCCTTAACACAAAACCAATCAATAACAAAACCCTAGACAAGAGGAAGAAACTGACCTCAGAGTTAAGTCATCAAGATAATCATACACATAGACATCAGCAAAAAGTTACATGCTATACAAAGAAACAGGAAGATATGGCTCAGTCAAGGGAACAAATCAAAACTCCAGAGGAGACACAGAATTTGGAACAACTAATCAAAGAAGTTCAAACATTTCCTAAATCAATTCAAGGAAATTAAAGAAAATATGCATGAAGAGATAAAAGAATATTAATAAGACAATGTGTGAGCAAAAAAGAAGAATTTGAAAGAATAAAAAGAAACACAACAAATTATGGTGAGGAAAGGCGCAATAGTTAAGATTAATATTCACTAGCAGCATACAATAGCAGATTTGAACAGGCAGAAGAAAGAATCAGTAAACTAGAAGATAGGACAATAAAAATCATACAGTCAAAAGAACATAGAGAGAAAGAAATAGAAAAGTTTGAGCACTGTCTCAGGGATTTGAGTGACAGCTTGAAACACAAACACATTGTGGCAATTTGAGATTATTTTATGAATCCTAAAAATAGAAAGATTATATTTGTAACTTAATCTATTTCTCTGGGTGTACTCTTTAATTGCATTAAATTTATTTAAGGGGCCTTTGATTAGAGTATTTGATAAGAGTGCTTTAGGGATTTTGATCGGATGTGTCAGTGAGTCATAACTCACTCAGGAACTCAGGTTGAGTTCCTGCCCCCTTGCTGGGTCTGATATAAACGGACTCACATGGAAAAGACACAAGAAAAATGAGAATTACCATATTGGCTTCTGTCATGTGAGAAAAAAGATTCCAGCTTTGCTCACAGCTGAGCTGCAAGGAGAGAAGTCCTAAGAGACAAGCCCTGTACCAGGTGAGAGAGGACTACAGGATAGTTTAAACATGAAGCCCCCAGAACCTGGCCCATGGAGCTGCTCAAGAGAAGATGAGCCTTATGCTTGATATCTTGCAGCTGAAATCAGAACAGCTGAGTCTGAAAGAGGGGTTGCCTGGCAGAGGTTGCCTGCCATTTTGCTTCAAAACCTGGGAGCTGATTATGGTGAGAAAGCATCTCTGTTGATGCCTTGATATGGACATTTCATGGCCTTGGAACTATAAGCTTTTACCCCAAATAAATTCCCATTATAAAAGCCAACAGATTTCTAATACTTTGTATTGGCAGCTCTTTGGTAAACTAAAACACACATGCATCATGGGAGTCCCAGAGGAGAAGAAAAGGGAAAAGGGGCAGAAAGAATATTTGAGGAAATAATGACTGAAAATTTCCCAACTCTTAGGAAAGACATATGTGTACATATATATGCCCAAGAAGTGCAACATACTCCAAACAGAATAAATCCTAATAGACCTATTCTGGGACACATACTAATCAAATATCAAATGCCACAGATAAAGAGAGAGAGTTCCAAAAGAAGCAAGAGAAAAATGATTTGTCACATAGAAGGAATCCTCAATAAGACTAAGAGCTGATTTTGCATCAGAAACCACGGAAGCGAGTGGTTATGATGTATTTAAAGTAATGACAAGAGGAAAACTGCCAGCCAAGCATTCCTTATCCAGCAATTGTTCTTCAAAAATGAGGGAGAATTTAAAATATTCACAGATAAAGAGAGCTCTGTAGTTTGAAAGGAAAAGACAGGAGAAAGTGACTTGGAGTAATATGAAGAGGTGAAGATTATCAGTAAGGGTAACTAAAAGGGTAAATGCAAAACCCAATAGTACTGTATATTCAGAATAAAACTCTACTCTTTAATTCCTATAAAAGTCAGAATACAATTGAACAAGAAGGCATAATTCCTGATAATGGACATGCAAAATATAAAGTGGTAAAGCGGAACAAAAACAACATAAAGAGGGAAAGCAGAGTGATATGGGAGCAAAGAATGTGTACCCTATTGAAGTTAGGTTGATATTTTTTCCAATTAGTGGGTTATAGATGTAGGTTGTGTAATATAAACCCCTGGGTAATAACAAAGGAAATACTTAAAAAATATACAGAGACAGAAATGAGGAAGGAATCAATGAGATAAATCAGAAAAGATCAACTATACAGAAAAGGAGGTTTCAATAAAGAAAAGAGACAAAAAATTCCCATGGCATATGTGGCAGTTTCATATTATTTATGAATCCTCAAAAAAGAGAAAAGTTATGTTTGTAAACTGGTCTATGCTTCTGGGTATAGTACCCTTTGATTGTTAAAAACAAGAGTTTTAAGTTTACTTGATAAAAGATTAGGGCTTTGATTCTACCATTTTAGCAGGGCATGACTCAAGGTTTGGAAATGGATGGTGGTGATGGTAGCACATTATTGTGAGTGTAATTAACAGTACTGAATTATGTAACATGGAATGTGGTTAAAAGGGGAAACATCAAGTAATATATATGACTAGAATAAAAATTAAAAGATAAAGCACAGAACTTTACAACACAGTGAATCCTATTATAGACAATGGAGTACAGTTTATAGTTATAAATATGAATGTTATTTCATGAATTATAACCAATGAATGACACTAATGTAAGATGTTAATAATAAGGTGGCATATGAAAAAAGACACCTAATGTAAACTATGGACGATAGTTAATAATACTATTTTAATAATAATTTTTCATAAATTAACAAAAGTAACTATTATTTAAAAATTAGTACAATTACAAAAAAGTCCTATCATCAATTGTAACAAATGTTCCAAACCAATGCAAGGTGTTGGTGATGGGGTAGTATATGGGAATCCTGTATTTTATGCATGATTGGTCTGTAAACCCAGAACTTCTCTAAAATAAAAAAAAGAAGTAAGAAGACTACTGAAGAAGCTACTGCCATTGCCAGGTTGGGACCAAGCGGGACTGGTGGAGACCAGAGGCAAGTGACTAAAATAATGAAAGGATTTTAAATCATGTCATATTTGCCTTTTAAAAATTAAGAGGAGGTTTAGATATTTTGATTGGGAATATGAGAGATGCTCTCAAATATATGACAGGCTGTCTGTAAAAGACAGATTAAAATGCTTCTGAGTTCCAAAAGGCAGAGCCGGGGATGGAAACCAGCAGGGTAAAAGATTTGTACACAGAATCAAGAAACATTTTCTCTCAGAACTGATCAAAGATGGAAGGGGCTTCCTGGGGTGTGAGTGAGCTCCTATATCTGAGTGTTCAGGCAGGGGCTGGAGGATCTGTTGGAGAAGATGTGGAGAGTCTTGGAAGGTGCTGTGAGACCAGGTGCTGTGTAGACTCCACTCTGAGATCCACCGATTCTGGGAACTTAAAAAGTATGGCAGTACTGGAAGCTCAGAACATTGTTTCTTAATCTTTTGAGAGGTACAGGCACTGGATTAGAGAAAACTGGCTTGAAATTCTGTCCATACTTGCTAATTTCATGAGTGTAGGCAAGGTTTTAAATCTCTCTGTGCCTCATTTACTCATCTACTAAAGGAGGATAGCATTACCTAGAGTTGTCATAAATGTAAGAAATACAAGAGTTAATCTGTGCAAAATTCCCCACATTGTGCAGGCAGGATTTTAACATATGGGAACTATATTCAGAATAGTATCTAAACTCTTTCTTGTGCAAGCAAATGGAGTTTATTCATTATATGAGAGAAATTGGTAGTATGAATCACAGTAATTGAAGAGTTAACTGGCAAAGGGAAAAGCTCCCTGATTGAACTGATGGAGTCCTGAGGGACGAAACGGGGTCCCTGTTATGGGACGAGCAGGGTCCCTGTTGCGGGACGAGTGGGGTCCCGTTGTGGGATGAGAGGGGTCCCTGGCGTGGGGAAGAAAGCCTCGGACGGCCGCTGAGGCTTCCCTCGGGGGCTCCGAAGGCGTGGAGGGCACAAGTCTGGTTTATTGCGGAAGGGGATGCAGATTTATAGGATTGGGGAGTGGTGTGGCGGGTTCTGATTGGCTAGGGCAAATGCTGTTTCCATATAAGGCAATGTTCTGGCATTGGGCTAGTGATTGGCCAGTAGAGTATGTGCTAACTCTTGATAGGCTGAAGCTGTTGCTGGGCAAACAGCGTACTAAGAGATTAGGTTTAAGGGAGGGGGGAGGGGAAGTGAGAGCTGGGCTAGGCGGGAGATAGGAAGGGGGAGGGCAGCGCCGGCCAGCCGTTAGCAGCAAAGGCCTAGTCAGGCGTGGCCACCTTGTCTAGGCCCAGTGGGCAGAGGCGGTGTCACCTCTTGCCGCACTGTTTGCCACTGAGGCAAGCTGGGTGCCCCTCCTCCCACATCGAGTCCTAACTCCAGGATATTAATTTTTTCGCCCTCTGGTTTGCTTCATCTTAAAAGATAACCATTTACATGGGTTTTTAAAAGAGTTGGAGAAATTAGCAACAGTGCAGAGGCGATGAGGTATGGAGTTGGGAGCTCTCTCCAGATCAGTGCTGGAAAGAGGAAGGAACAATTGAGCCTCTTCGATGAGTGCACTTCTTCATGTGGATATTGGTGGGGGTCAAATTAGTCTTCAAATAAACATGATTCATGTCTTAGAGGAAAAGCTGCAAAGCTTCCTATGAAAATTGAATAGTAAATCAGTTCATTATACTGTAGTTATTGATGTTGCAATCTGCTCCCAATGAATGCAATTACAGATCCATTTAGGAAAGAGTATAATAGGGGATTTTGTTTTCTTTCACTTGCCTTTTAGGGGCTTCAGTGACATTTTACAAATGAGACCTTTGCTCTTCCAACACCTTGGGTCCTATTAGTTTCCATATTGGCAGCACCTGTCAGAGGCCTGGCACACTGATGGTTCTTGCTAATTTGTGTTGACTGATTAGAAATGTCCTCTCTATGCAGTCTCTGTTGAGCTTTTGCCACCCATTAGGGGGGTATTCAGAAAGTGGTTATAAGGTTACCTGTATGTGTGCAACCATTATATTAATACATGCCCCCTGACCCCAGTAGCTAGGGTTCTCAACTAGAGCCAATCTTGACATATTGTCTCCATATCTCTTTATATTTACAGTAAATAACCCATTCACATGAATGCAGTATTGTGCACAACCTGCTTATGCATGACATGTTCCTGTGGTCCCCGAGATTCCTGGAAAGCCCTAAAGCTAAGGAGGGCAGACAACAAGTACCCCCACATTCTTTAGAGAGTGCCAGGGAGCGGGCAGACCAGTTTTCCTGGGCTTCTAAGGTAATCTTGTGATTATCAACCTCTCCTCCCTGCCCCCTACATATACCAAACATTCAATATAAAATGAGTTGTGACATTCAAAGGGAGTGATGTGGCATTCTCACCTCTTAGGCAAGGAAAGGGTCCAACCCTCATAGAGTTTAGGGGGTGGATACTTCAAAGAGGAGAGGCTGGCATTGCACTCCCTAACCAGATGCTAGCTGAGCTGCGAAACATGGCAGTCAGTCCAGCTGACTTGCCAGGGAGCAGGTGAGAAAGTTTTTGGAGAGCTTGACTCATGTACTCTGAGTTTTCTTGTTTTTTTTTTTTTTTGGGGGGGGGGTTGTTCTTGAATGTGGAAAATGGGCCTAATTACAGCCTAGGGAAATCTGGTAAAGACTGCAGTGGCAGGGGGAGAAAAAGGAGGTAGGGGCAGCATCTGGCCTGCGTTTCCCTTCCTACGGAGGTGGCCAGGCTTAAGCCAGGTTGAAGGAATCTTCCCAGGAGGGCAGCACACATGGCAAGTGGATGCAACTGTGGGCGGAACCCTGAGAAGCAGGAGCTAAGCGGTGGTCCCAAGAGAGCAACTGGAGAGCACTTTCCCACCACCAGGAGCTGATCAGTGTAGCGGTTTCCACACAAACACGTGTCCCACATGAGCCGATATTTGAGTGGGGATAACAGACTGAGCCACCTGGTATCAGTCAGGGGGCAAATAGACCGGTGGCTGTTTAAAGAATAAAGTAACTTTGCCCCTTCCTCTGACTTTTGTTCCTTCTTCTAATCTCTTCTCCATGTGTTGATCCTGGAAGAGCCAGAATAGAGGGGAGAAAATGGAGGAACAGGTCATGCTTAACCTGACTACAAGTCCCCAAGGTGTGATTGTGGAATGTGGGAAGTGGAGGCAGGCAGTGGGCAGGAAGGAGAAGGAAGACGCTTGAAATTAGATATGAGGTCCAAGTTTTGTTTTGGATCAGACAAGACGTTATAGTGTCTTATAGCCAGTCTTTATAACTGAAAGGAAATTGTTTTTTAAATCAAAGGGACTGGAAGGCCATGGGATCTGCCCAGGATGTAATCCAAAGGTGGAGAAAGGAGATTCATCAAAACATGCCAGAAGTGGTGAATGGAGACAAATAAAATTGCTCTTGTTTATGCCCTCACTGAGTTCAGACTATTCCTGAAACTGCTTCCACATACAATGTAGATTTTACTTAAGAATTCATGGGTGCGATGGAGGAAGAATTTACACCACACACAGTTGATTGCCTTAAGCATCCCCATTAGACATGGCTTTCCTTTCTGAATCTCCTGTAGCGCTGCAGAGTTAGTGGTCCTGCTCTCCCTTATGGTGCTCCTTTTCTCTTCTCTAGAAACAAAGCAGCCCCCTTCTTGGAAGGGACTTTAGTGGTATCATTTGTGAAGGTGCGACAGTTTGAAGTTCTTTTATGAGTCCCAAAAAGAAAAAGATTGTGTTTTTGAACTAATCTATTCCTGTGGGTATAAGACTGTTTTGATTGGACTACATCAATGAGGCATGAGCCAGCTTGGGTCTCTGCCCTCTTGCTGAGACTGATATAAACAGAGACAGAAACACACACACACAAAGGAAGCTGCCATATTGCATTGATCTTGCCGTGTGAGAGAGGACTCCAGGTTCGCCTACAGCTGCAGAAAGGCAGAGAAGACCTGAGACTAAGAGTGGAGGCCTGGAAAGAGACAAGCCCTATGCCTGGTTGCCCACAGCTGAACAACAGGAGATGGAAGATTCTGGAGGGGAAGGCAGGGGCTTCAGCAAAGATCAGTGGCCATCTTTGAGAAAGCAAGGTCTGCTGATACCTTAATTTAGACATTTCATGGCCTCAGAGCTGTAAGCTTTTACCCAAAATAAAATTCCCATTAATAAAAGCCAACCAACGTCTGCTATTTTGCCTTGGCAGCCCTTTAGCAAACTTAGACAAAAGGACATGGCACTGAGGTGAGCACGCATGGGATGGCGATGTTTATACTCACACATCCTAAACATCCTTTTTCCCAAGAATAAAGTCTATAGCGGGAAGTGGACTTGGCCCAATGGATAGGGCATCTGCCTACCACATGGGAGGTCCGTGGTTCAAACCCTGGGACTCCTGTGTGGAGCTGGCCCATGCGCAGTGCTGATGCGTGCAAGGAGTGCCGTGTCATGAAGGGGTGTCCCCGCACAGGGGAGCCCCACGCACAAGGAGTATGCCCCGTAAGGAGAGCCGCCCAGTGTGAAAGAAAGTGCAGCCTGCCCAAGAATGGAGCTGCACATACGGAGAGCTGACACAAGATGACACAACAAAAAGAAACACAGATTCCAGTGCCTCTGATAAGGATAGAAGTGGCCACAGAAGAACACACAGCGAATGGACACAGAGAGCAGACACCTAGGGGGTAAGGGAGAGAAATAAAAAAAAGTCTATAGCTAGTTTTATAGGGTGAGTTTAAGCTAGTAGAGCTCACTTTGATTTAAGTTAAAAAAAAAGCAGGTATTGTGCTCAGAAAAGAAATCAGTGGCAAATTCTTTAAGGTAATACTGATATTTTACTGAACAATTCTGGGGGGTATCTTGGGAATTTGACATGAAAGGCTTGCAGTTATGTTGAATGTGTGCTTTCTACATCCTCTTTCCAGTCTAATATCCTATCTTGGGACATTGTCTCTATTTAATTTAAAATTGCTGAGCTCTTAAATTATTGTTCCATGGTTTTATTAAATAATTTTGAGCTCTTGCTACTCTAGAATAGTTCATTGGGAGGGTATTAATGGACAAAAATGACAGTGATGGGTCTTTTTGTGGAAATTGCAATAGATAGTAAGTGATCGGATGGGGTGAAAAGAATCCTTTTAGATGACCTTTCCATGGTAATATGGCAGGATTGTGGTAAAAGCCAAAGAGTGGTAGCATTTAATATTTTAAAATTCTGATAGCCTTTTGACAATCTTTTCTTCTACAGTCTATCTGTGCAACCTTTGAAGGCAGGGACATTTAATGCACCAACAATCCTGTTGGTTGTATCTCCAAAATCCATTTTCAATCTATTATCTTCTCTTTACCTCTATTAGAACCACTTTAGTCTGGGCACCAAAGTTCTCTCTTTGCTTCTAATTTGCCTTTCTTCTATCCATTTTCCACACAGTAGCTGATGTGATCTTTTTTTAAAAGAAGATTTATTTATTTATTCGCCCCCCCCCCCCGCCCTTCCCCACCTTCTGTCCTGCTGTTTTTGCTGTCTGTGTTGTCTTCTCATTTTCTCTCATCTAGGATTCACTGGGATTCAATCCTGGAGACCTCTGATGGTGAGAGAGGTTCCCTGTCAATTGTGCCACCTCAGTTCCTGGTTTCTGCTGCACTTCACCTTGACTCTTGCCTTGTCTCTCTTCTGATGCATCATCATCTTGCTGTGTGACTCACTTGCGCAGGGTCACTTGGATCACCATGTGGGCACTCGTGTGGGGCACTAGCTTGCTGCGCGGGCATGCTTTCTCTTCTTTTTTCACCAGGAGGCCCCAGGGATCGAACCCAGGTCATCCCATATGGTAGGCAGAAGCTCTTTCACTTGAGCCACTTCCACTTCCCTGATGTGACCTTAAAAATCTGGATCTTCTAAATCTGGAGAGAAGCAAACCAAATGTGAGTGTTTATTTTTTCCATCTTCTCCCTGAGGGGAGGTGGTGACCTTGGTGGAGGAGAAATGAGTTGAGCAAGAAAATACAGAAATCACCAATAGGGCTGAGTCCCTGTCATTGAATTAAGGCATGCACAGCTCTACACAGAAGAGGGGAAAGAATCCCAAGGCTGAAGGCATTCCCTCTCCCACACACAGTAATGGAATATACCACCTACTTGGTGTAATGAACCTGGGCATAGGAAATCTAACAAAAACCCAGAAGAGAGAACAGAGATAGACATTCTAATGAAGACTGCAGACCTTCCAGCAGAACTCTCCTTCCTCCTCACTCCCATCCCAGTCATTCCTGTTAGACACAAAACACCCAGTCCTCCAAGGGTAGACTAGGGAGAACAACACATTGGTCTTGGGTACCAAGGGGAAAGAACCAAGAAGTCACCAGAGTAACAGTTCAGTAAATAGAAGTTCCCACAGAACTTCTCCCAGGGCAACAAATTATCATGCCTGGACATAAAAAGGATGAAAAAAATGGCAAAGCAAGGACAGACACACTTTAAAGCACATTTAAATACCTTTAAAAAGAGAAGAGAATATTGCATGTGTATTGGATGATTTAAGTGTCCTATCCTTTTCTAGTCATGTGTGTTCTGTCCACACCTCCTTTGCTGTGTTGATAATGGCCAGCACCAGTCACTTATGTCCATGTACAGAAGGTCTGGGTACCTGAGAGTTTCTGTTCCTACCACCCTGATCTCCCAACACAGTTAACCCATGACTGCTGGCTGTGGGAGAATGAACATCCAGCTTTCTTGCCTTACATAGAGAGAACTCTGTGGCATCACTTCTACTACAGAGCTCTCCTGTGGGATCAAGCTGAGTCTGTGAATTTGCCTGGGCACCAGTGTGGAGCCGTGGTGGTTTGAAGGCATGTGTACCCCAGAAAAATAAGAGAAAAAAAAATGAAGTGCAGCAGAAACCAGGAGGGTATGGTAGCTTGATATTGCTTATGAATTCCCAAAACAGATAT